>NC_088865.1:34784798-35094617 GCF_032884065.1 Artemia franciscana
TTAGTTTTTTTTTGTAGTTTTTGCCTTTTTTTAGTTTTTTCAGTTTTTTTTTTAGTTTTTTATTGGTTTTTACCTTTATTTTAGCTTATTTTTCAGTTTTTTCCTTTTTTTTTAGTTTTTTTTAGTTTTTAGTTTTTTTCGTTTTTTACCTTTTTTTTAATTTTTTAGTTTTTTTAGTTTTTTAGCTTTTTTATTTTTTTTATTAGTTTTTAGTTTTTTTTGTAGTTTTTGCCTTTTTTTAGTTTTTTTAGTTTTTTAGCTTTTTTATTAGTTTTTAGTTTTTTTGTAGTTTTTGCCTTTTTTTAGTTTTTTTAGTTTTTTAGCTTTTTTATTTTTTTTATTAGTTTTTAGTTTTTTTTGTAGTTTTTGCCTTTTTTAGTTTTTTCAGTTTTGACGTCACCTGATCCAGTTTTTTCAGGTGACGTCACCTGATCCATCCACAGACAGACAGACAGACAACTTATTTTTATATATATAGATATATATAATTGTCGGTTTATTCAACTTCCAATTTCATGGAATTGAATCTCTACATCTAGTTTTTTTTTTTTTTTTTTTTTTTTTTTTTTTTTTTTTTTTTTTTTTTTTTTTTTTTTTTTTTTTTTTTTTTTTTTTTTTTTTTTTAGAGAAGTATACAGAATTTCCAAAATCTAGAGAGACAGATGTAAAAACTTGGAACTCATATAGTTTACGTACTTTTGAAGCATAGAGATGAAGAAGGCTTGCACCTGACAATATATGTAAGGATTCAGCCTTAAAAATAGGCCGAATATTTATGTACATTAAACAGCACAACTATATATTCAAAAGTGTAATTGCGGACTTACAGTCTCAGTGGCTTCTTCTATTTTTTTATCTTTGATTTTCTTCAATTCTGACAATTTGTTTTCAGCTGCTAAAAGGCGTCGGCTTAGAGTAGGACGCTGCTTCTGCTTCTCTTCAACTGCAGCTTCAATTTCACTTGCTTCTTGACTTAAACTTTCTAACTGCTGTTCCAAAGTCTGGAATATTTCACGAATATAAATTTTAAAAGAGGTGCTGACACATTTGAAGCAAAAAGTACCACAGGTATACTCATATAATAACAACAAACAATTTCATGTTGAAGCACTTTCTTATACTAATGAAACTCTGTTCAAATAATGGATATTTCAATACTGATTTATTGACAGCGATACAAGGGTTTCAAAACAACTCCGATGCTGTTGAAACGCGCAAATCGAACTTTATAAGTTCTTGGCTGGCTATTGCATGCTTTTAAACATCAATACTGTTTGATAATATTGATTTCATTTATGATAATATTTAAAATAGAAATCTAATTTTAAAACATGTAACCAAGTCGTATAATGTCCCAAACTGAATTAACTATATTCAATATATAGGAGATAAGCTGCATTGGATACCACTGAAATGGGCATTTCTCAACACAACCAACAAGTCTTGTTTTCATTTTTAGCTACTTCTGGCTACTTACTGGTCTTTAGGCCTTTAGCTGCTTACTTAATGTTTAAGGTTAAATCAAACTGTAAATTTTGTTACTATGTTCATTTTCAATAGTAAGTATTGTATTTTTTTAATAGTTTTAGCTGTCTGATTATTAACTTCTCTTTTTGGTATTGTTCCACTTTTCGGT
The DNA here is from genome assembly GCF_032884065.1 of Artemia franciscana. Taxonomy (NCBI): domain Eukaryota; kingdom Metazoa; phylum Arthropoda; class Branchiopoda; order Anostraca; family Artemiidae; genus Artemia; species Artemia franciscana. The sequence goes on from NC_088865.1 coordinate 34,786,435, forward strand.
TTCTTGCTTATCATTCATATTAAATGCTTCATTTTGGCTTTAGCTACTCTCTGGAGGTGACAGAAATGCTAAAATACAAATGGTATTACTGTTATGTTTTAATACATGAATTTTTGACAAAAAACAAAAACATTTGAATATTTTTTTTTTATTTGATTTGGGATTTCATTTGTTACCTAGTTGATTGAATTTCAGCTTCTCTTCGTGATATTGATTCATCTTTTCGATTCTTTGCTGTTTCCGTTTCTTGTTTTTCGTCCCCACCAAAGACGCAGTGCTTGATACCGGCAATATAAACACGTTGCTTTTCTTATTTTTACGTTTCATTAGCTATCAGTGTAGTACATACCTATGCGTCTTTTTTTGGTAATTTATCGATACACAGAGCTGCAGCAAGTATTTATTAATTTTTATTAGTTTCAGAAATTACCAGCATTCTTTTAAACGAGAACGGATTCAGCCCCTCCTTACGTTTCGAAATAAAGCTTTCTTTGTATTTTCATTTTTTTAAAGACCCCCCCCTCCCCCCTACCTTGGATATCAGAGAAAGATTATGCTCAAAGATCATATTCAGTCTCTTTGCATTCGGCCCATAAATTTTTTTTCTCGTCTATTTTCAGACAATATTCTCTCTGTCTTTCATTATCATCTTTTCTTTAATTATCAACCATCGTATTATGTTTTTACATCACTTGGTTACATATGCTAAAAAATCTATAGTCTTTAAAGAAGGAATTTTTAAGGATAGAAAATTGAATTTTTTAATTTCAACAATGTAACATTATTTTCCTGTGGATTCTTCAGCACTAAAAATGCAAAGGTCTTAATCAAAATAAAGAGTCTTTGTAGGAAATTTCATACATCAGTTAGATATGGTCTAGTATTACAAACAAAACAAGACGCAAGTGGCTTCACTCAAGTAATCATTACCAAAATTTCTGTCCTGAGATGTATCGTTTACTTTTCTTAATACTTTTCTAATGCATATAAAACATAACAATGAATCACAAGCAGAAAAGTAATTTTTATTTTATTGAATGTGTTAAATTTGAAACATGTAAGAGAAGTTGGTATTTCGTAAAGGTATTTTCAAACACAAAAGCCTTCAAGCTATTTCCATGGAATATCTCTGATGATCATTTCCCCTCCTTCGAATCATAAGTATTCTAGAACAAATTGAACTCCGTCTGTTGGAATCAAAAGGCCTGGACTTTCAATTACATATAAAATACAGTCAATTTCAAGATTATGAGTTGAATGACGGATTTCCAATTAAATCATATGTCGATAACAGTCGATATCATATAGTCGATAATAGTTGAAGGAAGTAACATATATTATGTAGTACCATATTAAAAAAACTCACCGAGCCCTGCTCTCCATCAGAGGTTAATGTTTGTTGTTGCATTATGTCAATAACAATTGAAGGAAGTAACATACATTATGTAGCACCATATTAAAAAGGCTCACCGAGCCCTGTTCTCTATCAGAGATTAATGTTTGTTGCTGCATTATGTCGATAACAACTGAAGGAAGTAACATACATTATGTAATACCATATTAAAAAAGCTCAGCGAGCCCTGCTCTCCATCAGAGGTTAATGTTTGTTGCTGCATTATGTCAATAACAATTGAAGGAAGTAACATAAATTATGTAGTACCATATTAAAAAGGCTAACCGAGCCCTGTTCTCCATCAGAGGTTAATGTTTGTTGTTGCATTATGTCGATAACAATTGAAGGAAGTAACATACATTATGTAGTACCATATTAAAAAGGCTCACCGAGCCCTGTTCTCCATCAGAGATTAATGTTTGTTGCTGCATTATGTCGATAACAGTTGTAGAAAGTAATATACATTATGTAGTACAATTTTAAAAAAGTTCACCTGTTTCAATTAACATACAAAATACAATTACATACAAAATACAGTCAATTTCAAGAATATGAGTTGAATGACGGATTTCCAATTAAATCATATGTCGATAACAGTCGATATCATATAGTCGATAGTCGATAACATGTCGATAACAGTTGAAGGAAGTAACATATATTATGTAGTACCATATTAAAAAAACTCACCGAGCCCTGCTATCCATCAGAGGTTAATGTTTGTTGCTGCATTATGTCAATAACGATTGAAGGAAGTAACATACATTATGTAATACCATATTAAGAAAGCTCACCGAGTCCTGCTCGGTTAATGTTTGTTGCTGCATTATGTCAATAACAATTGAAGGAAGTAACATACATTATGTAATACCATATTAAAAAAGCTCACCGAGCCCTGCTCTCCATCAGAGGTTAATGTTTGTTGCTGCATTATGTCAATAACAATTGAAGGAAGTAACATACATTATGTAGCACCATATTAAAAAGGCTCACCGAGCCCTGTTCTCCATCAGAGATTAATGTTTGTTGCTGCATTATGTCGATAACAATTGAAGTAAGTAACATACATTATGTAATACCATATTAAAAAAGCTCACCGAGCCCTGCTCTCCATCAGAGATTAATGTTTGTTTCTGCATTATGTCAATAACAATTGAAGGAAGTAACATACGTTATGTAGCACCATATTAAAAAGGCTCCCCGAGCCCTGTTCTCCATCAGAGATTAATGTTTGTTGCTGCATTATGTCGATAACAATTGAAGTAAGTAACATACATTATGTAATACCATATTAAAAAAGCTCACCGAGCCCTGCTCTCCATCAGAGGTTAATGTTTGTTGCTGCATTATGTCAATAACAATTGAAGGAAGTAACATACATTATATAGTACCATATTAAAAAGGCTAACCGAGCCCTGCTCTCCATCAGAGGTTAATGTTTGTTGCTGCATTATGTCGATAACAATTGAAGTAAGTAACATACATTATGTAATACCATATTAAAAAAGCTCACCGAGCCCTGCTCTCCATCAGAGGTTAATGTTTGTTGCTGCATTATGTCGATAACAATTGAAGGAAGTAACATACATTATGTAGCACCATATTAAAAAGGCTCACCGAGCCCTGTTCTCCATCAGAGATTAATGTTTGTTGCTGCATTATGTCGATAACAATTGAAGTAAGTAACATACATTATGTAATACCATATTAAAAAAGCTCACCGAGCCCTGCTCTCCATCAGAGGTTAATGTTTGTTGCTGCATTATGTCAATAACAATTGAAGGAAGTAACATACATTATGTAGCACCATATTAAAAAGGCTCACCGAGCCCTGTTCTCCATCAGAGATTAATGTTTGTTGCTGCATTATGTCGATAACAATTGAAGTAAGTAACATACATTATGTAATACCATATTAAAAAAGCTCACCGAGCCCTGCTCTCCATCAGAGGTTAATGTTTGTTGCTGCATTATGTCAATAACAATTGAAGGAAGTAACATACATTATGTAGCACCATATTAAAAAGGCTCCCCGAGCCCTGTTCTCCATCAGAGATTAATGTTTGTTGCTGCATTATGTCGATAACAATTGAAGTAAGTAACACACATTATGTAATACCATATTAAAAAAGCTCACCGAGCCCTGCTCTCCATCAGAGGTTAATGTTTGTTGCTGCATTATGTCAATAACAATTGAAGGAAGTAACATACATTATGTAGCACCATATTAAAAAGGCTCACCGAGCCCTGTTCCCCATCAGAGATTAATGTTTGTAGCTGCATTATGTCGATAACAATTGAAGTAAGTAACATACATTATGTAATACCATTTTAAAAAAGCTCACCGAGCCCTGCTCTCCATCAGAGGTTAATGTTTGTTGCTGCATTATGTCAATAACAATTGAAGGAAGTAACATACATTATATAGTACCATATTAAAAAGGCTAACCGAGCCCTGTTCTCCATCAGAGGTTAATGTTTGTTGCTGCATTATGTCGATAACAATTGAAGGAAGTAACATGCATTATGTAATGCCATATTAAAAAGGCTCACCGAGCCCTGTTCTCCATCAGAGATTAATGTTTGTTGCTGCATTATGTCGATAACAGTTCTAGGAAGTAACATACATTATGTAGTACAATTTTAAAAAAGTTCACCTGTTTCTGCTGAAGGTCTTGACCTATCTTCATCTTGTCTTCCTGAAGAGCATTCTTGCGTGATGTTATTTTGCCAATTTCTTCCCTGTATCTATTCAACTTATCCTGCAATGTACTTTTCTTATTCTGTAAAACTTCCAAATTACGCTTTGCATTTGCATGCTCTGAAGATACAACTGGCAAAGTACGTTTTGAATCTAACGAAGGATAATAAGAAGATAATTAGTGCATAATCTGTGGAATCCCTGCAAATAACATCTAAAGCTATTTTAATTCCAAATTAGTATTTGCAAGGTCGAATAATTGTTAATGCTACACTTGTCCTGATGAAATTTTATACTTTTGTCAAGCAAAAGAAAATCTTAGCAAATAATAGGGTTTTTTAGTTGTTTTTTTACATAACATAAGACTGGGATTGAAGTAATTTCTGAATTATATTAAATAAAAAAAACAAGTTTTTTTAACTGAAAGTAAGGAGCGACATTAAAACTTAAAACGCACAGAAATTACTTCGTATATGAAAGAGGCTGCTTCCTCATCAACACCCCGCTCTTTACACTAAAGTTTGACTCTTTCTCTCAATTCTTCTTTTTAAAACAGTAAAAAACTTTAGCGTAAAGAGCGGGGCGTTGATGAGGAAGCAGCCTCTTTCATATACGAAGTAATTTCTGTGCGATTTAAGTTTTAATGTCGCTCCTTACTTTCAGTTAAAAAAACTTGTTTTTTTTATTTAATTTCTGAACGTTTTTGAATCAATGCATGTTTTGATTTTGGCTCTCCGCAGAGGAATAATCAAAACGAAATTTGCATATTTTTTTTTTTTGGCTCAATGGCTTTCTCATAATTTTGATCGAATGATTTTGAGAAAAACAGAGGGGGGACGAAGCCTAGTTGCCCTCCGATTTTTTGGTTAATTAAAAAGGCAACTAGAACTTTTAATTTTTTACAAATCTTTTTATTGGTAAAAGATTTACGTAACTTATAAATTTGCTTACGTAAAGAACTTTTGTATTCTCATGTTTTTATTACATATATGAGGGGATTCGCCCCATCGTCAGTACCTCGCTCTTTACACTAAAGCTTAAATTTTACCCCTGAATCACAAAAGCCGTAGAATAAGTAGTTGAAATTACTAAAAATACTTTAGCGTAAAGAGCGAGGTGTTAGAAGGAGGTGATCCCCTCATATGGGTAATAATTTCTGTTTGTTTTAAGTTTTATTGCTGTTCCTTACTTCCAGCTGAAAAAGCTTTTTCACATTTACTTTTTAATTGTTTTTTTTTTTAAATAATGCTAGTAAATCCTGCTCTCCCTTCATGGAAATTTTCTTCTCCCATTACAAATTCTCGAAGGAAAGTTCCCCCAGCATATCCCCCTCTTCTCAACCCCTCCCCCAAACCAAAAAAAATCCTCCTGAAAACGCCTGTATACTTCCCAATAACCATTACTATATGTAAGCACAGGTCAAAGTTTGTAACTTGTTGCCCCTCCCACGGGGACAGTGGGGGAGTAAGTCGTCCCCAAAGACATAGTTATAAGGTTTTTCGACTACGCTGAATAAAATGGCTATCTCAGAATCTTGATCCGTTGACTTTGAGAAAATAATTAGCGTGGGAGGGGGCCTAGGTGCCCTCCAATTTTTTTGGTCACTTAAAAAGGGCACTAGAACTATTCATTTCCGTTAGAATGAGCCCTCTTGCAACATTCTAGGACAACTGGATCGATACGATCACCCCTGGGAAAAAGAAAAAAAAAAAAAAAAAAAAAAAAACAAATAAACACGCATCCGTGATCTGCCTTCTGGCAAAAAATGCAAAATTCCACATTTTTGTAGATAGGAGCTCGAAACTTCTACATTAGGGTTCTCTGATACGCTGAATCTGATGGTGTGATTTTCGTTAAGATTCTATGACTTTTAGGGGGCGTTTCCCCCTATTTTCTAAAATAACGCAAATTTTCTCAGGCTCGTGAATTTTGATGGGTAAGACTAAACTTGATGAAACTTATATATTTAAAACCAGCATTAAAATGCGATTCTTTTGATGTAGCTATTGGTATCAAAAATCCATTTTTTAGAGTTTTTGTTACTATTGAGCCGGGTCGCTCCTTACTACAGTTCGTTACCACGAACTGTTTGATACTTTATTTCAGAAGAAACCAAATTAATACGTATTTAAACCGTAGTGGTAAACGATCTCATTGAAATACTATCTATTTAAAGTTAAGGTCTCTTGATGTGGGCGTTTTAGGCTTTTGGGCACATTCGAAGAGTTGAAAGAAAAAATTTATTTCATTGTCCCCTGCAGCTTCAACTACAACATATTACATATGAATTTAATATATTTCGTTTAACCTTATGAATTGAGCCCAACAACTTTCATCATTAAAATAGCAGAAAACTAAATTAAAAAAGACACTCAGACTATTAACAAATGAACTAACATCATGTTTTTACAATCCTAATCTGTCTTGGCTTTGGACTATCTGTCTTGGCTTTTTCTATAATTGGCCATGGCTTGGTGCCCCCAACTATTCAATTTAATTAATTTGAATTAAAATCGAATAGTTGTGGGCATAGAGCCATGGCTGATTGCAGAAAAAGCCAAGACAGATAGTCTGATAAGGCTCGTTCAGCCAAAGCATCCTAGCAGATTCCGAGTCTTACATAATACAATACTGTAAGGGAATTTCCACAACCAATTGTGTGCAGTTCATTATCGTGCAGTATATGTAAATGGACACAGTGTCATTATTACCTGTTTGTTTTTGTAAAAGGTTCAGGTTTAATTATTTTTCTACCTTACATTCATAATGCAATACTATGCAAATAACTGGAAGAGAGACAAGCTCATTTTGCACAGATAAATAAGAAAAAATAAACGGATTTTCAGTCAAAATGAAATACTTGACAAACAAAATAAATAAAAATAACAATAAGCACAAGGTTAAACCAAATGAACAAAACAGCTCGCTCCTTTTTTTTGGATTCCTCTTTTTGTACTACAATTTTCTGCATTTTTTTTGCTAAATTTTAATGATCACTAAAGCCCTAGAATGTGCTTTGTCTATCTCATTAATGTACCGCGGAATAATAATACAGTCATCTAGAGTACCAGAACGTTTTTTCTGCAAGATCTTATTCAGAAAAGGCACTTTTCCATAGAATGAACACTAAATCAATTTTGCGCTAAAGTTAGTCATACACATCAGCCGAGACGATAGTATTGGCGAAACATAGTCAGTATGTGACTTCTTTTTCAGAATACATCAGACTACATAAGTCAGATTTCAGTTTACTTTAGATTTTGACAGTATGCTACAATAGACTCTTTTAATAATAATTGCAAATTATTAACAAAAAGTACTCTATTTAGACGCAGATCATATAACAACATAATTTTTAGCAAGCGTGACGTTTTTTGCATGGCAGCAAAGTCCCTCTAGTTTTCTATATCAGCGCAAAAGATAAGAGCAACCGCTTATTTTCAGATTTCCAAAATGCAAAAAGTATGGCAGAGTCTAGCAATGGATTGACGGACTAGGGGGTGCAGCAATGGCAGAGAGTGTAGCTGGAAAGAACTGTTTAGAGATAAGAAAGAGCATTGAAAACAATTTTAGAACGGATCTTAAGAGATCTATTCTCACCCCCCAGAAACTTCCAACTGAAAGAGAGAAAGAGAGTAAGAGAGAAGGAAAGATACTAAGAGAGAAAAAAAGAGAGAGAGAAATAAAAGGAGTGAGTGACTTTAGTGATCTAGTGAAGCATTAAGCAAAATTCATTTATAAACGGTAAATATAAGTTTTGCAAATTAAAGGCAGTAAGGCAAAATTACGCTTTATTTGGGACTATCAATGAGCAGAAAATACACTTAAACATCATGTTGTTTCAAAAGAGGAAGAAAAAGGGACCAAGGCCTAGAAAATCACAGAGGAAGTGGAGGACGGAGGTTGAAAATTTCGCTGCTCCAAAACACAACAGTTAGAGAATCTAATCTTTGAATAAACTTTATCTAGCATTTAAAAGTTAGAAAAAAAATATCCCAGAAAAGAAAAACAACATCATTCCAGAAGGCAGGCAAGCTTCATCACCCCACTATCCAAAATTGACACTTATTTCTTTCTTCTATAGTAACTTAACTGTCAAATTTTTGTACACAACTGCTAAACTCCTTAGCTATTTAGACGCTTGTAAATAAGGTAAATTTTCCTTATTAAAGCTATTGCTAAGGAGACAGTCATAATTTTTACTTTCTTCTGTAAAAAAAAAAAAAAAAAAAAAAAAAAAAAAAAAAAAAAAAAAAAAAAAAATCAGGGATAAATTAATGGATAGTGAAGTGTGAAACTGTGTAAACAAACCAATATTATTAGATAATATTCTGTATTCAAGGAAAACATATGCAAATATAATCCACATGTATACAATTATGTTTCAAGATAGTCCTCTATTAGCAATGTTTACTGTTAAAAGAATGAATTTCAAGCTAGTAGAGGGACAATTCCACTAGCATATATTATAATAGTTTCAATGTATCCAAAAAAGGTACGCAGACAATTATAAAAGGTAATAGAAAGCTGTTGTTCAACAATAACAATATTAATAAGCTCCGGATATTCTGAAGTATCCAAATTTATGCTATAAGCATGTTGAAAGTCATGCCTACCTGCTGCTGTAAAAATCATCTTTTTCTTACTACTCATTCAAATTATCAAAATACAATTTAAAAGAAAGAGATTTTGCTTCTTCGAACCAGGAATAGAATTTACTACAAAACTGATTATCAATGAGGAAACAGTCGAAGCTAATTTTATTCCTCATTGGAAAAGAAAAAGAAGAGCCTAGTAGCTAACAAGGACTCAAAATTAACAAAGTAAATAAAAAAGTAGATTTTTACCACTGTTTCCAGAACAAAGATTCAAAATTAAAAAAATGAATAAAAAAGTAAATTTGTACCACTGTTTCCAGAACATGACGGTTTAAACAAGGACGTACTAGATCTAGCTTCTAGTCACCAAATGATTAGGATCTTATTTTTATCTTTTTGTTTGTTTTTGTAATTAGGTCTTATTTCTCATAAATACACCCAAAACGTCAAGTATCTTCTTTAGTATCAGTCAATTACGTGAGATAAGGGTGTTTTGCTGGAGCAGCTGTTAAAGTTAAAAGATGGCAAGAATACAAATCACTACTAAAGAACACTTACGAAATATGGTAATTACCGAAATGTTTGTAAGGAATACTAACACTAAGAGGCCACACTAATGAAAAAACTTAGAAAATCGTACTTTTCAGGTTTGAATATACTAACTAAGGATAAAACTGAAGGACAAAAAGGTTTTTATTTCGATAATAACTCTGGTACTTGAGGGTAAATTAGTGTCAAACCCTTCCCAAGAAGGGAATATTTTTACTTCACTAAAAGTTAAATATTATGCAATAGAATTTGACAACCGCTTATGGAATCTTAATCCTAGTAAAATTTGCTCTAACACATAGGCTCTAAAATATTTCATTAACTAATGTACCTATAAAAATGACTAATCTTCAAAACTGTAGAATAACTCGCTAATTATTAAATATTATTACGCCAAAGGTGTAAAAGCAGCTAATAAGCCCAGCTAGCCCAGGGAGAGTTATCAAACCCCTTTAATCTTCAGCTTTATAGATTGTGAACAAGCGTTGGATTTAGCCGATAGAAGAGCTTTGACGAAGGTCCTATCCTTGTATAGTATACCAGATAAATACATTAGAAGATTAGTGCTATGTACGGAGGATAACATTACCGTGATTAAGATAGGAAAAGAGGTCAGTAGCTGGTTTCGTATTGAATCAGGAGTTGAGCAAAGTTGGGTTTTATCCCCTTTTATATGGATCATTTTGATGGACTTTGTCGTAAGGAGCACAACAAAGGCAGTGGGAGAGAATGGAATATAATGGGAAAGTAAAAATCTCCTAGACTCAGATTATGTTAATAATTCGATTGTCTTAAATGAAAAGTTACCGACATTAAACATTCTTTGGAAGTTTTCAGAGTTAAGGGCACAAGAATAGGTTTGAAAATTAATGTTAAGAATTCAAAGTAGCTTGGACCGGGAATAAGCGAAGTTGACGAAGTGATGCTGTATAACGAGAAGATTGATAAATTGAATAGCTCCAATATAATGGTTACTGTTATTAGTAAAGATGCTGAATGCAATGAAAGTGGTAAAAGTAGAATACCATAGGCCCGGGATGATTTTCAGATCTTAAAAATTGGAAGAATATGAAGATAAGCCTGCAAACCAAGATTAGAATATTAGAAGCTACAGTGTTGACGGTGGTCAAGTATGGTTCTGAACGTGGGCACTCCAATAGACCGAGGAGGTTTTGTCCGATGTTTTTTAGAGGCATTGTCTATAGATTACTTTGGTTACCCGTCTGACTGACCACATTTGAAACATTAACCCGCAAAAATATGGTTCTATCCCATTTCTAAGGATATAATGAGAGAGAGGGCTAGGACAAGTTTTGCGGATGAAGGATGAAAAATTCCCAAAGTTCGGCCTGTTTAACCAATCATCTAGGGCCAAATAAAAAGCAGATCATCCCCGAATGGGCTAGACAGAGGTCGTAAGGAAGGATTTATTACAAATTGGAGCTTCTTGCGAGAGTGTAAATAGGGAGGCTTTGAATAGATTGTGATGGAGTCGGAACCTGCGTAGCTGAGTTGGCCCCAGGCGACTTGGTGCTGTAGTAAGTTATTATTGGTAGTAGTAATGGTATAGTTTAGGTAACTGTCCTATTTTGTCTCAAGACTTGGGGGACCAAGTTGAAGCTTCCAGGGACACTTTTGGTAGAGGTGGGGGTGAGAGAGAAAGAGAGGGTCTGCAAGACGATTTTTTTGACGGGCGTGGAGAATTTTTGTTTTTCCTTGATCCTCAAAAGAGCACATGCTGAGGTCTTTTCCTATTTTTTTTTATGCCTGTCGTAAAACAGCCTTCGCGGCAGATTAAAGCACAAATAAACTTTTTTCTTGAAATATGAGTTAAAAATACCGCATTAGAAAATAAATAATCATACATAAAGATAGTGAGAATATAAATAAATAAAACAAAAGTATAATAAGTAAGTCTAACTTGACACTGCACTTAATAAATGAAGTCGGAATTTTCTTCTGACTTTAGATCCTACAAGATGACATACCGATTTTGGCCAGACCAAACTTGCTTTTTTCTTTATCTAGTGCAGCTGATGACTTCTTTATTTCATCGATAAACTGACAGAATGCCACCACCTCTCCTTGTATGTTTTTGGCACTGGCTTCTTGTGTTTTAGCAAATGATGTGGAATCTTCTTTTTCTTCAATGGTGGATGTCAATGTCTAGGAAACAGGAACAAATTAAATAGATAGGCATTAGACAAGTTCATGGCCTTAGTTTGATTTCTTAAAAAGAAGAAAAAATAGGACAGTGGAGAGGTGAATTATAGGTAGAGGGAACAAGTTCCTCAACAAGACCTCACTTGCGCGAGGAAAGAAACGCAAAAAAAGGCAGGAATCAGGAATATAATTCCTAAAGGTATAAACAAAATTATATACAAAAAGCGGGCAACTATAACAAATATAGATAAGTAAATAAAACTCTAACTTTCATCCAATCACTAAAAAAGAAAAAAAAAAAATTGTCGGGTTTGTCACTATCTTTGAAAAAAAAATAAATTGTCACAACCCTTGTGAAGAATGAAGATACCCTGTGAAAATTGAAATATCTGGGTATAGAAGCATGTCCAGTGGGCTGGTAAGAGTTTGCTGGATTGGTCTCTTCCCCTTCCCCTTTTCCCATCCAAATATATATAAAAAAAAGAAAACGCACTTTTAGGCTATTTGGAAATTTTCACCTAAGAACGGAAAAGGTCATCTTTAATTGTAGTCTTGATTATGAGATTCACTATATCGTGCATAACATGGCAACCGAAAGGCAAAAAAATAATTACTCATTTTAACTCAATTACAACTTCACAATACTCAAAATATCATAAAAAGTGAAAAGTTCCGAAATTAAATTTTAAAGAAACCAATCTTATAACTAAAGAAGCGTTTAACTGCACACTATAGAAGTTTTAACACTCTTTCATAATTTTTATTTTATTACTTCTGGTAAGGTGCTGTTAAAATAGAAGAACATGCAACGGAAACAGAAAAAAAAAATCGTCTACTAACTTTGATTTCTGCCTCAACATTTTCCAATTTCGTCTTCAGTTCACGCAATTCCGTCCCTTCGATTTCTTTGATTTTTTCAACAGCCGGACGAAGAGTGAGCAATTTTGCCTGCTTCTCAGTATATTCCTCAATTTTCTTGCCAATCTTTTCAAGTTCTAATGGCACCTTACTAATTTTTGTTTTAAGCTAAAGAAAAGAAGAAAATTGGATGAAAAACTAAAAACAAAACAAATGTCAAATCAAAAAATCAAGAAACAAAATAAATTCATTCGCCAACGAAACTATATAACCTCTTTTACGAGTTTAACATCTCCCTTCAAATCTAACTTGTTCAGCCCAACTCTGAATGAAAAGCATCATTCAACCTGTTAAACCATGAGGCCAATCTGATCCAAAGAAAGCTAAAATTAAAAGCTAGTTGTTTGAGATTAACTGTTATTCCAGGGCCTTAATGGGTTTAAGTGGTACCATACTTTCGAAAGAAAAGGCAATGAACACAATAGTTTCGTCCCTTCCCCTCCCGATCCTCTCCGACCCAGTAAATGATGCAGTTTCAACCAAAATTTGGCTGATTAGTGTGCTGTTTAGCAGCATCTAAAGAAAAAAAAAAATTTGATTTCAGGTGTAGAAGAAAAAGTTCTTTCCAGCAACAACACCTAGATGGACTTGTCAGAGACATCTATCACAAGTTCAAAAGGTAAAAGAAACGCCTAGTGCTTCCATCTCAACTCCCACATATCTGAAGCAAGAAGTTTGGACCACGGACACTTAATCAAAAGAAAATTCAACCAAAGGAATGTTTGGTAAAAGTATAATAATATTGCATTATGCGTTTAAGCCATATATAAGAAAAGTTTAAGCAAACATACAAACAGGTAGCAAAACATGGATTCCGAACATGCCCTTGGTAGTAAACAAAGTTACTAGATTTACTAGACTAATTAAACTAAACCCAGATTTGAAAAATACATAAATTATGCATTAAGAAATTACGATACAACTAAGCAAAGTTTATAATTATATATATATACACTAAATGCCCCCCCCCCCCTGTAAAAGCGATCTCAGAACAAGCAAAAGCTTACTACATCCAAGTAGAACGTGAAAAAAACCTCTAATAAGGAGAGCCATACGAAGAACAAGCGTACAGTACCCTAGGTCCATTTGCTTTACGTTTCTAATGACATTTTCCAAATATTGGTATATAGTAATTCAGTAATTATAACTAATACGTGAATAGATATTAAGTATATTTAACTTAAAGTGATATCATACTCCAAGTACTGGTTTAGTTTTTCTGGTTCAGTTAAGAAATATACTTTTTCTTAGCTGATTCTACCAAATTTGGATATGCTGTTCAGATAAACAATCTTTGTGAATATTTATTCATTATTTTTCTGGAAAAAGAGGACAATTGCGTGCATTGTGGAGATACACATGAATTACCCAAAATGGACTTGAATTTACAACGGTACTTCATTTTATATATTTTGCCAAAGGAGCATAAAAAAAAAACACGATCTAGCATGTTAGCCTATAAAAACCTATAATTTACGCCTATGAGTCAATCAAGGCAGATATTTTTTTATAGTGAATTTGGCTGATATTAGAGGCTAAGTGAAAAATTTTTATTTGCAAACGGCAGGACCCAGCTCATCATTCTCCACAGGCTGGCACAGCAATAAACATGGCTTGTTGGCAAAAGCCTGGCCTTGAGATATCAATCATTCTAGAAGAAATTAGAATACAAGGCACCCAGATTGAGATGCATTAAAAATGAGGCTTAGGCAACTTTCCGTAGGTATTTTTGGGAGTATTTGAAAAAAAAACAAACAAAAACAACAACAAAAAAAAAACAAAAAAAAAATCCAAAGATAAGTCTCTTAGGCAGAGCATTTGTGCTTCAGCTGTCTAGGAACACACATAGTGTCCGATAAACTTATTTGGGAAAACAAAACTGTTGCACTATTTCTAATCAGAATCCTGCCAATAAATAAGAAAGAGCTGAAAAATCATGCACAGAAATGTGGTTCATTCTCAAAATAATACCTGATTCGGTCGAGGTTTTACAAGATTAAAAAATGAAATTACTCAAAACGATTGAACCCCAAAAAAGATTTTTCAAAAAGGGAAAATAAAGCAATGTACTTGAGTTTTTGGTCAAAGGCGAACTGAACTATAATACAAATCCTATTTTGCTAACTTCATACATAGGGGCTAGATCACCCTTTTAAATTATTATTTTATATTAGTTGTAAATGAGTGTCATTTTATACAATGTTTTTGACAAAGTAGATATTTTTATGATAGTAAGAAATCTTCACATTAGGGTCGACAAGGCCAAAGGATTCGATTTAACATTTATGAATTGATCCCGCAAGTTAAAAAGAAGAGAAAAAAGGTAACTGTTTTTCAGAGCAAATGGTATTTTCATCGAAATCAGTTTTGCTAACTCAATTCATTAGGAGAATCCATGGAAGGTAACAATGACACAAGGGTCATCTCAACTCTCATTATAGGTCATATACACTTTCCAACAACATGTTCTATTCTCTTGTAGGAGAAAGGGAGCCTCTCCTCCTCTAGTAAAGAAATTATTACAGTAAAAATTAAGCTAATAAAAAAATATTTAAATTTTTGAAAAATAGTAGAATAGGATTTTTAAATATAATAGAAAGGATTAATAGAATTTTTTTTTAAGTTGAAAAAATTAGATTGTTCAGAGAATTTTAGTAAAGAGGATTAATTATTTGATATATAAAAGATTCAGTAATTCTTAGTTCAATAGTCATTAATATTTATAGACTGACGATGCAACGGAAGACGTGCTTGCAGGAGTTAAGATGAGAATCATCGTTTTGTTCGCTATTCTGATAAGGACATTTTGGAAAAAAAAGATACTCCCATTCCTATTTAAAAAAAAAAGAAAAGAAAAAGCACCATCAGATTTCAAACCTATCCTATTTTTCATCGTTTACCTTTCCCTTCATCATTGTCATATGTATTCTTCTACGTATCAGGAGGGGAATTAAAAAATGGTCAGATTGGCCCATTATAAGCCAGAGTAACCTCTCAATTACGTACCGTATCAAACTAGCTCAATATGAGTCACTCACCTCTTGTATTAAATCATCCACAAGGTTATCCTCAGGAAATCCTCGGTGACACAAAGGGCAGCATTTTTTTTGCTTCAATTTTTTAATGAAATCCGTGTAATGAATGTTCAAGCTATCATTTATTCCTTTTTGATCCTAAAAAAATTAGCAAACAAAATGAACAAATAGACAAAACAAAGCAGGACCGAACCTCCATTGAATATTATCTACATTTAGAGGAATCAGTACTAGAGTGCACCTAGTCAGGATAAAAAAAAAACCTTTCAAGATATAGATTTTGAATCAAATCGTTTATGATACCCCGCTGCATCTCGATTTGAAAAACAGAAAAAAAAGAATAATATAAAAATAAGTAAATTGTTAAGGTTGAGAGCGAAACAAAAGTTTCTTTCTTAAAAAAAAGCTTTTCCCCACTATTTTCATTATAAGTTTTTCAATATTTTTTCCTTTTCCTTTTTTATGAGGCGCGGGGGAGATTCAGTTGCCATAACAAATATATTACTTACATTTGCAAATAGTTCTTAAAGACAACTAAACAGTATTAAACCAATCAGCATCGGTAAATACAATAAAGGTCAATAAGAATCAGCACAACAAACCTGAATGGATCTAGTACACTATTTCTCACGATTAAATTACTGATACGCGTACAACGAAAACTTCTGCACAGTCTCAGAGAGTATGTCAATTATAGATTAATTTATTCACGCTTTAACAAATGTTGGCTTTCAGGCATATTGGGGAATTAGCATATCATTGTAAATGAGAGAAAAAAAAGACTTGGTTGACTTAATATTAGAACCTCATTAATGTATATTAGCAATCGCTCCGTAGAACACCAGAATTTCACAAGAAAATCGCCATATTTACATCTTATTGAATGTCAGCTTACCGCATTAAACAAGAATAAAACGTTTAGGGATGTCAGCTGCAAGGGCAGGATGGTCCTTACTTTCGCCCTATCTGTGGAGACAGAGGTGACACTGTGGGGCACATGATGGGTGACTGTGAACAATTGGGTGAGTTACGAAATGAAGTATACGGAGAATGTAGGTTAGGTGAAATATGGGTGGTAAATATAGTGAGTGATGAGTGTTTTGTTAGCCTTGAAAGGTAAGGACAATTTCTTAGGGTGGCAATTGTGTAATTTTGTAATTTGTGTAATACTTTTATTTATCTAGTATGAAATTAACTAGAATTGAACTTTTTATTTTTTATTATCAAGACTATAGGGCTTTAGAGCAATAAAATTATTATTATTATAGTATTTCTGACCACATGAAATTAAAAATTCAAATGAGTATTCATGAAGTAGTCTTTTAAATTTACCACCACCATTTATATAGTTCAGATGTTTAGTTTATTTGAATGAACAAAATGCGATTTATGTAACTTTACATTTGTTTCCTCCATTTATTGTCATAGCTTTAATTGTTTTTTATTCGCTAATGTACTGATATTTGAAATTATAATGAAGAACCTAGATCTTTTATAGTAAAAAAAGAGGAAGAAACATTAAAATTAAGAATTAATGCACAAACAAATGTAGAATAAGCTGACACAAAAGATTCTTCTACACTCCAGCTACTCAGTGAAACAAGACACATTTTTTTTCTTCGAGGTAACCAAAACAACAGTAGGCTATTATTATTTTTTTTCGTTTCTAAAAGATAAATATAAAAAATGAAAAACCATAAAATAAAACAAAACCTAAGAAAACTAAAAACCATAAAATGAAAAACCTAGATCTTTTGTAGTAAAAAAATAGGAAGAAATATTAAAATTAAGAGTTAATGCAGAAAGAAATGTAGAATAAGCTTACACAACAAATTCCTCTACACTCCAGCTACTCAGTGAAACAAGACACGTTTTTTTCTTCGAGCTAACCAAAACAACAGTAGGTTGTTATTATTCTGTCTCGTCTCTAAAAGATAAATATAAAAATAATGTCTTTAATAAGAAATTATTCAGAAAATGTGTGTAAGAATGAAGCCCATGCCTTTGTTATCAAAAGATATGAGTAAGGCCCGGTTTAATAGACGATATAAAGTCAAACTAGATAAACAGAGAAGAGATATATATCACCTATATGTATGGGAGGGACAAATTCTACAAAGCTTACCTGTTGGATAGACAATTCTTCTTTGACTTTAGTTAATTCCTTTTCTAGTCTATCAACACTGGTGACTTCATTGACTTTTTGTTTGAGTTCTATAATGAAAATGCGAAAAATCATATTTCTGTAACGTAAAACGTCAAAAATGCAAGTTGAATATTTTTAGGTCTTGTTTTTCAGTTCATCTACTCCAAGGAAATTTTTTGTCTGTCCCTTACGTTACAGAACTTTTATTTGAGGTTTCAAAATAAGATAAAAAATAAGTTTTGCATCTTATTTGACTAACTGAAGATATACTAATTGAAGATATGAATTGACTGTCAAGATTTCATAAAAAAAGAGTCAAAATATTTGATGGTAGATGACAAAATCTAAAAGGGAAAAACTTCTTCATATTTTGAGATCATTACAAACATGCTCTTGAACGAGGGTGCAACTTTGCATTATTTTCCAGCATAAAGGAGAAATAATCCAACAGTCGTGATAACAGACTATGCCTCGACTCAATAGTAACCTAAACTAAAAAACTAGAGCTAAGAGCTCATATGGCACTTGTGACGAAGTCGGAAGAGCCAAGAGCCAAGAGCTCATATGTTATGAGCTCTAGCGAAATTCTAAGAATCAACAGATTACTTTAAAAGGAAAATCAGAGGCTTAATTCCGGTCGTGATTTCAAATAAGAGCTCTGTGTCACGAGGTCCTTCTAAATATCAAAATTCATTAAGATCCGATCAACCAGTCCTAAGTTAAAAATACCTCAATTTTTCTAATTTTTCCTCTCCCTTCAGCCCCCCAGATGGTCGAATCGGGAAAGCGACTTTATCAAGTCAATCTGTGCAGCTTCCTGACACGACTACCAATTTTCATCGTCCTAGCACGTCCAGAAGCACCAAACTCGCCAAAGCACTGAACCCCTTCCCCCAACTCCCCCAAAGAGAGCGAATCCAGTCCGGTTACGTCAATCACGTATCTAGACATTTATGAGCATTTTCCAAGATCTCCAGTTTCCTCCTCCAACTCCCCATAATGTCAAAAGATCTGGTCGGGATTTGAAATAAGAGCTCTGAGACATGAGTTCCTTCTAAATATAAAATTTTATTAAGATCTGGTCACCCGTTCTTAAGTTAAAAATACCTCATTTTTTTCTGATTTTTCCAAATTAACAACCCCCAGCTCCTCCAAAGAGAACGGATCCGTTCCAATGATGTCAATAATGTATAACTTGTGCTTATTCTTCCCATCAAGCTTCATCCAGATCTCTCAACTCTAAGGGTTTTCCAAGATTTCCATTTTCCAAGATTTCTGTTCCCCCCTCCAGCCCTCTATGTCCCCGGATCAGATTTGAATTGAAAATGGAGCATCTGAGACATAAGATTCTTCTATACATCAAGTTTCATTAAGATCCGATCACCCATTCGCAAGATACCTCGATTTTCTCGTTTTCCAAGAATTCCGGTTCCCCCCTCCAGCTCCCTTCAATGTCACCGGATCTGGTCGAGATTTAAAATTAGAGTTCTAAAGCACAAGATCCTTCTAGATGTCAAATTACATTAAGATCCGATCACCCTTTCGTAAGTTACAAATACCTCATTTTTTTTTATAATTTTTCTGAATTACCCCCCCCCCCCAACTCCATCAAAGAGAGCGGATGTGGCCTGGTTATGTCGGTCACCTTTCTTGGAATTGTGCTTATTCTTTCCACAAAGTTTCATCCTAATCTCTCCGCTTTAAGCGTTTTCCAAGCTTTCCGGTCCCCCCTAATGACATTGGATCCGGTCGGGATTTAAAATAAGAGATCTGAGTTCGAGGTCCTTATAAATATGAAATTTCATTAAGATACGATCACTCTTTCGTAAATCAAAAATACCTCATTTTTTCTAATTTTTTAGAATTAACCCTCCCCCCAACTCCCCCAAAGAGAGCAGATCCGTTCCAGTTATGTTAATCTCGTATCTAGGACTCGTGCTTATTTTTCCCACCAAGTTCCATCCCGATCTCTCCACTCTAAGCGTTTTCCAAGATTATAGGTTCCCCCCCCCAACTTCTCCTTCACCGGATCCGGATTTCAAATAAGAGCTCTGAGACACGATACCCTTCTAAAAATCAAATTTCATTAAGATCCGGTCACTCCTTCGTAAGTTAAAAATACATCATTTTTTTAATTTTTCAGAATTAACCCTCCTCCCCCAACTCCCCCAAAGAGAGCAGATCCGTTCCGGTTATTTCAATCACGTATCTAGGACCTATGATTACCTTTACCACCAAGTTTCATCCCGATCACTCCACTCTAAGCGTTTTCCAAGATTTTAGGTTCCCCCCAACTCCCTCCAATGTCACCGGATCCAGTCGGGATTTAAAAAAAGAGCCCTGAGACACGATATACTTCTAAAAATCAAATTTCATTAAGATCCGATCACTCCTTCGTAAGTTAGAAATACCTCATTTTTTTCAGAATTAACATTAGTCGGGATTTAAAATAAGAGCTCTGAAACACAATATTCTTCCAAACTTCAAATTTCATTAAGATCCGATCACTCCTTCGTAAGTTAAAAATACCTCATTTTTCTAATTTTAAGATTCAACCCCCCCCCCACTTCCCAAAAAGAGCAGATCCGTTCCTGTTATGTCAGTCACGTATCTAGGACTTCTGCTTATTTTTCCCACCGAGTTTCATCCGGATCCCTCCATTCTAAGCGTTTTCCAAGATTTTAGGTCCCCCAAACTCTCCCAATGTCATCGGATCTGATCGGGATTTAAAATAAGAGCTTTGAGACACGATACCCTTCCAAACACCAAATTTCATTAAGATCCCATCACCCGTTCGTAAGTGAAAAATACTTCATTTTTTCTATTTTTTCGAATTAACCAACCCACCCCCCAGATGGTCAAATTGCGAAAACGACTATTTCGAATTTAATCTGGAATGGTCCCTGATACGCCTGCCAAATTTCATCGTCCTAGCTTATCTGGAATTGCTTAAAGTAGCAAAATCGGGATAGACAGACCGACAGACAGACAGACCGACAGAATTTGCGATCGCTATATGTCACTTGGTTAATACCAAGTGCTATAAAAAACTGAATTTTGGTATGGATAGATACACCATTGGATTGATTATGCTGATTCAAAATATATAAAATCCATTAAGTTTAGCGTTACTCATTAGAAACTGCGAGCCTGAGAAAATTTGCCCAATTTTTGGAAAAGGAAGAACCCCTCCCCCCCAAAAAAGCAAAGGAATTATAATGAAAAATACACCACCAGATTGAGCGTATTCAGAAACCTATCGTGTAGATTTCAAGCTCCCATCTGCAAAGATGTGGAGTTTTGTATTTTTTACTCGAAAAAATATCACCTTTGCGTGTTAATATTTTTTCCAGGGATGATTGTAGGAATCGATCCTAGAAAATCGGGAGAAGGCTCTTCCAAACGGAAATTAAAACTTTTAGTGCCTTTTTTAGGTGACCAGAAAGACTAGAGGGCAAATAGCCATCCTCCCGTGCCACATTTTTCCAAAAAGTCTTCCTATCAAAAATTTTGGAACAACCTTTTTTTTTCAACAGAGTTGAAAGATCCAATAACTACACTTTTGTGGATAACATGAGCCCTACAGCCTTCGGGAAAGGTCTGCAGGCAATGAAACTTGCTCAATGTTTATGTATAGTATTTGTTATTGGAAAGTATACATACTTTCCAGGAAAGTATATATACAGGTGGGATGGAAGGTGAATTTTCTGCTGGGAGATTTTCCATAGAAAAATTCTCTGTGGAGAGAGAAGTTTCCGGGGGATGAACTTTCCAGGGGAAATTTTAAACTAGGGGAATTTACTAGAATTCCTATACCAAATTCTTTTTATTAATCTTAGTTTCTCTTTGCCGAGTAAATTTTACATGCTTTGCATTCTCAGGATCTTTCCAAGGAGGAGGAGGATTTTCCATGGGAGACATTCTTTGTAAGGGAAATTTCCTGCGGTACCAACTTTCTACTGAGGGAGGGAAGAAGAATTTTCGGGAAAAAATTCCCAGAGGAAGGGATTCCCAGCATGGTTTGAAAACTAATCAGAAATTACGGTCTTTATCAAATAGTGTGCTAAGAAGAACTTTTTCAGTTGGAATCATCAGCAAAAAATAACCTGGGAAGAGATTTAAGCGAAACTGGAATTGTCCTGAGGGAATTTTCCTGGTGGAGGGTATTTTACGTGGGAGGAACTTTCTATGGGGTGAAGGAATTTTCCATGGAGGGGGAGCCAGATATTCCGGCATTATTAAAAAACGATCAGAAAGTGAATATGAAAAACAAGTTTTTCAACTGAAAGTAAGGAACAAAATTAAAACTTAAAACGAATATAAATTATTCTGTATATTTGAAGAGTTGCCCCCTCCTCAATACTTCACCCTTTATGCTAAAGTTTGACTTTTTGTGCCAATTTTTCAAGAGTAAACCCTGTAACACAATGACCGTTCAACTAAAACAATACGAAACTATTTTAAAACCACTAAAAAAATTTGGCGCGAGGAGCGAGGTATTGAGGAGGGGAACCCCCCCTCGTATACGGAATAATATCTATTTGTTTTAAGTTATAATATTGCTCCTTACTTTCAGTTGAAAAACTTATTATTTTCTATTTAACACAAAAAAACATACTGATGTAGTTTGAGGAATGCAGGGTTTCCGCTGTCACAGAAGATACAATAAAAAGAAGGATAAGATATGTAGGCCAAATGATAAATTAAATGAGCAAAATATAGTCAAATTTGATATTTTTTTTTCTAGAGTAGGGGATTCAATTTGGAAATTTCAGACTCATCCCTTCCCTTCGATACCATCTGATCAAGCATTCAAAATTTCCTTAGATCAAGAGGTTCATCCTTGGAATTCCGACACGATCTGGCCACTCTTTGTCTGTTATACAGGTTTTACATCTTTCAGCCCCGTTATTACCATATTTAACTTTTTACGAAACTCAATCCTACATCGACTCGTCCTTAACGTAAATTAGGATTGACATCCAGTCCACTTGAGGGTACACAAATTGAATCTACAATTTCGACCGAAGCTCTACTTGAATGAAAATTCTTTTTTATTTGAGAAAAAGACGATGTACGATCAGGAGAACCTATCGGAAGATAACTGTGTTTTAGTACAGTGCAGATCCTTGTGCAGCTACTCTTCGACAGATCTAACAGCGAGGCCTGACACACGTTAGCAAGTTAGTCTAAACGCAGTGGAAAAACGTCTGAGCAACAGTAAATACAAGGGATGACTGGCAAGTCTTTTTAAATGTCCAGGATGCCTCAGGCAACACTGGAGGAACTAAGGGCTAAAGCCCAACACCTGACTTGATTGGTTCTAACATAACATCAGGTTTCTAATCACACAAATTTTTATTGACTCAAACAGAACTCTCGGTCCAATAACTTCCGATCGGTATTTTATTCTTAGTTGTTAATTCAGTAAAAAACGTGTATGTGAGTTTTTACGTGGACATAAGATGATTCTTGAAATTCTGACTTCACCACGGGGATCTGATCACGGTGGTAATTGAAATTCCATATTCTTTCCGCGCGGTATATTTTTCTAATTCTTAATTATTGATATGTAAACATTCAGAGAGAGCATTTGAACGGAGCAATTGCCTCCGTTCGACTAAAATGTTCTAAAACACCGTGGCAACGAATAGTTAGCTACGTAAAACCTTTATTTTTCGCTAGGCTTTCTGCCCAGAATTACTTCGCTCTTGGTCCTCACAAGAAGAATTTGAAGAGATGGAATTATTTCCCCATTAAACAGCTTGGATGGGCTCTTAGATCTTTGCATAAACTATTGACTTTTAGACGAGGATACTAAATTTGGATTTAGTGTGGTTGGCACCTGGCTTGGGGATACTTTGCCCGAGGGGCACAGGTTCGATACCTGGCGTTATTTAGTTTAGGAAGGGGGTAATTGGCATGACCGTAAGCTTAGCCAAAGTTGACCTAGCTCTAAAAGGGTCCCTAAAAAATCTAGGGAAGGTAAGCAGGAAGGGTGTACAAAAGTAAAGGATGGCTGTCCCCGAGCCCACACATACCACTTCTTAGCTGAAGGGCTAGGAAATGGAGATCAGCACCGCTGGTTTGGATCTTGAGGGTCTAGTGCCATCATACTATACTACACTTACTAAATTAAAATTTCTAAACAAGGGTACTACGTTGGATTATCAGGGTGTTATACCGGTAAATATACATTGAGCCCCCTCCCGCCATAACTAGGACTCTCATGAGTTATTACTCTTTCCATATTTATTTTATCATACAATTAGTTTCCCTAAAATAAGCATTGGAATGATCATTCAAGAATAAAAAAATTATGTCCCTATATGTTGCATCATCCGAAGGAATAGCAATTTCATGTTTAAGCTCCTCCCTCCTCTCAAATAAAAAAATTAAATTAAAATAAGCTATTAAAACCATCCATTTTACATTTATTCCTTTATTACAGAATGTGAAAACAGCGACACAACTGAATAACAACCCAATTGCAAAACGATCGATATTATGTCTCTATGATTTTCAAAAAAAAAAAAAAATGCTTTAAGTTTAACAATAAAATTAGATATTTTTTTCATTTTTTTTTTATAATTGAAAGATGTTAAGAAAAAAGAAGTTCTTGAATAATGTCTAAGAAATGATAGTCCCATACCGTCTCTCCCCCGCAGTTCCTACATTTCCTATGCTCAGCATAATCCTAAACATACTAAATCTGAGAATTTTATTAACAATTATTGACAATTTTAATATACAAGAAGATGAAAACTAAAAAAAAAAAAAGCTCAATTTGCATTTGGGCATTAAAAAAAAAGAAAAAAAGCCTAAGGTATCTTTTGCAGTTGAGGACGTTACATTAAAATCATTAAAAGACATAGACAATTTACATGAAGTACAAAAAATAGAAAAATTAAAAAGGAAGTAGTTATTTCTAAGAAATAGTGACCCCTAATCACCTCTTACCTAAGGTACATACCTGCCATGCACCCTGCAGAATATTCAAGGTACAACATTAGGAGAATTTTATTAGTATTTAATGAGAATATTGGTACAACATGAAAATAAAAACAATTTGAAAAAACTTGAAAAAAAAGAAATTCTAAGCTATCCTTTGCAGTAAAAAGTACAGTAAAAAGAATGGCAAATCTAATGTAAATCGTTTTGAAAGACAATGACAACTATTCTTGAAGATAGTTCAAACAAAAAAATAAGATAAATAAAAATAGAGTAGTTCTTTAATAATGCCTAAGGAATAATAAATCTGAATCATATCTCTGCTGTAGTACGTGCATACTCTAAACAATTTCCATGGCATGAAAATCTGGGAATTTTAATAGCCTTTATTAAGAGCATTAAAATAAAAAGATGGTGAAAGGTGAAGGTTGTAATATAAGGTGTTATCGACATATACCTCAAAGGGATTATTATCCCTCTGATAAAAGATAGCCATAGAATTCTTCGAACATATTTAAAGAATAGAACAATGTCATGACAAAATAATAAACATACCGACAAAAAACGTTTATTTGTGGGAGCTATAGTCCCTATGAGGAATTTGATTTTGTCCGGTACATTATAGCAATGAATATTACTAAAATGGTATCAAAGAAGTAGTTCTACAGAGACTGGAAAATTCTGGGGTAAAAACTATAAAAACACCTCACTGATTTTTGGATGTCATCAATTTTTATTACCAGACAATTATCCTCTCTTTTTTTTTGTATAAATATGCTTTTCCCCTGTCAATTATTGTTTAAATGCCTTAAATATGTTGAATCAATAAAGCTGTTGAAATAGATTGGTTTATTGCATTAAAATTCTACTTGAGCATTTCGTATGTATGGATTCCAAGGATATTTTCTCCTGAATGTTGGTGAATTGAGTGACAAAAGCTCATAGAGAGTTACTTTTACCTTATTGGGTCATGTCCCTTTGGCTGCAAAAGGGGACAATACTATGATTCGCTTATGTGTTTTTAGTTAGTTTAGGTTGGGATTTTGCCCTTATTTGTTTGTCCGATAAATAAAAGTATACATTATGAGTGATTATTCCTTAACCCGAGTTAGAGTGGGGAGGGTGGTCAGAGCTAAGGATGTCAGCTTGGTTTAAAATATTTCCAAGAGAGAGGGGAGACATCGTAGCAGTGGTTCTGTTTTGCAAATGTGTGGTCCGACCAATATTGGCTAAAAGCATTGGCCTTTGGAAAGATGTTGATTCTAGGCAAGTTCTTAGTTTCCTATCTCCAATGCAGTCTAGCATTAGCCTTTTTTGAAGTTTAATATTGAAGCAAAACTAGTACAATTGGCAAAACTAGTGTAGTAATACTTGGTTGATCTCAGTTTCTAAGAAAAAAAAAGTAAGTATTGTGTTAAAGAAAAAAGAAAGAATAAAAGACGAGAACTTACTTCTTAAGTCATTTTCTTTTCCAGCCAACTGCTTTTCAAGCATTTCTCTTTCTTTTTTCAAACCTGATAGTTATCGCGAGGCAGATTGAATCTCCTTTTCTATATCCTGTATTCTAAGAAAAAAAAAAACGCGTCAGGACGCGATCCTGACACATTCTAAATACGGGCAATATGTAAAACCAGAGCACAAGTAATATACCTTATTGGATAGTGAACCATGCTAAAACCTGCAGAAGGATTAATTACTGCTTGTTTGTGTCAAAATAGTTTGTTTCTATAATTAAACCTTATTAAATATTAAGTATTGTGTTAAAGAAAAAAGAAAGAATAAAAGACGAGAACTTACTTCTTAAGTCATTTTCTTTTCCAGCCAACTGCTTTTCAAGCATTTCTCTTTCTTTTTTCAAACCTGATAGTTTTCGCGAGGCAGATTGAATCTCCTTTTCTATATCCTGTATTTCAGAACCCTAGAAGCCATTTGAAACAAGATATAATGTATAAAACATTGCTAACCAGAAAACATCACTATAAAGATAGAAAAAATTTAGGAAAGAAGGATTTTAGCAGAAGCATTTAGTCAAATATTTGAGAATGCTGATTCTTGATGTCAAAAATAAAGCAGTGGTTTTTTATGAGTCAGATCAAAAAGTAAGCGAAAGTGACAAGAGAGGAGACATGGATTCGTCCTTCAGAGAGAGAGAGAGAGAGAGAGAGAGGAAAAAAAACCATTAAAGCTCTTTCATAAAACTATTTTAATATCATTTTATGACGAAATATCATTAAGTGGGCGGCAGATGTCCGAAATAAGCATCGGCATTGTGTCTGTTCTTCAGAAAAACAGAGACAGAAAAAACAGATTAAAAAAAAAAGAAAAAAAGAAAAAAAAAAGAAAGAACAGAAACAGCTCCATTTTCTACTTTCTGTTCTGTTTTTTTTTGGGGGGGGGAGGGAAACAGAAACAGCTGTATTTATAAGAAAAAAGCCGTTTTAACAGCTGTTTTTTAAGCTTCCTCTTTTTTAACATATTACTCCCTGTCATCTATACTGGGCGAGTTATACGCTGTAATTCCCAAGCTTGCATAAACAAACAACCTTGAAACCATTCTAAAACCACTAATCCATTTTAATTTTAATCAACTACATGCGCATACAATACGACCCCATCTGCAGAAGCGATTATAAAACCTATTAGAGGACCTGAGCATAGCACGATTTCGTTTTTGCCGCCTCAAGATGTCGTACAAAAAAGTATGAAATAAAAGGAACACAGTTTTGAATGAAATGAAAAACAAGTTTTTTTTTTTTTAACTGAAAGTAAGGAGCGACAATAAAACTTAAAACGAACAGAAATTATTCTGTCTATGAAAGGGGCTGTCCCCTCCTCAATGCCTCGCTCTTTACGCTAAAGTTTTTTATTACTTTAAAGAGTAGAGTTGTGACAAAGAGGCAGCCTTTAGCGTACAGAGTAGGGCGTATAGGAGAGGACAGCCCCTTTCATAGACGGAATAATTTCTGTTCGTTTTAAGTTATGTCGCTCCTTACTTTCAATTAAAAAAAACTTGTTTCTTTTATTTAATTTCTGAATGTTTTTTAACTGATGCAGGCTCAAATTTGGCTCACCGCACATGAACAATCAAAACAGAATTTGCATATTAATTTTGGCAAAAGTTTCCCCCCGTGTAACATTCCCGCTGGAAAGTTCACCTCCAGAAACTATCTCCCCAATGTGAAAATATCCCCGTATAAAACCAAAATTATTTATTATATGTATGAAGGGGCTGTCCCCTCCTCAACACCTCGGTCCTCACACTAAAGTTTAACTTTTATCCCAGTTCTTTAAGAATGACTACTGAAACATAAAGGTCGTTTGAATAGAATATTAACAAGCTTTCTTAAAAAAAAAAAAAAAAAAACAGAAAAAATTTAGCGTTGAAAATAATTTAAACTATATGCTGAATATTGAAATGTTCCAAGAAGAAGTGTAAAATAATATTAACTATTCTTAAGTAGCACATTGCTTAAAAAAAAATCATCTGATGAAAAAACGAAAAAATTAATTTTTAAATAATGCCGAGAAATCCGGCTCCCTCCTCCACGGAAAATTCCTTCCCATCGCGGAAAATCCCTCCATGCAATGTTCTTCCCACATAAAATTTCTTGCGGGCGATTCTGACAGAAATTTATTTTCTTAGCCCACTTTCATTTGAAAAAGACTTTAATTTCATATTGTTTTTAAAATCACGCCAGAAATCCCCTCTCCGTGGAAAATTTTCCTCACAAATACCCACCGCCCCCTAGTAGAAAGGTGCTCTCACAGAAGATACCCTCTGGGGAATTTATCCCGTGGAAAACTCTTCCGTGGAAAATCCCCCACCTACGAGAAGATACTCTAGACAATTCCAACCCGGTGAATATTTCCCCCGGACAATTCCCTTTAATATTCACATGTAAAATTGAGTCGGCAAAGAGAAAGGAAGACAAATAAAAAGAACTTTGCATAGGAATCTTGGCAAATTAACCCAGTGAAAAATTTCCCTTGGAAAGTTCACCCACGGGAACTTCCCTCCTCACGGAAAATTATCCCCGTAGAAAATCCCCCCAGCAAAAAATTCTCCTCCCTCCCTGGATAATGTTTGCTAACTTTCCAATAAGAACTGCTATACGTAAGCAATGGGCAAACTTTCTGACTTACAAACCTTTTCCCAGGGGCTGTGGGGGGTTATATTATCCTCAAATACACAGTTACTGGGTTTTACAACTATGCTGAACAAAATGGCAATCTTGGTCGACTCTTAGGAAAAAAGGTGGGTGAGAGGGGGACCGCTTGCCCTCCAATCTTTTTGGTCACTTACAAAAGGTACTAGAGCTTTTAATTTCCTTTCGAAGGAGCCCTTTCTCGATATTCTAGGACTATTGGTTCGATGCGATCACCCGTGAAAAAAAAAAAAACAACAACTTATAAACACGCACCCGTGATCTTTCTTCTGGTAAAAAACACAAAAAATACAAAATTCCACATTTTAGCAGATGGAAGCTTCATACTTCTACATCAGAATTCTCGGATACACTGAATCTGATGGTGTGATTTTCATTAAGATTCCTTGAATTTTAGCGGGCATCTCTCTCCTTTTTTCGAAAATCGGGCAAATTTTCTCAGGGTCGTAGCACTAAACTTAATGAATCTTATTTATTTAGAATCAACATAAGAAGTCGATTCTTTTTATAGATCTATTGATGTCCAAATTCCACTTTTTAAAGTTTCGGTTACTATTGAGCCGCACTGCTCCTTACTTACAGTTCGTTACCACAAACTGTACGCACAACCGCTTTGAATAAAATGGAAAACAAACTGAAGTTCAAACTTTAAACTTGTCACTTCGAAACATTCTTGTTTCGAACGTTCAATTAGTTGTTCTTACACATTGGATTGCTTGAATTATCCACGCTAAAATACAAATTTCTTTTGTTTTTGG
Source organism: Artemia franciscana (assembly GCF_032884065.1). Lineage (NCBI taxonomy): Eukaryota > Metazoa > Arthropoda > Branchiopoda > Anostraca > Artemiidae > Artemia > Artemia franciscana. Next base: position 34,815,810 of record NC_088865.1, read on the forward strand.
GGTCGGGACAGTAACCTCTGGTAGGGGGTTTTCGACCATGGTGATTTTAATCATGTACTTTTTACTTCGATGCAATCCCATTTTCGAGAAGTTTCGGGCTTTATTTTTCCAAAATCAGGGAGATTTGTTTTTGTGTTAATACTAACACTGACGTTTAATAGAGGTTAATTATTAACATTGTTAATAATTATTAGCATTGCTGAATCAGCATCAAATAGTTACTATAGGCCTCTTTACTAAATTGCAGCTACTGAAGCAATCTTGGTGTCTACAATTCGCTGAATTCGAACACTGATATATCATTAGAGCCACTTTTTCTACTGACTTGCACTATAAAGCCCTTTCCACTTCCTTGCAAACTGCCACACCTTACTTATTTTGTTCTAAGATCTAAGGTAACAGTACTGCAAGCTTCTGGCTCTGTTTTGGACCAGCTTTAAAGTTAATATCGAACTATAGACTCTCAATCTCTGGAGCATGTCTTGTAGTTAAACTAGAGCTCCTTTTTGACTGAAAAAGCAATAGTTACAAGAGCTAGCTAAATAAAAGAGTAAAAACTATGTCTCTAGTGCTGCCTATAGATCAGATGTAGTTCCAGCCCACTCATCACATGCCCTTACTTCATCCAACTTCTCAGGGTCATCCATATCAGACGCGATATTAGCAATATCCTCATTTATTACATCGGGTAGATTATTTTCGTCTGCATCAATCTCTTGCTCTCTACTTGAGCCTTCTTCCGGGTCATCATCATTGTCATCAGATTCACATGCAACAACTTACTCTACATTAATTTCTCCCCAGCACTTGAGAGCATTGGTTACACATAGGTCAAGGAGGTGACCAAAGCATAAGATATTTCAATCCCCCCAACGTAGTAGGCTTTAACGATAACGTTAGCGCAAGCACTTGGTTTAACGAAAAACAGAAAACAGGTAAAAAGAACAGAAACGGAAAAAGCAGGTTAATTTAGTTCCATTCCCTTTTTTTCTATTAATCTGCCCATTTTTTAAGTGACTTTTATTTTAAAATTCTCTTGGTTTTAAAAAAAGAATATATTTACAAGTTTAATTAAGTTTACACGAGCTCGTAAGGGATTTTAAGCAGAACGAATTAGCTAAACAGTTTTTGTTGATTTTAATCTATACTTTTTTCCTTTTTCCTTACTATAACTTCTTACCATCGATTTAAATCTACAGACACCTGAAAGTTGACAGATTTTTAGCTTAATTAGACGGAGTTAAAAACGGTTTCATATTTTGGGACAGTGTCTCAACACGCATTGTGCATGATATAACTAAGCTTTGATGAATTTGCTACATCTAAAATTCATCACCAAAATCATGAAAGTTCCGTCCAAGAGTTGGAAAGACTCTGTGAAATATGAAGAAAAGGCACGAAAAAAGAGGACTTGATTAACGCACAAAGGGATAGGGAAGAGTTAAAAGAAATTTACATGAACATGGAAGATGAGGGCTTTCGAAGCACTTCCTGGATTTAGATGAAGTATCGGTTAAAGAGGGAACCAGAATAGAACCACTGATACAAAAAATAATAAAAGCTTCCGCAATTCAGCATCAGAAATCTCGAGGATCCTCGTTGGACAGTCCATATGCTTAACTTTTTGAAGAATACTAATCACTACCCTAAAAAACATATGTAAGTAACATTTTTTTCATTTTAAGAAAAAAGATCATCATTTCTCAGTATTAACCCCAAAGAGGTCACAATCAAAAGGGCAAGGGTTTGTAGTGGGACTGAAAAATTTAATGCTGTGCTGGAGCACCAATAGGGTAAGGGGGAGTATTTATCCTCCTTAGATCCTGATAATTACCTTTTTCAGCATTTTCACAGAAAAAAAAGTGCCGCCCTAATTCTAAGAAAAATTCATTTTTATTCTAAAAAAAAGAAGGAAAAAGGTCCTTGTCCCTTCGAACATTTTCACTAATTAGCGCCCCTGTGCTATGTTGTATTCGATAGAAAGATATGAGACACAAACAACTTTCTCGAAATTTGTTTGTATTTCTTTCTTTAATCCTGCTTTTATTAGTCCTGCTATTCCATTTATTTTCCTGTGGAACCACCCCTCTCTTTCTTGGAACCTTTGACCAAGGGTGTGAAGCAGCTGTAGTATAAGTAATCGGTTGCAGTATCTCAGGAACGGTTACAAATATCTCATAATTTGATGAACTTCAAGCTCACTAGACTGCAGAAGGTTAAAAAAATCACTTTTTGCATCTTCAAGAGCATCGAGATTGAAATCTGGAGCACATAAGTTTGGGGTATAGTTTTTGACAGGCTTGGAGGCTTGGCCTCATTTGATCTCATTTTAGCTTTATAGATTTTTCTTTAATTTGGAGATTTGAAAGTTAGTAAGGGCAACCAAAAAACCCACTGAAAATGATTTTTTCTCAGTTTTTCCTTCTTTTTTTTGCCAAAAAAACTAAAATATCCAGATTTTCATTTTTTTTCCTTAAGTCAGTACATTTTTATAAACATAGATAAACAATGCAGAAAAGTTTTAAAAATAATTCTTGTCGATTAGAAGTCTTGGAACTCAGGCAAAATTTGCAGTTGAAAATACTATGCAAAAAAATTAAATCATTAAAATGTTTCAATTGTCACTTTGTGTGAAATGACAGTTTAGTTTCTAAAGCAGGGACTGAGGGATGGTGCAACCTTCTTAAATAAGAAAATATTAAAACAAAAAACTACCAGTAAACAAAATTCACATAAAAGTAAAGAATGATATTAAAACTTACAACCAACAGAGATTTCTCAGAATATGAGGGTAGCCAACACCCCTCACAGCCCATCCCCCCCCCCCCTACCGTGAAGTTTCATTTCTGATTTTAAAAAAAAGCATACGAATTCCCAAGAAAAACAACAAGAACCGCAAAAATGGGTCGAAGCCCAGTAAAAACAATAGAAGGAAAATATACGTTTTGCTTGCTTGCATTTTTCTTGGATATTTTACTTGCAAAACCAACAAGGCGTCTTCAGCGCAAACGAAAAAAAAAATTAAGCAAAAATATTCTAAAAACAATGCGTTATTTAAAGAGTAAAAACCAATAGGAAGATGAAAACCAAAAAAAAAAAAAAAAACTAGAATTTCTCACCCAATAGAGGAATCAGGCACGGGGGTGGGGGTTTAAGCAGGTCCTTCTCAAATTAACAAATTCTCAAAGCGTTTATGTCGAACTTTTTAACCTAAACGCTGGTTCTTTTATTATAAATCTTTTAATTACCTTAAGTCAAATTGCTTAAGTCAAATTGCTAAAATCAATAGCTTAAGTCAAATTGCTCGACTGTAAAGCCGACATCATTTTCAAGTCCAGTCATCGACTTTCACGGGATGTTTTGCCAACCACAAAACGCTTTTTTTGGAACTTCATTGCTTGACTTTAAGATGAGAATTGGATGTGTGATTAAAGCTTTTTTCTATTTTTTCTATATTTAGTTCTATTTTTACTATTCACTGCAGTTTGAAATGAATCAATTATTCTTAAACTTCTGAATTTATGGCGTAAAAAAGGAAGAAGTGATAAAGCAAAACTACACTCACTAGTTTAGATAGACAATTTTCAAACTGATACTTTAAATCATCGTCTCTGATTTCCCCGCCAAGCAGATTGAGCAGCATATTCTCATGAGCTGCTTTCAAACGCTTGGCTTTTTCTTTCTTATCTTCCAACTGTTTTGACAGCAAGTCAAACTTCGCCCGTGCTGCTGATTGTTCGTGAAGACGTGATTTCTCAATGTCAAGTGCGTTCTCTACTTCAATTGCTCTAAAAAGAAGAAAGGATTTATCAAAGTTAGCAGTTCAATCTTTCAAGACTCTGAAAAGATCTCTCAATCTTTCACAGACGCTGTAATTATTTCCTTGTTTCTCAACAGATGTCGTTTTTCTATCGATCTTTTTACCATTCTGTCAGTTGGTATTATAAATAGAAACATTAACATCTCTCCACGCACAACAGAACCCATGCCCTCCCCCTTGACCTCAGTATCTTATTCTGACCAAATGTATAAGAAAAAAAAAATACTATTGCACAATGTCTGTGGCGCAGCTTCATTACGTCAATACATGGAAATTTCCTTCGTCAATTTTTTTTTGTCTTTTTTGTCTGTGGTTTTATTCAGGTTTGTAAGTGCCTTGATTCAACAGCAGCCCAGTTTTCAAAAGTCGGTATTTATGAAGTACAATATCTCACATTCAGCTAAAATAATAAAAAATTATAGAGTATTATATGGCTCAAGAAGCACTAACATTAAATAAAGTTTAGAGATTTTATAGATAGACCCAAGACCCTCACCCCATCTCTTTCGCAGCCCAGTATAATTTGTCACCTAATTATCTTAAGTGGCAAACACCAGAATAGGTCAACTAACCAAACTTACGTTTGGACCTCCTCTTTTAGATTTGAAATTTCCACTTCGAGTAGTTTATCGTCAACTTCGTTTTCTTTCCTGCTTAGCTCTTGTGTCACTGCTGCTAGTTCTTTTTCTAGCCGATCCAGGCGTCCCGACCTCTGGTTTACTTCATCGAGTCGATTTCGAATCGTTGTTTTTTTAACTTCTATCTCGTTAGACTGATCTTGCTTCAGTTTAATTTCTTTGTCTGCGCTGGTTTTCTCATCCCTAGAGGCAAAAAAAAAACCAACATAATACTACTAGAAAAGATATAGGCAGAGATTAATGGTAAAGAAACAGGCTTAAGCGGATGAACCGTCATCTCTCCACGCGGGAGGAATCCTGGTGAGCCAAAAAAAGGTTCCAGATTTAGAGCAACTTAACATTGTGTAATTCCTAAAAATAAATTTTATTTATGACAGAGTAAATTTTACTTTTAGTTTGACAGAGGAATTCAAAAATATAAATTAAAACATTGACTCAATAAAATGCAAATGTGGAAATACGGAAACACTAAAAGACGATAAAATCACATTAGAATCAAGTCAGAATACATTTTTCAAAGGTGGAACAAATCCCAACACTAATTTAGAGAAAGAGATTTTTCTGAGTTTTCATTAAAAGAATCCTCGAAAGAGTTGAGGTAAGGAAAGTAATTGATCACAGCCTAGATCGTTCTGATTATCTTTACAAGGAAAATTTCAGTTCCGCTTCCCTTTACTGGGGAAAATGTATATGGAAACAAGTGGGCTAAAGTTAGGACTGATAGTTTCTGATAGACATGATAAATAACAACACAAACTTCCTGAATCTTGATATGTTGCTGGTTAATCTTTTGTTCATCCTCTTGCTTGAACAGAGAGAGAGAGAGGGAGAGAGAGAGAGAGAGGGAGAAAAAAAAAGAAGAGAGATAGAGAGAGAGAGAGAGAGAGAGAGAGAGAGAGAGAGAGAGAGAGAGAGAGAGAGAGAGAGAGAGAGAGAGAGAGAGAGAGAGAGAGAGAGAGAGAGAGAGAGAGAGAGAGAGAGAGAGAGAGAGAGAGAGAGAGAGAGAGAGAGAGGGAGAGAGAGAGGAAAAGAGAGAGAAAGAAATTAGAAAGCGAGATAGAAGGAAGGGGAGGGTAAAGATATGGAGAGAGAAGGGTAAAACTAACCTAATTTCTTGAATCACAATATGTTGCTTGTTAATCTTTTGTTCCTCCTCTTGCTTGAGTTTCTCCAATCTTTCTTTTTCAGCTTTAGTTTTCTTAGACAATTCATTGAACACATTATCGACTTCATTTCGAGCAAGGTCCTCAGTATCAATTGAAACTAAAAAAGGACAAATATCATTTATAAAAACATTTTTCTAAGTTTCTTTACGGCCAACTGGTTTATACCAGTATCCTCGATTTGCTACTGGTAAGCGATGGAGACCTCGTATCAGATATTAAGCAGTTGTCACCAATCAGTAAATCGTATCACTCGGTAATTGTGTTTAGCTTGGAAATGGAGGTTTTGAGGACACGTGTGGCACCGAAACGTAACTACTACAAGGGAGATTACGTTGCTATGAGAAGAGAGCTTTCGGATGTCAACTGGATTAAAGAATTCAGTGGGTTGGAGTCGTTAGACACCATTTACGCAAGGTTCACTACGATTGTAGCCTCAATGGAAGAACAATTTATTCCTAAGCACAAGAAATACACCCGTGTTACATTACCTAAAGCCAATATTGAACTGATTAAAGCAAAACAAAAAGCATGGAGAGACTACAAAAGCAATCGACAAAGTAACGACCGAGAGAAAACATTCAAGAGGCTCCGCAACAGGGTTCGGAAAGCAACAAGAAGAGAAGGAAAGCTTAGAGAACGTAAATTACCTTTCTCCTTGAAAGAAAACCCAAAAAGTTTCTGGAAACACGTGAACAGCAAAAGGAAAAACAAAAATGGAGTCTCATCTCTTTACGATCCCGTGAAACAAAAGCTGGCACACGACCCCACGGACAAAGCAAATACTCTCAACAGCCAGTTCTCTTCTGGTTTTACTCAGGAACCTGAGAACGAAGACCACTTTAGCCGCGAGGAACCAATTCAGGGTCTAAGCGACTCGATAAGACCGATAGAGATCAACCATAGCGATGTTCTAAAGAAACTCAGAGAACTTAACCCAAGCAAGTCCACAGGCCCAGACAATGTACATCCAAAACTGCTTAAAGAACTTGCAACGGTAATAACAGAGCCACTAGTCTACATTTACAGAAAGTCTCTTGAACTCGGTGAGCTTCCCGCTATTTGGAAAAAAGCTATTGTCGTCCCAATATCCAAAGGTTGGAAACGAGAAGACCCATCAAACTACAGACCGATAAGCCTCACTTGTATCACGTGTAAAGTACTTGAGTCTCTTATTGCAGACCACACCCTAAAACACTTAAAACGAGAAAAATACTTACCGAAAAGCAGTTTGGTTTTTTTAAGGAACGATCTGCAAAAATCCAACTGCTTTGTGCCACAGATGATTGGAAGAAAAACATCGACAAGGGGTTCCAGATTGATCTCACATACTTGGATCTCAAGAAAGCCTTTGACAAAGTTCCCCATAAGCGTCTCGTCCAGGAGCTCTGGAAATACGTTCTCTCCTCATCCGGGTCCTCATCCAGTCTTCTTCAATGGATTACGGACTTCTTAACTGGCAGAAAGCAAGTTGTGTGCGTAGAAGGTTGTCTCAGCAATACCGAAGAGGAAGTTCTTAGCAGAGTACCCCAGGGGTCAATCCTCGGCCCTCTTCTGTTTAATCTCTACATCAACGACCTAGTTGAGGGCACCGAATCTGACATCCTTCTCTACGCGGAGGACACAAAGCTCTATCGTGTCATCTCGTCATGTGAAGACATTCACCACCTGCAGGCGGATCTCCAACGACTCGATGACTGGATGAAGAAGTGGATCATGGAAATCAATACCCAGAAAAGCCATATCCTCACTCTGGGTCCACAAAACTTTTCGTCCTCATACTCTCTTGGTTCTGCTGCACTCACTCTTAGTAAAGAAGAAAGAGACCTAGGCATCTTAGTGGATTCTGAACTGAACTTCAGTAGCCACTATGAAGCTGTCGTCAAGAAGGCTTTCAAAGTTGCTGGTATGATCAGAAGAAACTTCTCGTGCGAGGACGACAAAATGCTTGCTACGCTCTATAAGCCCTTGTTCGCCCGATTCTTGAGTATGGATATTGTTCTACAAGACCATACTACAACAAGGACATAGATGCTCTCGAAAATGTTCAGAGGAGGATAACTAAATTCTCTCCCAGGTTACGCTTCCTTCCCTACGAAGAGCGGCTTAGAAAGCTTGAAATCCCAACCCTCACCTATAGATTCCATCGTGGTGATCTTACTGAAATGTACAAGCTCTGCAATGGAGCCTATGATCACTTACCAGCCCAGAGAATCGTGCAGTTCAATAAAAATCATCTCCAAGGACATCAGTAAAAAGTGAGTACGGAACGCTTTTACAAGGACATGGGCCGATGGACTTTCGGCAACCGAGCGGTTCAGCATTGGAACAACTTACAAGAAAGAGTAATCTGCTCCACAAACCTACTGACATTCAAGAAGAAAGTTAATGAATATTATTCAAGTGACATTTTCTCCTTGTGCAAATTTAGAAGAAATGCAAATTAAGATTTTTGTTTTGTAGAGGCTTAACGGCCAGCCATCAAATTTGCTAATATATTTATTTATTTATACCCATTAAGAGTTCGAAAACTAAAACATTGTTTCGTTTAAGTGATCATAGTAGAAAACTTCTAATATACATGTTTCGATGACTATTTTAGATTTAGGATGACTGACAAGGTATTCTCATAAACTTTACTTGTTATATTCAGACATAACAGCTCACATGCTGTGACTGTATGACTCCGCCTATTAAGTACAAGTATAACTGTGAAACGCAGGTACTTCCGAAGGTTGAGAAATGTAAACTTGAACCAGATTGGGATGTCGTGACACTTCGGCTGAAAAAGCTTGAATCTCAGTTCCTGGAATGTAGTGGAAAACCATCAGCGCACCTCACAGCGGTGAAAGGATGTAACGCTATCAAGTCTCATACCAATTGACATGGAGTGCAAACACACTCCAGGTGTTCTAATTTATTGGTTGGTCGGCAGACTAATAATCTGTCACCGTAAAAATGTTATTATTAAAGTATCAACAACTAACTGCCTCGAATGTTGAATTTATCCTTCAATGACGGTTAATGTCGTCTCCTGAATCGATTTCTGACTGCGAGAAATACATTTTGAATTATTTTCTGGAACTTTATTACTACCAACCAGGAAACCAGCCTGGCAGATTGAATGATGTAATGCGAACTTTGGAACTTTGGGAAAATATAATAGTGACCTTGGTCCTCAAATGCATGAGTTTGAAACACTTGAATGTGAAAAATTGCGTGCTATACTCTGAAAAAGAAAGGCATATTGGAGTGTTGCCCTTGCACTGAATTCGAAAGTAAGTATGTGACTTATTGATTGGGAGCCTGTGATTGCTCGGATTTTACGAGCACGCTTTGCAACTTTCCAAGCCAAAATGGAAATTGATGCAGTTAAATCACCAACAAACGAGTCTAGTGATTCTGTAAGTGCCTTCTAGTCAGAATTATGATAAGAGAGTATTATGACAGGTTAAAAAGGCAGTATAAAAGTGCGGACAGGGAAGTTAAGAAAGCTACTAGGGATAACAAGCAATAGTACACTGAAAGCCTAGTTGAAAGAGCAGGACAGACCGCCAGTCGCAGAGACAGTAAAACTGATTATTTGCTGACTAAGCAAATCGTTGGCGTTCGGCCTTACTATTGCCCTTTTGTAGAGAATATATATGGGTGATTGCTTACTTGCCAGGAAGATGTGAGAGAATAGTGGATAGGGTATTATAGTTGGATATTAAATCTGCCAGACTCAGAGACCGATCAATATCCCGGATACACCCCTATTTGACATCAGAATTAGCTCTTGGCTCGAAAATACCTCCAAAACTTGAATCCTTTCTGCTTCCTCATCTATATTTTCTTCATATATTTTCTATATTTTCGTTCAATTCTTCCACAAGAATTACAAGCTTTTATGACAAAGTCAATGACTGTAGCAAGTAGCGTCAAGGACAAGAAATCGATGAAATTAAAGAATTTCGGGATTCCGGCAGTGTCTTAACGCAAGACGGTAACAGCGACAGGGAGACAATGCTGAAGATTACTTACAAAAGTGCAGCGTTCTCTCAGCTAATTAGTGTACAGAGGTGCTCCCAAAACTTTCAAAAGCTCAGATTACGATTGTTGAAAAGCCGTATTAAATTTGTACTCGCATACGGTTTTGAATCATGGAAAATGTCAAAAACGGTCCAAAAAAAGACTGCATGAAATTGTAAAATAAATGCCTGAAAAAAAACACCGAAAAAACGAAAATAGGCATGTCCGAGGTACTGGGGATGTATGACAAGAATGAAGGAAGGATAGCTCCCATATGGTGGGGTGCTAGAAAACAACTGGTCTGCGCAAAGCTACGCAAAAAGCGGTAGACAGCGTACAACCGTTAGTCTTTGACCGAGAGAGGTAGATGTTAACAACTGCTGCCTTTTGCAACTCAAGGAGTGGGAGAAATCTAAGAAAGATTGTAGTCTCGGTTAAGGACTTTAGGTCGTAGTCTCGCTTAAGGATTAAGGACTCACCAAAAGTAACTTTTAGCACAGAAATAATATCCAGGCCACGGCTAAATTGACCACATTTGTGCATTATTTATTGGAATATTCGAAGAAACAGCCTGCTAAAGCACGCTATAAAATGGCAACTGGACTAATAGTGTTTTTTTACCTTAAAATTTAAAAAACCTAAAGGATTAAGGAGAGGCAGTTCTATATGAGAAAAGCTTGATCAAGTCCAGTTTCTTAACAGAAAAAGACTGGAAAAAACCTCCCTGATTTGACATTGAGTCGAAATTTATAGAATAGAATATATTTTATTCACTGCAATAGCTGGAGCTAACATGAGCGTGTCACGACACAAAAAAGACCTAAAACAAATAAAACAACAACAACATACACACACACACACACAAAAAAAAAGGCAGCAAGTGCTGCTTCAAGGTCAATGAATTAAAATGAGTCGTAAAAAGAATAATATAGATTAAAAATCTATTTTCACGCTTAAAATAGGCCATTTATATAGAATATTTCAGAATAATAAAGTATATAAATGATTAGTATATTCAAAACACTCAAGAGGCAAATACCTGAAATAAACTGCATCAAACATTAAATATTTGTCAAGGTAACATTATTAAAATGTCGAATAAAATAAGGGACAAATGATTTGCAATATCTCTCGGTACTAAAGGCTGGGTAAGTCATTAACTGTGAACAATTATCTTTTATTTGTCAGAGCCTAGTAACAGGTCCTTCAGTAGGGTAGCTCTCAAAGTCGGGTAGTAGACCATGATGGTACTGGGGAATTCAAACAATTTTGTCCAAATCGATATGCAAAATCATATCTACGACTATCAAGTGAATTCAAGTTGAGATGTTTCAGTGCATCATCATATGTTGAGTAGATATTCCAAAGTATAATTTTTTCATCTCTCTTTTGTATTATCTCAAGTCTATCTGACTGAACTTTCGTCAAACCCCGGATGCCAAGCTGGATATGTCATCTATATGTGTTATGTCATCTCTATTCATATTATATATTTCTCTTTAGGTTCTGAATTTTTTGTTTAGAACTAAGAACTGAGGTACTGTTTAAACCACCTTGCATGTCTGTAGGTATTTTATAGATATTGAACTAATTTTGGCTGTCTTTCAATGATGCTTGACAATGATTCAAGGATAGATCCGAAGTCCTAACGGGTATCTTTTTTATTTTATCTAATTATTTTTTGTTTTCTATTCTTTATGGAACTAACATAGAAAACAGTACTTTTCGTTTTCGGGATTATCCCTCAGCTACTGAACTTAAATAGCTCTTTTTGTGTTATTAATTTAAGTCGATATTTGTCAAAAAGAACGATTGTCAATAAAAAGTAAAGAGTCATATTTATATCTAAAACAAGTAGAAATAAATCTTAAAAAATTCAAACTTACAAGGAACAGGAGAACAAGAAAGGATTTACAAGAACACCAAAAACGAACAAAAAATAAAATGGAAAACCATATGTGACTTAGAAATAATAGATACTAAAAAATTCAAACTTACAAGGAACAAGAGAACAAGAAAGGATTTATATGTGACTTAGAAATAATAGATACTAACACGGATGAATAGGTGAACATAAAACAAATGGAAACTAGAATGAATAATCAAACACGATTATCAACAGGTACAATTACCCTTAAGGTGTACTTCAGTGAAATAAAACATATCTCTTGGTCTATTCAATTTACTTTCCATCAAATCAATTTTTCTAATCTAATTAAGGAACCGTAGTAAACCAGCATGAGCCTTGTGTTTCAAACAGGAGCACAAGAAAAATCGGCTTTATAGTAAGATGCAAACATGGCTAAGTTATCAGAGGCCTTAAAAAAAAAATATTCCCTCTCTGAGCAAATGACAATCAAGAGAGCGACATTACCCTTTCGTGGCCTAACAGAATATTACAAATACAGTTCAGATAAGAAAAAAACCTATATATCTATTACCTCTCAGCTTCCAAATATCCAAACTGATAGAAAAAAAAACTACTTACTACTCAACTCGTATTGAGCAACTATATTCTTGAGATCAGAAAATAATTTCTTCTTGTTCTTTTCATGGACCTCACTTTCACTCCTTAATTTTCCAAGGAGCATCAGCAGTTGAGATTTTTCTCGACTGACAAAACCGATCTCAGAATCAAGCTTCTTAACCTTCCTTTCCAGCTATAAAAGAAAGTAGATGAATAAGTAAAAGAAGATGACAATTAGAAAATTAACAAGTGATAAGTGTCAAACTAAAAAAAATCCACATTCCAATTGAATCTAGACTGACAGGGGAATAGTCTGAAAAATTATAATCCAATAAATCAGTATGTGGTAAAAAGGAGAATAAAAGCAATCTTTGTTCTTTGTTGAAGCTCAAACACCCTTTTGTCTTCTCTATTTTTTCCTCTAAATGAAACTTTGATTAATCAATGATTTCATACACGCACCCACCCTCCAATCCCTTCCCCCCAATAATCGGATGTTTTGCCAGAATCTCTAAATATTTTCATCTACTTTGTCAATTGTTTTTCGGTTTTCATTAACATACATAAAATTACATGTTTTCTAAACAGCTTTTGACGTTTCTACAACTGCTTCACGAGGTAGACCTACTTTTGAGCTCATAAGACAATGGTTTATAAACTTGTCAAAAGTAACAATCTTATTTTCTGCCTTTTTTCCATGTAACCTCAAATGATGAAGCTAATTAAAAACACAAAAAGGAAGGGCATAGGCCTAAGATCAGTACCTTCTTTACCCTAAGTCACAAATTTTACTTTATTCCCGAGAACTCACTATATTTTTCATAAAAATCTCCCTATTATGGTCATTTTATCAATGTCTTAACCACCCCCTCCTTGCCACCCCCCAAAAACCTACGTAAATGGTTGGAGGATACTGAAATCCGCAATTAAGAGTTTCTTAAATAATAGATTCAAACGTTGTATTTAAAGCAAGCATTAGGTTGTATGGGCCACATTTTACTTTTTAGATACGCGTTAAAATATACTAAATACATACTAAGAAATACATAAGGACTTAGGAATGATATTATATAGATCAGTCTATATTTCTCATGCCTAGACTTCCATGTCCAAGAAACTGCTCTTAGGAAGAGCCTTTTTGATGGGTATTGCTACACTAGAGAAGCTTTGTTGTTAAATCATATACGCAGAAACATTAACTCCTTGATCTACAGAAATCGTATCTGGTTAACGTCAACATTCACTGGTGAATGTCCGAATTCTTTTTCTCTGTTTGGAGTCAATTAGTTTGCGAGTCAGCTTTTCACTCTTATGCAAGCTATGTTGGTAAAACTTAAAGTTAGGTTAAATTAGGTTAAGCTAAATTATGTTAGTTTAGGTTAGATTAGGGTAGGTTAGGTTATATGTGGGTTACAATGTGAGAAATGGGTCAAAAACTAATCTAAGCTCCCCAAACCTAATCTGTCATCATCGAACCTTGCATTGAATTGAAAAAGTTGCCTGGCAACACTGACTAAATCCGCAGAGAAAAAAATCTTTATGTTTATACAGATGTGATTTTTGAGAGTCCGGTCATTGAATTGTTGAATGGAAATTCTGGTATAATGGTGGCAATATGTTATAAAGCCGTGAGTGTTTGTTGTCCATGCTCGATCGACTACCAATTAGTACAAAACCCACGTGTCATAGCTGGAGATTTTAATGTTGATTTGATGGGATTTGAGATAGGTGTATCCACAGGTTTTAAGCTTTGGGAATAGTCTTTGGTCTTTAGGACCGTTTCAAGGAATTAATATACCTACGCGCGTAGCTAGAACTAGTAGACCGTTTCAAGGAATTAATATACCTACGCGCGTAGCTAGAACTAGTATATCCCTTGTAGATAATATTTTTCCCAGCCATCAAGATCGGCAACCACATGTCCTTGTAAATGATGTATCTGATCATTATGCTGTTTTTGGGTCCTATTCACTGAGTGTGTCCATAAATCTGCAGCTAAAAATTCTTTTTGAGGAGTGTTGTACTGGTAAATTGACAACAAGTCGTAAAGATGCTCTTAGAAAACAATGGGTGAATAAGAATTTAGTCCTTTATATTCGTCAACGAAATTTTTTATTTAAGCGTATGTATATTGAAAAAAGTGAAGAATCTATTTCATTTTACAAAAAGTATAGAAATGTTTTAAATTGTATTTTAAGAGCTGCGAAGCGGAATTATTATCATTCTAAGTTTAAAGAAACTGGAGGTTCCCCTAAGAAAACGGGGAAAGTTATTAAAAGTGCAGTTGGTGACCCCCCCCCTAGACGGTAAGTATTACGTTATTAAAAATGGAGAGGATAATCTTTTGGTGAAGCTGTGAGAATTTCCGAAGGGTTTGTCAATATTTTTCAAATATTGGGTTAAACCTATCATCAAATACTCAGCTATCAGATGATATAAATTTTGAGAGGTTTTTACCAGCAAGTATTGATGTTTCACTTTATTTAAGGCTAATGAATTGTACTGAGGTGGATAATATTATTCGTAGTATGAAATCAAATTCAGCTGGAGGTAATAAATTAAAGGTAATACCAACAATTTTAGAAGATTTTGTGGGGTTGATTAACTTTTGCTTTAAAGCTGGCATATTCCTGGTTGTTTTAAGACAGTAGATGTGATTCCATTATTTAAGGGAGGAGAGAGGACCAGTGTGTCAAATTATAGAGCCATTTCAGTTGTGCCCCTATAAAGTCGTATAACTGAAAAGTTAATTAATTATAGACTTCACGCACATCTTAAGAAATTCAATATATTAAAGCCTAATCTGTTTGGTTTTAGGGAAAAAATGAATGAACAGGCAACAGCATATTCTACTAGTTGTATAAATCAAGCTCTTAATAAAGATTACCGAGTTTCAACAGTTTTTTCATACATAATTAAAGCTTTCGATACAGTGGATTATTCTATACCTGTTCAAAAGTTACGAAGGTATGAAGTTAATGGAAGATTTCTCAATTTGATAATTAGTTTCTTTTCTGGTCGTTTACAAGAATAAAAATATCTGGCTCAATTCCTCAACCACTGCTAATTAGATGCGGTGTACCCCAAGGGTATATTTTAGGCCCTTTATTATCTTTGATTTATGTTCGGCCACTTGTGAATAAGGTTTCAGACTTTACCAATCAAGAGATTAATGTTTCACTCCTGATGTTTGCTGATGACAAAATTCAAATTGTGTGTGCGAAAACAACTGAATTGTCGGTAACTGCATTGTCTAACACTATTAAACGATATCTATCTGGATGAGGTGCAATAAGATTACTTTAATTATAATAAGTAAGATTTTGTAGTTCTTGGACGGTCTGATAGCTGTTATCCATGGATATCTTAAGTTGAAGCTGGGGGCATTGCAATATGGAGGACTTCAAGTGTTCGATACCTTGGTATTATTGTTGATGAATCGTTCTCATAAAGATCATATTCAGAAAATTCAAATATATTAGCAAAAAATTTTGGCATAATTCGTAAACTTAAAAATTGTTTTCCAAAGGAAATAATCTGTATGTTGTTTTTAGTTTAATTCACCCCTATATTTTGTATTATAGTTCAATATGGTTGTGAACATTCTCCTCAATCCTTCGTTCAATCCGAGTTTTGCAAAATATTGTTATTAGAATACTTGCTAATTTAAGCCCTTCTGAATCGTATCGAGAGGCTTATGTTAGGTTGAAAATACTCCCAGCGCCTGCTCTCCGTGAATTATATACTGGTATTTTTTATGTATAATTGCATAAGAGGTAAGTCCACTTCTTTTCTAAGTATGTTCACGCAAGTTAATGAAGTTCATTCCCATGGCACAAGGTCAATGAAAAAAACTTATGTCAATAATTTGGTTACGTATCTGTCAGGGTTTTCTCTTTTTTTTCTTTTTTTTTTAGAGGAGCTAAGCTATGGAATTGGTTAAATGAGAATATTAAAAATAACAATTTAAGTGAGTTTAAAAGGCTATTTAAGAATGAATAGTTTTCTAAATATATTTTTAATGATTAATGTAATAGGATGCATAGTCGATAGATTAAATTAATATTATATCGTTGAAGATAATGTTTTATTTTATTGAGGTGTATCAAGGAAGGAGTTGAGAGTGGAGTGTTAAGCGGGCAGCAACAGGGTATATGATATTGTACTTGTGTTTTTTTTAAACCTCTTCTGAGGTTTATGTTCAGTTTTTTTTTGGTTATCCCTTCTTCATATCATACTACGGTGTTTGGAGGGGATGTGTTTATGCTCTTTTTTGTCATTAATTGTTATAAAAAATACATTAAAAGACCACCACACGAAACACCTTTGATCACTTAACTGAAAATATAAAGTGGAACTTACTAGTCATTAGAATATATTGATGTGAAGATAGTAGTCAAAATCTGACCAAAATCAAGACACAGAGTAGACAATAATCGCTTGAAATACTATGGTTTCAAATTTAAATTGTCGACTAAGCACTAATCAGAATTTCACAAATAACAAAGGGCAAATCAACTAGGAATTATTTTAAGACGGTGAAAAATTTTTACAGATGAATATTTCGAATCTATACCTAACAGCCGTCATCAATAAAGCACATATCAAACAGTTCGTGGTAACGAACTGTAGTAAGGAGCGACCCGGCTCAATAGTAAACGAAACTCTAAAAAACAGAATTTCTATACTAAGAGATATATCAAAAGAACCGGATTTTTGTGCTGATTTTAAATATATAAGTTTCATCAAATTTAGTCTTGGTCATCAAAAGTTACGAGCCTGAGAAAATTTGCCTTATTTTGGAAAATAGGAGGTAACACCCCCTAAAAGTCATAGGATCTTAACGAAAATCACACCATCGCATTCAGCGTATCAGAAAACCCTATAGAAAAAATTTCAAGGTCCAATCTACAAAAATGTGGAATTTTGTATTTTTTGCCAGAAGACAAATCACGGGTGCGTGTTTATTTGTTTTTTTTTTTTTTTCCCAGGGGTCATCGTATCGATCAAGTGGTCCTAGAGTGTTGCAAGAGGGCTCATTCTAACGGAAATAAAAAGTTCTAGTGCCATTTTTAAGTGACCAAAAAAAAATTGGAGGGCACGTAGGCCCCTTCCCACGCTCATGTTTTTCCCAAAGTCAACGGATCAAAATTTTGAGATAGCCATTTTGTTCCACATAATCGAAAACCATAATAACTATGTCTTTGGGGATGACTTACCCCCCACAGTCCCTGGGGGAGGGGCTGCAAGTTACAAACTTTGACCAATGTTTACATACAGTAGGCTAATGGTTACTGGGAAGTGTACCGACGTTATCAGGGGGATTCTTTTGGTTTGGGTGTGAAGTTTAGGGGAGGGGGCTATATGGGAGGATCTTTCCTTGGAGGAATATTTCATGGGGGAAGAGAAATTCAGTGAAAAGGGCGCAGGATTTTCTAGCATTACTATTAAAAAAAAACAATGAAAATATAAACATGAAAAAGTTTTTTCAATTGAAAGTAAGGAGAAGCATTAAAACTTAAAACGAACAGAGATTATTACGCATATGAGGGGTTCTAAGAATACTTTGGCATAGAGCGAGGTATTTAGGAGGAGATAAATACTTCGCTCTTTATGCTAAAAATTTTTTAAGTAATTTCAACTATTTATTCTACGGCCTTTCTGATTCAGTGGTCATTCTTAAAGAATTGGGACAAAACAAGATTTAGTGTGAAGAGCGAGGTATTAACGAGGGGACCAACCCCCTCATATATATAATCAAAAATATAAGAATATAAAAGTTTGTTACGTAAGTTAATTCTTAATTTACGTATATTTTTTATTAATAAAAACGTTCGTTAAAAATTAAAAGATCTAGTCCTCCTTCCCCACCCCTTATTTCTCAAAATCGTCAGATCAAAACTAAGAGAAAGCCATTTAGCCAAAAAAAGAATTAATATGCAAATTTCATTTTAATAATTTATGTACGGAGAGCCAAAATCAGACATGCATTAATTCAAAAACTTTCAGAAATTAAATAAAAAAAACAAGATTTTTGAAATGAAAGTAAGGAGCGACATTAAAACTGAAAACGAACAGAAAATACTCCGTATATGAAAGGGGCTTTTCCTCCTCTACACCCCGCTCCTTGCGTTAAAGTTTGATTCTTTCTCGCAACTTTACTCTTTAAAACAATAAAAAACGTTAGCGTAAGGAGCGGGGTGTCGAGGAGGAAAAGCCCCTTTCATATACGGAGTAATTTCTGTTAGTTTTCAGTTTTAATGTCGCTCCTTGCTTTCATTTCAAAAAACTTGTTTTTTTTTATTTAATAGATATAAAATAAGACTTAAAATGAGATAAGTGACCACTAAAACAAACACAAAACAAGAGCTAAGAGCTCATATGGCACTTGTGACGAGGCGAGAAGAGCTAAGAGCCAAGAGATCATATGGTATGAGCTCTAACAAAATTCTATGAATTAATAGATTGATTTAAAAAGGAAAATAAGAGGCTTAATGCCGGTCAAGATTTAAAATAAGAGCTCTGAGTCACAAAGTCCTTCTAAATATCAAAATTCATTAAGATCCGATCACCCACTCGTAAGTTATAAATACCTAATTTTTTCTAATTTCTCCTCTCCCTTTTGCCCCCCAGATGGTCGAATCTGGGAAAACGACTTTATCAAGTCAAATTGTGCAGCTCCCTGACACGCCTACCAATTTTCATCGCCCTAGTACGTCCAGAAGCGCCGAACTCGCCAAATCACTGAACCCCTCCCCCCAACTCCCCCAAAGAGAGCGAATCCATTACGATTCTGTCAATCACGTATCAAGGACATTTGTTTATTCTATCCACCAAGCTTCATCCCGATTCCTACACTCCAAGTGTTTTTCCAAGATTTCCCCCTCCAAATCCCCACAATGTCAAAAGATCTGGTCGGGATTTGAAATAAGAGCTCTGAGACATGAATTCCTTCTAAAAATCAAATTTCATTACGATCCGATCATCTATTCGTAAGATATAAATACTCCAATTTTCATGTTTTCCAAGAATTCCGGTTCCCCCTCCAACTCCCCCGAATGTCACAGGATCTGGTCGGAATTTGAAATTAGAACTTTAAAGCACAATATCCTTCTAAATATCAAATTTTCATTAAGATCTGGTCACCCTTTCGTAAGTTACGAATACCTCAATTTTCAAAATTACCCCCCCCCCCAATGTCACCAGATCCGGTCGGGTTTAAAATAAGAGCTCTGAGCCACGATATCCTTCTAAATATCAAATTTCATTGAGATCCTATCACCCGTTCGTAAGTTAAAAATACCTCATTTTTTTATTTTTTCAGAAATACCCCCCCCCCCAACTACCCAAAAGAGAGCGGATCCGTTCCGTTTATGTCAATCATCTATCTAGGACTTGTGTTTATTTTTCCCACCATGTTTCATCCCGATCCCTCTACTCTAAGTGTTTTCCAAGATTTTAGGTTTCCCCCCTCCAACTCCTCCCAATGTCATCAGACCCAGTCGGGATTTAAAATAAGAGCTCTGAGACACAATATCATTCCAAACATCAAATTTCATTAAGATCCAATCACCCGCTCATAAGTTAAAAATACTTCATTTTTTCTATTTTTTCCGAATTAACCGGCCCCTACTCCCCCCAGATAGTCAAATCGGGAAAACGACTATTTCTAATTTAATCTGGTCCGGTCCCTGATACGCTTGCCAAATTTCATCGTCCTAGCTTACCTGGAAGTGCCTAAAGTAGCAAAACCGGGACTTTAGGTTTTCCCCCTCGAACTTCCCCCAATGTCATCGGATCCGGTCGGGATTTAAAATAAGAGCTTTGAGACACAATATCATTCTAAACATCAAATTTCATTAAGATCCAATCACCCGCTGATAAGTTAAAAATACTTCATTTTTTCTATTTATTGCGAATTAACCGGACCCCCAATCCCCCCCAGATGGTCAAATCGGGAAAACGACTATTTCTAATTTAATCTGGTCCGGTCCCTGATACGCTTGCGAAATTTCATCGTCCTAGCTTACCTGGAAGTGCCTAAAGTAGCAAAACCGGGACCGACAGACAGACCGACAGACCGACAGAATTGGCGACTGCTATATGTCACTTGGTTAATACCAAGTGCCATAAAAATTCACAAAACTTAAAAACCAAGAAAAGGTTTATTTAGAAACAAATTCACTGTCTTAAAATAATCCCTCGTTGTTTTACCTTTTCTTATTTGCAATATGGAAACGCAGTGTGGTCTTTGCCGTTAATTCAAATATTTTCATTAGAGTATGATTGTCAACATTTGACGAAAAACTCCATATATGGCAGAAAATGACCGATTTAAAAAACTTCAGTTTAGTATTTAAATAGTGGACTTAAGTACTGATTAGAAAGTACTTATTAGATAACAACCGTCAACATATAACACAACAGGTAAATATACAGTCAAAAATAAGAAAAAAGAAAATAACCTTAAAAGAATACGAAAATTTGAATAAGAGCTGAAGAATTTAAAAAAGGCAGAGTTCATAAAAAGTTCAGGAGATAATTACTGGCTCAATATATTGTAAAACTACCCTTAGCATTATTTTTAACTTGCAACAACTATTTTCTTCTCACCTAAAAAGTGAAAAACGTAACTTCTTTAAAAAAGATGTAAAACATAAATTGGAAAGCACTAGCCTGTTGAAAGGAAGAAACTTTATCATCCATATCCATTTGAAAGTTCCGCAATTTTTCTTCTAATTCCAAATCTGTTCCCATAAACTCTTCTTCCAAACTTTGTCTGAGTTCTTTTTGAGCTTTCAAATTGTTTTCAAGGTCTCTTTGGCTGTTCCTTAGCTGAAATGATCAGATTTTCTTAAATTATTAACGCAATTTGCGGAATCCAAAAAAACCTAACCAATTTGATAACCGAGAGGAAATAGTAAATCACGGGAAAGCCTTATAACTACCCAAGCAAAGGACTTCGGCAATAGCAACATACAATTTTTAGAATAGAGAATATGTTCTTGGCAACAATCTCGCTCAGACTTGAGTCTTTCGCACCGGCCAGCACATAAGGCGACAAGTTCTTCCACAATAATTCCTCAAATACTGAAGACCACAGATATTCTATGGACAATCCGAACACCGCGGCATCTGCCTAAAAACATCTTTGAGATATTTTTTGTTGTCCAAGTCTCTTCATAACAAGAGTGGTACAATCCCATAAGAAAGAAGACCCCTACCCATCCAAACGACGTAAACCCAAAGCTGTTTTTGTTTTTTTGCGCACTCTTGGACAAAACTGTTCTTTCTTGCTTTATTGGACAGTTCTGTGATATTCTGCTGCCGCTCTTGTCTTTCCCGAACCAGGACAGGTATGGCGATAGAAAAATCAATGTAACAAAGAATGCAGTTTTGGCTCAACTGGATTCAATCAATTATTATGAATTCAATTAATAAATTATCCAAGTTACTAGGCGAGCTCCTACTCTTCACAACTGCCGGCGCATTATGCTGATTTTTACCGGGGCACAAAACTGCATATTAGAAGGATAACAACAAGTCCTATAGACGAATAAACCAGACTTATCACCAGCATTAAACACCAGACTTATCATTGAAGGATTTAATAATCTTAATTTTCAGTCCAAACAGCACATATAGTTGCGACATACTGCAACAATCATAGATAACGGAAAAAGAAATGGCCAGCGTTTTCAGCAAACCTCTAAGAGGACAATCTCTCAAATTCCAATTTTGACTCACATAGATGTAAGAACTCTATATTGGTTAGTCATTCCACCTTTGTTTCATATTTTCAGTTTATTGCATATTTTATAGAGACTGTGATTAATCCCGTTTCATCTTTTAATAGTTGTATACCACCTATTGAGCCCCTTTCATCATACCTTTCCTGTAATCTTCTTGGTAGCGTTAAAACTGTATTATAAGTGAGTAGTCATTATAGAGAGCTTTCAGTGTCTATTTGACATTTGGATTCAGGCCTTTCTTACGTACATTTGACTTTGTTCGAGTATTGTCGTCTAAACTGATTTGTTTCTCTGTTTTGTGTTCCGTGAAAACCATTTTAGTTTTAAAAGAACTCATCAATTTTTGAAACACACAAAAAAAGTTACATGGAAAATTTAATCACTCGATCTTCTGGGGGATTAATAATCCATTGATTGTTTCGACCCGGTCGATGTTTTTTGTGCTTCATAGGGGATTATAAGTTGGAATAATCTAGATCAGAGTTCCAAAAATAATAGTGATATTTCTTTTTTGAAGAGAGAAATAAAAGAAATGCTTTTTACTAAGTAATGATTTTAGTTCTTTCTTTTTTTTTTTTTTGGGGGGGGGGGTGTAAACAAATAATTCAGTAGCTTGTTTTGGCTTCTAGGGGTATGATTTTATTAGTATTGTTGAATTTTTGTTGTTGTAAGGCTTGTGGTGCCGATTAGGTGGTACTACTGGTTTTATAAAAAAAAAAAAAAAAAAACAATTCTCTGTCCTGTATTATTTTCTAATGTATTTTTGCCACCCCCTCGGACAAGTTTTTTTACTTCTCGGGATGGCTGTTATTACTGTTTTTGTTTTGGTTTAATAATAACTGTTTTCAAGGAACCAGCATAAAGTGTTGTCTCAAGAGCTACAATGCGTGACAGACCCAGCTTTTCACTGTGAATTTTAAAATGTAAAAAGGATGTTCTGATTGCCAATAATTTTTGTGAAAGAATTTCAGACTTTTTTTTTCTGATATAAAAAAATCAAGAAAAAGATAGAAAAATCATTAGGTAATACTAGTTAGCAAATATTCATTTACGTTACTTAACTTGGCATTCAAAATCCCGTAGGTAAACTTCCTTCAACAATTTTTTTTTCCATATCCAAAGCACTTACAAATCGCAAAAAAAAAAGGATAAAGAAAATCATTTTGCAGAAACTGTGGGCGACAGAAAAAAAAAATTGATGTCCAAGTTTTACATACTTCTTCACACCATAAAAACAGATACTTTTTCAAGCCAATAATTGAATGTCCAGCAATATCATTAATCATTCAATACCATTATAAATATCTTTAATTAGACCCAAAAGACGAATTATCTCACTATTACCAATCCTGAAAATAATTACATATTTCGATTTACATTCCTTCTTTCCATGACACACTTGCACTAATCCTTTCAAAGGACAAGTTCTTTCTCCATTAGCTCAGCATTGACGTGACACCCAATATAAATCAAACAGTTTAAGATCAACATACAGTCTTGAATAGTAGCCAAAACTAAGTGATTATAGTCGTTTTTTCAAGCAGATTTTGAGTTAAGCTTTTAAATTTTATCGGGCGACCAAGAGATTGCTCAACATTTTTTATCTTCTCAATAGCAATATCCAAGTAAATTGACAGTTATAATTTTTCGAAAAAGAAAAATATAGCCGTAGAAGAAAAAATCCTGTGTGAATAAAACGGCAACTGATATTTTCTATCGAAGCAATTCATGAGTATCGCATATTGCTTTTAAGCCTAGTTTGTAATATACAATTAAGAATGAAAATGTATAGAAAAATAGATAAAAACCAGTTATCTTTATCAATACAGATTAACTAGCACTCATGATAGTGCCAACAATATGAAAAAATAACTGATAACCGAACAAACAGTACAATGAGATTGATTTATATAACAGAAATTTTGCAGATTTCAGGGAATTTTTATTTGTCTTCGCACAATAACTAATTCTTTATGAATTCCGTCTTTCCTGCAAATATAGACATAAATTATTTCAAACCAATAAAAGGAAAAACTCAAGTTCACGTCTCGGGGTGAACTCGAGTGGAGAAAAATGGAGCATTAGTGGAATGGACTCCAGTTTTCACTGCCCATCAATTTTCAAGAAAACAGATTTTGAGAAGAATTGATAAAAACAAAACTTGTGTAAATGTTTTATTTTAATTGTTTAATTATTCGTAGGCAATTTATTTGGCGTTTATACTCTTTACTTACCGCTTACCATATCATCCTTTAGGTTTTTTTTGTGGACTAGCAGTCTGTTTTGCAGTCACCTCAAACTCTTAACACAATCGTTAAATTCTAATTCCTAAGAAGAGAAAGTGTTTTCAATCATTTTTTGATTAGTAGCATCACGGAATACCTCAAAAATCAAAAAAGCATTTCTTTTAGGTATAGTCTACACAAAATAGGATGAGAAGCTCTACATTGATAGAATATATTCAGTCTGAATCCCATTAGTCAAAGAAGGTCCATTGAACATGAAACCACAGGCTTAACCGAGCGATGACACCATATTAGGCTAAAAAAAAGCACCATATGGTATTAAAAAATTCCATATACAAATAAGACCATAAATAGTTAAGACAAAAGTTGTCGGAGATGAAAAATAGACCACTGATCCCAAGTATTCCTTATAGGTATCATGGTCTTCACTGCAGGATTTGCCACTTAAAAATCAAAAAAATGTATTGATCAAGCTACTCTTCCATCATCAACGCTATTGTCCAAGCCTATTGGGAGGCACAGTTATATTGTATTCCCAATTTAAATTTTGCTGCCATAGAAACAACTAATGAATCCAGGTTGCACAACCCGTTCCCTATTAAATGATAAATGCTAAGCAATTACGCTTATCGCTTCCTGTCGGTTATAAAATTTAACAATATTGTGTTTTTCATAGTAATGCCTATGGAAAATTTTCGATAATGCTCGATTGATAAGCACTATCAGCAAGCATGTACGTAAAAGAGGGGTTACAGCCCCCCCCCCCTCGGCATAAAATTTCACATTTTCTATTTAGTTTGTCTGTTGTCTTTTTTTTGCGTTATTTTCAAATTTGTCTGTCTCCCCAAATAAATTGCTAAGCACATACCTGCTTGTCAATGTCCAATCGATACTCAGGATTGAATGAAGGTCTTATGAAAACTACACTATATGGCCTTTTACTACACGTCTTAGTAAGAAAAATTAGAAACATTGGTCAAAAGTATGAATTGTCCAGTATTTAAAGAAGTAAATACTTTTTCTAATAGTACCTTATCCGCAATTTGTTCAACTTCTTGCAAAGCTTGCCACAATTTGTTTTTTTCTTCAACGAGTGGTACCATTTGAGCTTCAATTTCTCTAATATGTTCTTGAGCTTCACTAAGCTTACGTTCCTGGTCAGCAATTTTCCGCCTATTATTCACGGCGTCTGATCTTCTATCTCCCAAATGTTTTATCTCCGTTTTGATTATGTTATACTCTAAAAGATATTTATAAAATCCCAACAAAAAATAAACAGAGGAATGTATCCAGTAGGTAATAGAAAATAATATAGATGATTAATTACATACTAAGTAAATATGTATCCAGTAAAGTAAACTGTATTAAAGGCACATTGTCTTTTTTATAAGTTTTGTATCGAGTCAGGATTTAACTCGTTTTTGCAAAGAGTCAGAACTCATTTTTTTTTCATCGAGTTAAACTTCGACTGGTTTTAAGATCAATTCAGAAATAAGCTTGTTTTGCGCTGCATCACCAGAATTCCTTAGCTTACTTTTACACATAGTCTGGACATAAATCGTATTTGACTGATTCAGAATTTCTCAGTTCATTTTTAAACTGAGCAAGTTCTTAGCCGAATCTTACACCAAGCAAGAAATTAGCTAGTTTATGTACTGATTCAGTTCACAGCCTAGAGTTTATTCGCTTTTGACTGAGTCTGAACTTAGCTCAATTTTGAATCACGTCACTGAAATTCTTTAGCTCGTTTTGAACGATGTCGACAATTGGGTAATTTTTGCACCAAGAAACGACTTAGCTAGTTTTTGCGTTGGGTCAAGACTCGTCTCAGTTTGGTGCTGAGCCAAGAATAATCTTGCACAGAGTCATTCGCAGTGCTGAATCAACATTTAGCTAGTATTCGCATGGCAAAACCGAAATTCTAGAATTTGAACTTACATTATTTATCCAAAAAGCCACGACTTAGTTCGTTTCCGAACCGATTGTGGACTTAGCTCATTGTGTACCAGATAGGGACTTAGTTCATCTTTAAACTGAATCAGAACTTAGCTTATTTTGGCACCAATTGCAGACTTGGCTGGTTGTGCACCAAATCAGGGCTTAGATCACTGTTACACCGAATCAGGGACTTGGCTCATGTTTAAACTGAATCAGGGCATGTCTCACTTTTGCACCGGGTAAGTTTGCAGCTTAGACTTGCAAAGCCAAACTGATATTCTGCAGTTAGAACTCAGTTAAAATTTACACGAATTCCTAGTCTAGTTTTCGAGCAATCTTAGATTAAGCTCCTTTTTCCAAATGAGAACATAGTCCTTTCTGTCCCAAATTCAGAACGTTTCATGCCAAGCTAAGCTTGCTTTCACCCCTAGTCAGATTATTTCATCTCTACACTTTGTTCGGACTGTTGCGTCCCCAGAATTTCACATTTGGACTCGTTTTTACTCACTTGCTTCCTATTTTAACAAGTTGCCCACCGTTTCTATCAAAATATATCTGTTCAGAGTGGGCTTTTACATAATTTGCGGTCTATGTCCCAGGATATGTGGAAGTCATTCAACCATACGAGATACATTTACTGGATCAACCTGTCTATAGGAAATGGCTATATTGAAACTTTGATCTGAAATCATGAGGTATTACATGGGAAGAAGGGAGGGCAGGACTCAAAAGAGGACTGGATGCCCGTCAATAGCTTTTAACCAATAAAGAAAAGAAAGAAAGATATAAAGAAAGAAAGATTAAAATTTCCGAGCAAATGAACCACCTCAAAAGTTTGAACGATGATCCGTTCTATAAGAAATGGCAAATATATATATATATATATATATATATATATATATATATATATATATATATATATATATATATATATATATATATATATATATATATATATGAGACCCAGCCCTCTTAACCATTATTTAAATAATAAAAAAACAAGTTTTTTCAACTGAAAGTAAGGACCAACATTAAAACTTAAAACGGAACAGAAATTATTCCTTATATGAGGAGGGTTATTCCTCAAAACCTCCTCACTCTTTACGCTTAAAGTTTTTTAATATTTAAAAAAAAAGCTTCATATTGTTCTAGTTAAACGAACATAGAATTTTAGGAGCCGTTCTTAAAGAATTGGGACAGAATTCAATCTTTAGCGTAAAGAGCGAGATGGTTCGGAGGAATTACCCCCCTCATATACGGAATAATTTCCGTTCGTTTTAAGTTTTGATGTTGCTTCTTACTTTCACTTGAGAAAACTTGTTTTTTTTTTTATTTAATTTTTGACCGTTCTTTAAATAATTCCAGGAAATCTGGCTGCTCCTCCACAGAAAAATCCCTCCTCCCCAAGGATTTATTCTTTAGACAATCCAATTCTGGTGAAAATTTACCTCGGAAAATTTCTCGTAACATCTCCATGCGTAAAATTGAGTCAGCAATGAGAAAGCAAGACGTAAGAAGAATGCATAAGAGTTGAGGACAATGTCCCGATTGTAAAATTCCCCTTGTAAAATTAACCCCCCGGAAAGTTCTCCCCCCCCCCGTGGAAAATTATCCACATGGAAAATACCACTGACACACAATACCACCCCCTCCCCCGAAAAATGTATGCATACTTCCCAAAACGAATACTAAACGTAAACAATGGGCAAATTTTGTAACTTAAAGATCTTTTCCTTGGGGCTGTGGGAGGGTCATGATATCCCCAAAGAGACAGTTTTTCGGCCTTTCAACTATGCTGAATAAAATAGCTATAAAAAAAAAATTTGATCCGACGACTTTGAGAAAAAAGGGCCGTGAGAGGGGACCAAGTTGCCCTCCAATTATTTTGGTCACTTAAAAAGGGCACCAGACCTTTTAATTTCCGTTCTAATTAGCCGTTCGTATTCTAGGACCACCGGGTCGATACGAAAAACCCTGAAAAAAAACACTCATCCGTGATGGTTCTCCTGGCATAAAATACAAAATTCCACATTTTTTAAGATAGGTACTGGAAACCTCTTCAGTAGGGTTTTCTGATACGGTGAATCTGATGGCGTGATTTTCAATAGGATTCTGTGATTTTTAGGGGGTGTTTCCCCCTATTTTCAAAATCAGGAAAATTTTCTCAAGCTCTTAACCTTTAGTGGGTAAGATTAAACTGATTGAAACTTATATATTTGATATCACTACAAAACTACAATTCTTTTGATATATCTATTGATATCAAAATCCTGTTTTTTAGTGTTTCGGTTACTAATGAGCCAGGTCCCTCCTTACTTGCATTTCGTTACCACGAACTGTTTGATGCCACAGTGTTGATCCTGATATTATCATTTTATTCATATTCTTCGAACTAAAATCTCGAATAATCTTCGAGACAAATTATTACCTGACCGGTACTTACTTTCATGGAGAGTTTTTCTAATGTCAAGATGTAGCTTGATACACTTCATGTAACGTTCGGCATTGAATATAGCATCGAACTTTTCTTTGACTTTCTTTCCTTCATCTAATGGCCTAAAAAAAATTTAAGCTACATACGTCACATATGTATAACTCCAAATTTTTCATATCTAACAAAACAGCCGCTACTCCAATTCAAAGGCCAAGCCTAGCCTAGAAATCCCAAATTCAAGACAAACGTATCCAGCTTTGCCTATAACTGCGATTCATCACTTTTATTATTAATAAAAGCAGAAAATCTCCCTGGTCATGGTAAGCTACGTACTAATAAGGTCATTTCTTACATAAAAGAGGTAGTTTCATTAAAATTAACGTTTCAATCGATTCTTCATAAAACTAATACTTTAAAATTGACTGGGAGGTATTTGGGAATTACACGGGCTTTGAATCTCTTTTTGCTAACAATTACTTTGTCCAGAGGAAGCTACACAGCTTTGGGCATTGAAGCAATTTATAGTCTTTGTAAAGAGCTACAGTGTTGCAAAGAAAATCACAAAAGAAAGAACAGATAACACAGAAGCTGAAGATAGATTAGGATCTCGTAGAAAGTTATCCATAAAACTCGAATATTCTAAAGACTACACTGCTTAGCAAAACTAAAGAGCTGTGCAACTACTGCACCAGGCCCGACTAAGCTTTTAATTTCTTGACTAGGCTACAAAAACTAAAGTACGAACCAACCCTCCCCCTAAATTACTTCTGGTGTATTTTGACGTGACAATAATGAACCATTTTCGCAAGCATGTGATCTACCATCTATCTGGTAAGACTTCCAGTATGATATAAGACAGAACTTGTGCAGACATAACTTGTAGTATCCCCATTCGTGTAATTACGAGGAATTTTGGAAAGTAACAAACATTTTGGTCAGGAAAGTTGCGGATAGTATCACTTTCTTTGTTTCTAGCCAGACTCCTACTCATTGCAAATGGAGTTATGGCAGTGAAATGTTTGCAGTGTTCACAAATCTGAATATCCGATGTACATTTTAGATTTTGTACCAAGGTATACCTAAGATACGATTTTTATTTATTTATTGAAAAACCCGTCAATTTAACATACAACAAGACGGAGCACTTAAGAACAAAAGGACAAAAGATACAATCTACAATAAGTAAACTGAAAGATAAAACGAAAAAGGGATCTAACAGTATGAAGTGAAAAAAAAAAATGCAAATAGAAGTCACTGAATAAGCAAATGAGACCATTCAAATAAATTAACTTTTCTTTTCTGCTTCGCTATCCGCATAATGACGGTGACGTTTGGATCAGCAGCTTTGAAGATGGTAGTGACTTGCGTATTCCTATATCACACAGGCAAACGAAGTAAATATTTCGCAAAACGAAAGAACATTGATCTAATTTTATTCTTGTAAATCTTAGTAAAAAATATTTCCAGAACGGAGTAGCTTGTAGTATGTGAGGAAGAGCGACAACATTGTACAGGCTTGCTAGAAGCTGCTAGTTTGATCGGAGTTTGCACGATATGATAAAAGCGAAAAACAATGAATTCGCCGTTTAAATTGGTCGAGGAGAAGTGTGGCGGATTGACAAACCAATGGGTGGACCCAATGGATGGATAAATGAGGTAATCAAAGAGTTGGACAGAGCTAGAACCACAGATTATGGTAGAATACAGAATTCAATTTTCCAGTTAAATTGGAGGGTATCAGATTTTGA
Source organism: Artemia franciscana (assembly GCF_032884065.1). Classification (NCBI taxonomy): domain Eukaryota; kingdom Metazoa; phylum Arthropoda; class Branchiopoda; order Anostraca; family Artemiidae; genus Artemia; species Artemia franciscana. Next base: position 34,846,027 of record NC_088865.1, read on the forward strand.
AGGGTTGAATTCAAGTCCAACTTTCGAAATATTTATTTTTTTTTGCTTTCCAAAATTTCGTTTATCCGGTGAAGAGTTCAGCCACGGTTCAGGATTTAGTCCACGTAACATATCAAAGACGGATTAACGGAAAAAAGAATCACCGATGATGGACACAGATCTTGAGCACCAATTAAACGATTGTTGAAACTGACGGGGAAGGTGACTGCTTCATAACGGACTCCTTTTTTGACTGGAATAAGTTGAGTGCGCGGAATGGAAAACAAACCTTTGCTCAGGCGGCAGCTTCAGTCGGATGCGTAATCTAGAACATGGATTGGGGAGAGAGCCAATGATATCTAGATTCAATCAACGCTTACCAGCCTTCAGAAGCATCGCTGCATGGATTAGAGCTGAATGCGCATCTACTGTCATTCCAGCCAAGGCTAGACTCTCTCAGAAGATTCGGCATCAATTAAGACGCAAGCAACGACGGTTAAGGCATCGGTACATGTAGTCTCTCACTTGAAGCTGACCCGGTGTGGAGGAGCGTAATAAACGCTCCTCCGTAATAATAGAGCGTAAAACTATTAGTGTTTATAGAGTTACTCTATAAACACTAGCTCGAAGAGCTTGCAGAGTGACGTAGCTACAGTTATCGGGCAGAATAATGTGCAGTAAACTTCGGATTTTCCGTTTTTAGAAATGCGAGTCAGATCTTTGATCCAGAAAGAGGAAGGTACAATCCCCTGAGAGAAAATCATCTGCATAAACAGAGAGAGATGTACTGTGAGAAGTTTGCCTCCGTGATTCAGATGGATCGCATCTTTGACAGAACGGGTACAAACGATAAAATCTTCACCGGGCCAAGAAGTCAGAAACTGATCCAAGACAGCCTCGTAAGATTACTCACTGAAGCTGTTAGGGGCAGAGAACTCCGGTTCATAATAAGCATACCATTAATCTTCTCGGATCTTCATAATAAGATGAAGAGGTAGTTGTCGAGCGAGAGACAAAACTATAGACTATATTCAGATATAGCGATTGATTAGATTTTTCCAATGCTGAGTTATGATCATGGAAAACTTTTGCTTCGTCGAAATCCGTATGCTATTCACCAGATCAGAGTTTGGACTTCCACATTCTTTCCATACTGAAAAAACAGATTTTTGCTTGACTACATGAAGGAACGAGACCTGAATTTGACGACCATCCAGGAATGAGTTCTTTGCAGATTTTTGCGCAGTACATACCTGAACGGACCAGGATCTCTTTTTGAGGCAACTGGAATGACCTCTGAAAGAAATTGAAAGGGACGTTGACTTTGTTTGGAATTGAATCTACCAACTCGATAAGTTGGGATTGATCGATTTATGACCAGTCACAACGGTGTCTAGCTACTGAAGAGGCAAGAGGTTCACTGGAAAGAACAAAAGATGGTAAAGTGACTGATCAGGTTATGGGAAGATGATCGGACAAATTTAGCATTTTTTGTATCAAGCAGAGCCTCAACTTTATCAACTTGCAAATTTGACTAACCTGCAAGGTGGTCCAAGTTGAAAGTTTACGAGGACGTATGAACATATACGAAATCATGTGTTTTATCCAAAACACTCAAGAAATCACTCAATACACCCTTGACTAGTATTAAAAGAACCCATATATAACGAATCGCATGAAGCTATCCAGAGAGTTGATGGATCTCAGTATGCATACAAGTTGTTGTAAAATATTGCTGTCTGCTTGATACTGGGGCTCTTTAAAGTGACTTTGCACCACTCCAAGGGAATACTACTACAACTACTACTACTACTAATAACTCACTGCAGCACCAATCCGCCTGAGGCCAACACAGCTACGCACGCTCCTCCTCCATACACCCTCCCAGGAAGTTCCCATTTTCTTTAAATCTTTATTTATAACATCCTCCCAACCCAGACAAGGACGACCTGCTTTCCGTGTAGCCCCAGACAGTTGGCCAAAAAGGACAATCTTCGGTAATCTGTCATCCTTCATCCGTAGAACGTAGCCTAGCCATCTCAACCTTTCTTTCATTATAGCCCAAGAAAGCGGGATTAAACCACACTTTTCGTAAAACCTACTGTTTGAAATACAGTCAGTCAGCCGGGTACCCAGAACAATCCGTAGGCAATTTCTCTGGAAAACATCTAGTAAATTTTCATCTGCCTTTCGGAGTGCCCATGCTTCGGAGCCATATTTGACCATTGTCATCACTGTAGCTTCCAATATTCTAATCTTAGTTTGTAGACTTATCTTTCTATTCTTCCAAACTTTTTTTAACTGTGAAAAAACACCCTGGGCCTTAGCTATTCTACTTTTAACATCTTCACTACTCCCACCATCTTTTCTAATAATACTACCAAGGTAACTGAAGCTCCCAGCCTGATCAATCTTTTCGTTACCTAATGTCACCTGTTCATCTTCACTTATTCCTAGCCTTAGTGACTTAGTCTTCTTAACATTAATTTTCAAGCCTATTTTAGCACCCTGAACTCGTAAAACCTCTAAAAATTCATTCATTTTGCTCACACTTTCATCTAATATGCTTAAATCATCAGCATAATCTAAGCCCAGGAGCGTTCTTCCTCCCCATTTGATTCCATGGTCTCCAATTGCCTTTCCTGTGCTCCTTAAGACGAAGTCCATCAAAATGATCCATATAAAGGGGGATAGAAAACAACCCTGCTTAACTCCTGATTTAATACAAAACCAGTTGCTAACCTCATTTCCTACCTTAACGGCAGCAGTATTATTCTCGTACATAGCGCAAATCAATTTAATGTATTTTTCAGGTATACCATATAACGCTGTTCTATCAACAGAATCGAAAGCTTGCTCATAATCGATAAAACTGAGGACCAAAGGTGTTTGACAACGAAGGGACTTCTCAATTATTAACCTCTACCTTTTCTAAAACCAAATTGTTCTTCCCTTAAAACTTTGTCTACAGCATGTCTCAGTCTAAAAAGTATCATATTACTCAGTAATTTGCTACCTACAGAGACCAGACTAATGCCTCAATAATTACGACACTCACTCTTGTCACCTTTCTTATACAGTGGTTTAATTAAGGTTTTCCTAAAATCATTGGGTACTTCCCCTTTTTCAAAAATCATATTCATAATCTTCAGTAGCTTATTCCTAACCTCAGAGCCACCATATTTAAGAAACTCATTAATCATACTATCAGCACCTGGGGCCTTATTATTTTTTAATTCTTTTAGTACTGTCGCTAATTCTTCCTCACTAAACAAATCTTCCTTCACATCCAAGGTATCACAAACTTTTTCATTTTCATCTATATCTTTTCCTGCAACTGTATCTCGGTTTAGCACATTCTCAAAATGTTCCACCCATCTTTCTTTAACTTTTTCCTTATCACTAATTGTGGCCCCATTTCTATCTTTAACTGGGACTAGTCCGGATTGGCTACTCCCTTTCAATTTATTAACATGCCAGTATAATATTTTACTATTATGCCGTCTAGCCGCATCTTCCAGATCCTCAGCAATTTTATCCATCGCCTCCACTTCACATCTCCTTAGTTCATATTTTAATGCTTTCTCCACTTTCTTTACATTCCTTTTGTTTTCATACGACCTATCACTAAGATAATTCTTATACAAACCCCTTCTACTCTCTATTAAACCTAAAGCTTTTTCACTAATATTCCTAGTTGCAGTCTTAGCACTCTTCCCTAGGACACCATCAGCAACTTCACAAATTGTTTTTCTGAAATTATTCCATCCATCTTCCACATTGTCAAATTTTAAACTCTCAAGTTTAGTACTCAACTGTTCCTGGAATTTTCTTCTCAAATTTTCATCCTGAAGTCTACCAACATCATAACTTTCCGGGAGGGAGTTACCCTTCCGAAAATTCAGCTTTAAATTTACCTTAGACACTACTAGATGGTGATCTTTACTTTTAACATCAATAACGGCACTCCTATACACCCTAGTATCTTGTATTGATCCTGCTAGTCTTCTGTTTACAATAACATAATCAATAAGGTTTGCTTTCTTACCATCACGTGAATACCATGTCAACTTATGGGTCATTTTGTGACCAAACACCGTATTGGTTATAACTAGGTTGTTATACCTACAAAATTGCAAAAGCCTATAGCCATTACTGTTTTCTTTTCCTACACCAAATTTACCTAGGCTAGGATACCATCTATTCCTATTTCTACCAACCTGGGCATTAAAATTTCCTAGCAAAAACACCATATTTCTACCTGGTACCCTGTCTATTTGCTCCTGTAACTGTAAGTAAAATTCATCTGAGTCACTAGTATCTCCATCAGTTGGTTCAATGGGGGCATATACTACTATAACTGATAGCCTAAACTATTTAGTCATAAAATGAGCAATTAGTATTCTATTATTAATACCTTCCCAGCCTAAACAAGACTTAGCAGCTTCCTTATTCATCATGAGCCCTACTCCCTGTCTATGTACCCCATCCTTCCTGCCTGAGTAAACAAATTCTATGTCACCTAATTTCATGCTTCCTATCCCTGGGATATGAGTTTCTGAAACTCCTAATAAATCCAATTCAAACCGTCTGAATTCGTCAGTTAAAATGTCGATGCGATATTCATTTTTAACGTCGTAACATTCCAAGTTCCAATTTTCATGTTCTTTAAATCTTTGAAATTATTTTGGACTCAAGAAAAGCAGCGATCCCGGATACCAGTGCAGGATGGGGACCAACATATCTTCTCAAGGCTACACCGAAGCGCTTAAGCCGGCTTAGAACCGGACAGCAAGAAGTCCCTGGGACCTCCAGTAAGTTGGAGGCTTTGTGCAATCCTGGGCCCATCTTGGTCACAACATGGTTTTCAGCACTTGGCGATGCTCTTCTATCAACAAGAGTCGAAATCCTGCACAGACAGTCCCAAGCCTATTACCTCCGACTCATTATATATTCATGTCTACAAATATTATGCTACTACGGGGAGGCAGCCCATAGTAGATAAATTAGCTAGGAAGAGGTTTTTCAGCCCGAAAACGCCCATCAAAACAAACCAAGCCCGGAAAAATATCCAATAATCAGAATCCCGTACGAGTGCTGTGTTGTTTACTAGGCTATAATTTTCTCGAGGGGCGCCACTCCTCAAGTGGGAAAAATTGACCGCAAGTTTCCCAGTCTTGCAGGTACCCCGAAAGGGTCGAGGCAGCCCTTTACAGAGGCCGTTGTCCATAAATCTGGATCTTACGCCCTGCCGCAGTTGTCCTCCTATAGAGGATCCTCCCACGATGGTGTTCTGCTTCACCATGCAATTTAACCCATTACTGGGAGAAGGTTTGTAACCCATCTGACGTGTGAACACGGCAGTGGGCCATGTTGAGTGTACATTTGAGGGGCCTTCTTCCTCCTCCACCTGTAATGACCCCCCGGGGAGGGTTTCCCAGTTTCTATTATGGACCCCACTGGGACAAGGTCCTACTTGGTCTAAGCCTCCTATGGAGCTACTCTACCTATCTGTAGGGCATTCCCCTATCTGTTGTCCTCTACCAAAACCTAGCATGATTATCTAATAATTAACTAACTAATGCAACTAATAAATAGTTGCAGTAAATTACAACTTTACTTTAATTTAGACTATAAAGTAAAGGACAAAAATAACATATACAAGCTCTGTTGTCCTCTGCTAAAACCTAGCATGCAAACTAATAATAAATTAACTATTGCAGCTAATTAATATTGTAATAAAGTACAACTTTCCTTTTAATTTATACCCTAAAATAAAGAAAACACAAAAAAGCTCTATTGTCCTCTTCCACAACCTAGCATGTTAACAAATAATTAACTAATAAATAACCCATTTGGCCTGATTGCAACACCTCACAAGCCACACCTTATAGAAAACACCTTTAAGAATTTAAATTAAGAAGGAAACTTATTAGAAACCCTGCTAGGACTGCAAAAGTAGACCTAAGCAGCCAATTTAACCAATTTGAAACATCTCACAAGCCAAAACCCTATAGAAAACACCTTTGAGAATTTAAATGAATAAGAAAACTTATTAGAAACTCTGCTAATACTGCAAAAGTAGACCTAAGTAGCCAATTTAGCCTGTTTGAAACATCTCACAAGCCAACACCCTATAGAGAACACCTTTGAGAATTTAAATGAAGAAGAAAACTTATTAGAAACTGCTAATATGGCAAAAGTAGAACTAAGTAGCCAATTTAGCCTGTTTGAAACATCTCACAAGCCAACACCCTATAGAAAACATCTTTGAGAATTTAAATGAAGAAGAAAACTTATTAGAAACTGCTAATACTGCAAAAGTAGACCTGAGTAGCCAATTTAGCCTGTTTGAAACATCTCACAAGCCAACACCCTATAGAGAACACCTTTGAGAATTTAAATGAAGAAGAAAACTTATTAGAAACTGCTAATACTGCAAAAGTAGACCTAAATAGCCAATTTAGCCTGTTTGAAACATCTCACAAGCCAACACCCTACAGAAAACATCTTTGAGAATTTAAATGAAGAAGAAAACTTATTAGAAACTGCTAATATGGCAAAAGTAGAACTAAGTAGCCAATTTAGCCTGTTTGAAACATCTCACAAGCCAACACCCTATAGAAAACATCTTTGAGAATTTAAATGAAGAAGAAAACTTATTAGAAACTGCTAATACTGCAAAAGTAGACCTAAGTAGCCAATTTAGCCTGTTTGAAACATCTCACAAGCCAACACCCTATAGAGAACACCTTTGAGAATTTAAATGAAGAAGAAAACTTATTAGAAACTGCTGATACTGCAAAAGTAGGCCTAAGTAGCCAATTTAGCCTGTTTGAAACATCTCACAAGCCAACACCCTATAGAGAACACCTTTGAGAATTTAAATGAAGAAGAAAACTTATTAGAAACTGCTAATACTGCAAAAGTAGACCTAAGTAGCCAATTTAGCCTGTTTGAAACATCTCACAAGCCAACACCCTATAGAGAACACCTTTGAGAATTTAAATGAAGAAAATATACACATATATATATATATATATATATATATATATATATATATATATATATATATATATATATATATATATATATATATATATATATATATATATATATATACATACATGCTCACTATCAATCTAACAAATAGTAAATAATAAAGAAAACTATAGGAAGAAACTTAGAAGCTAAATCAAGTTAAACTAAAAATAATACAACTCATAAGTACAAAAAATTTAGGTGATTACTCACCAGCATGAATCTTCTTGATGGCAGAATATCACATTGTTTAGAATAGCCTTTGAAACTCCAAGTGAATCTACAACTTCAGCATCAATGTCTGCGCATTTTTTGCCAATGCTTACAAACTGTAAAAAGAATGTTCAACCAGGAAAGTCAGATAAGTTTTTTCCAAGAAAGAAGTTCCTCCAGTCAGAAAAGTCATATTTTCATCTGATCCCCCCCCCACCTTCCACCCACCTAATGTTGGATCTGTGTGAACTTCTGCAACCTGATATTGGTGAATGTGTAAAGAGAAATGGACAGTATGAGCCACGTAAGCTTTGTGCATATAACGGAAGATACACGGGAAACAAAACAGTATAAATAACGAGATGAGTGTTGGAGAGCATTTCTGTCTTGGCGTCCTGAAATTCAAGTATATTATGAAAGAATATAACAATAAAACAAATATTTTATCAATTAGGCATTTTTTAATTTGATGCATTTCTTGGCAATTGTTTCTTAATTTTTCTTTTGGGATGTTCTCTTAATGAGCAACAGAGCCCCCCCCCTTCTACGTGAGGGCGTGTTAATTTGCACAAATCCAAGTAAATAAGCACGGGAAGGGGGTTCATCCCCTTCCCCGTATCAGCCCCCCTGCAGAAAGTCCTTTTTAACAAGGTTAACCTACTTCCCTTTTATTCAAAACAAAGAAATAAACACTAAAAAAGGCCTGCAATACGTCTTTTTGGTCATTTCAGTATCAATATCTTAACATGCGGCCTATTTTGCACAAATCCAAGTAAATAAGCAGGGATAGGAAGGGGGTTCACCCCCTTCCCCGTATTAGCCCCCCTGTAGAAAATCCTTTTTAATATGGATCTCTGCAAATTAGCGGAATCCAGCAGATTGAATAGACCGCACTCTAAAGACTTTGAATTCATATTTTTTTTCTTTTGTAGAGGAGGTTAACATATTTCCCTTTTCCTATTTCCACTACCAAGAACTGCTTAATACGCGTCTTGAAGGCCTCTTCTATTAAAATTAGAATTCTCGACCTTTTCCTACTTCATGAAATATATATAGCTGTGTAATTTGAAATTAAACCAACTCAAACAACCACATTTCACTTCCATTGTCCTTGACACTTTAACGTTTTGATGATGTCTGAAATCAATCACCAGAATTTCAAGAAAATTCGTCACCTTTTTTAAGAGGAATTGCCCCCATTTACAGACATTTGGTTATTATGAATGCACACATTTTAATAATTATTCCTGTTTACCTGATCATTCTCTTTTATTCCATTACCGTCTTAATTGTCAGTACCCATTTTGACTCTATTTTAGTTAAATTTTTCGTTCTTCGTAATCTAATTGCTGCAGAAGTTGTTAGATTTTTGAATATATGATGAAATGCAGGGCGTTTAGTGTTTAGTATTTTCCACTCAAAACTTCTGTTTGCTCAAGTATGTCAAAGTGGCTTGCCGTTTTGTTAAGGTGAATTGAGAACTGTGCATCCTCTTTAGAAGATTTTGGATTAAAGAAGCTATTCAATCATTCGATTTCAGTGGGTCTGTATAAAGTTAGTATGCAAAACTTTGGAATAATGCTAGTAGGTCTCTATAAGAATATAATTGAAATAAAACTATGATTTTAGTTTAATATTAGGCTAAGTAATGGTGTTAGATAAATAAAAAATAAGAAAGAAAAATTATGAGAAGGAAAATGATGAGAAGGAAAATTATGAAGGAAAATATGAGAAGTGCAATACTGCAGTGTTCCGTTATGTTCCGTTATGAGAAGGAAAATTATGAAGGAAAATATGAGAAGTGCAATACTGCAGTGTTCTGTTCTTCTGCTGTGTGAAAGCTAACTTAAAAGCTGTCAAAATGACCTTGAGCTTTCGTTTCTGGATGACAGAGTCTACTTTTATAATACTGGTGACATTGCTGAAAAACAAACCTTGGATCCCTCTCTTTTCGAAAGTGTGCTGTCTAAAGTCTTCATCATAACACTTTTCGGCTTCTGAGTAGCTTCTAAACTTCTACAAACCACTAGTTCTTGATTCTGTATATCTTTAAAATCCAGAAGGACTTGACCTTTAACCTGCAAATTGGAAAAATTAAACATAAAACTTATAGGTGATGCACAGGTCAAAACTCCACGGGGCGAGGGGGCAGACGATATGTCTTGGGGGAGGGGTGCAACTACGAACACTGTATGTTTAGGCCACAGTCTATCAATTTTTCCCGGAATGGGCCTTCAGACCGACCCTGGAAAATCCTTGAACCAAACTCTGGAGAGGATGGATCAGATAATGCTTGAAAGGATAAAATTAAACCATGGATGGTAAAACAAACATACCATAGAGTAAGGTTTCCAGTTAAAACTCGTCCTCACGTGTACTTAGCTAAATAACCAAAGTCTAGCCATTATCGGTTTGAACCAATTACAGCTGCTTGTACAATAAAGAGCAAATTGGGATTGGCCGATAATGATTACGCTCCAACAATAATGTCTTGCTAAGTACAATTACAGATAGGACATTATTCATTAAATTTAAAACAGAAAATATTTTATGCTAAATAATGTAGATACTGTTTCAAGATGTCATAAAGGAAGCATAACCCTAGTACAGAGACACTTGCATGTGGAGATTCAAGTTATTTTTGGCCATTTCTATAATGAATAAATTGGTGTTTTTTTGCAGAGCTCTTTCCACATTAGAGGGGGGAGGGGGGAGATGGCACAAAATTAACATCCAAAGCGAAGATATGTTTGTACACCATTGTTGATTAGCAAGCTTCTTTTCATGTTTCTGTTTTGTTTTGCTGATATGTAACTAAAATAAAAAAAAGGTAAACACAGAATGCGAGTGTATGAGGATCATGAGGAACGGAACTTTTGATATACATTCTTATCTTAACACACAACATCATGTCCTTGACATTACCATATACACTTGTAGTATTAAAGTTCACGAAACTTCAACAATGTAGTATCATAGACGTGGCATTAAAGTTCAGTGGTTCTGACGTGAAGCTAGGATTCCAAAAGCCATAGCTTCGAATCCCATTAATATCAGATTTCCTATCTCATGATAGTTAAGATTCAAAAAGACTTTGATATATTTAACAAAGTGGTTAGACCCAGACTGTTATCATTTTTTTTTCTCACTTTGGCTCAGAGTCATGTAGGGTCTTAGATTTGCCTCCAGAATTTATTGCGAGTTGAATATCACATGCAGAGACTTGAAAAATTGTCTAGCTCCAATACATTCTATCTAAGAAATTTTGTTTCAAACATATAATGTTTCTTATCAAAAAAAAAAAAAAAAAAAAAAAAAAAAACTCTACAACTGAACAAAAATGAATACACGAACTTGCAACAGGCAAGATTTTTGTGTCGGGACCCTTTGCTGCTTATTTGGCAAATTATATTTCATTCAAAATATTCACTAAAACAGCAATCTTTCTAACAGTAATGAAAATTTATTAGAAAAAATATAAGAAAACTTACATCCTACAAACTTTTATCTTATTTGTAAACGTTAATTTCACCGAAATTACACTCGGGCAAAGCCATATTCAGCGGGAGAGGGTAAGGGGATTTGACTCTACCCCCCCTGAAATACTTGTCTGACTCGTAAAAACGTAATAAAATGCACTAAAATACATTTTGATGAATTAAAAAAAATTATACCCCCGAACAAATATCCTGGATACGGCCCTGCGTTTGGATAATAGGATTTTTCATGACATAAGAGCCTGATTTCCCTAAATAGTTTTCTAGGCCAAAGGCGGAACAAAATTACTGGGAGATCTGTAGAAAAAAAACTGACTCCCTGTTTCTCTAGTAGTGGACTGGTACGATTCATTCTATTATCCCTTAATAAATACATACCTCGTTAATAGAATTTGCTGACTTTACTAGTAGTTAGTAGTTTGCATACTTTTGAAATACTGTGTTATGATGTGTAGCATGTCAAGGTACATTTGATGCTTCACTTATCTGTGAAATGTTTGCTCTGAATCCTTGACAGGCTTTCATAAATTCTGAGCGTTGAAACTCGCTCAGCTTTTTTCAACTCATTTCAGCACCAAGCCCCCTGAGGTCAACACAGCTACGCACGCTTCTCCTTAATCCCAATCCATTTAGAGCCCCGTCTCTACACCCTCCCAGGAAATTCTTATTTCCCTTAAATCTTTCTTTACGACATCCTCCCAACCCAACCAGAGACAACCTGATTTCTGTTTAGCTCTAGACTGTTGACCAAAAAGGACAATCTTTGGCAATCGGTCATCCTTCATCCGCAGAACTTACCCAAGCCAACTCAACCTTTCTCTCATTATAGCCCTAGAAAGGGGGATAAGACCCATATTTAACCACTGTCATCACTGTAGCTTCCAATATTCTAATCCTGGTTCACAAAATTACCATTCTATTCTTACAAATTTCTTCTCAACTGTGAAAAAAACACCCTGAGCCTTGGCTATTCTACTTTTAACATCTTCACTACTCCCACCGTCTTTGCTAATAATACTACCAGGGTAAGTGAAGTTGACCACTTGATCGATCTTTTCGCTACCCAATATCACCTTTTCATATTAACTTATCCCTAGCCTTAGCGACTTAGTCTTCTTAACATTATTTTTAAACCTATTCCGTCATTCTGAACTCGCAAACCTTAATAAACTTCATTCATTTTCTCACACTTTCATCTAGGATGCTTTAGTCATCAGCATAGTCTTGGTCCAGGAAAGATTTACTTTCCCATTTGAATCCGTATTCTCCTATTGCCTTTCTTGTACTCCTTAAGACAAAGTCTATCAAAATTATCCATATTAATGGGGATAGAACATAACCCTGCCTAACTCCTGATTTAAAACGAAACCAGTTACTAACCTCATTTCCTACCCTAGCCGCAGCAGTGTTATTTTGTACATAACAGTAATACCATAAAAGCAAAAGACCTTCGCTATAGCTCTTCTATCAGCTGAATCAAACACCTCCTCATAATCTATAAAACTGAGGACTATAAGCGTTTGGTGACTCATTTATTTATAAATTGAGTATAAAATTGAATGTGAACCAGAATCAAAATCGTTGGGCTCTACATAATATAAATGAATGAATATATAATATAATATATATGAATAATATAAATAATAATATATAATAATATATAATAATAATATATAATATATAATAATAATATATAATAATATATATAATATATGATATAATAATAATATATAATAATATAAATGAATCTTTTTATATTTATATAAATATCCATATTTATATAAATAGAGATGCTATACATATAGTTTTAACAGAAGAGCTTTGCGGTTTTAGGAGAGGTAGAGAATGTATCACAAAATTTTCACTCTAGATTAACAATCGAGAAGTGCCTGAGTCAACGAACACCCTTAGTCCTCAGTTTTGCATATTACGAGTTTTGGAACAGCTTTAGTGAAGATATTATCCTTGTATGGTATACCAGAAAAATACATAAACGTATTTAGTTAATGTAATGATTTGGTTAAATGCACATGGACATGCATTTAAATGTAAATGGACTGAACAAGATCCTACCCAAGACTGATCCAAGGGCCCCCACTCACGGTATAATTTTAGGGAAAATATTCAAGCCTAGGAGTATAAAAGACCTATTAGGAAAAGTGAACAACAGTGACCTGACAATCCTTGAAAACCCATACATGTATGACTAAAATCCATACTTCTGGATATTGTCCCCTTCCTAGATAAATCTTCTAATCTCCGTCTGAGGGATATGAAGTGGCGACTAGATTCTAGGTCAACTTAAACTTTCAAAATTAGAACACATATTATGTGATTAACAAGCTTTATGAACTACACAACAAACTCACTCACAGAGGGAGGAAGACCCCATGAAGATCAGAAATAAAGGATTTCTCAGGGAAGCAGCTGAAAAAACTATCAGCGCATTTTAAGGTTACTCCGATTTCCAATTTCAATGATTGGACTCCGATTTTTATGGAAAAGGGAAGAAAGTACCCTTTGCACCAGTGTTCGGGAGAGTTCCAATGCAGGTATGCTCTTAATCCATACGATTAATCCAACGATTTTGAGCACAAACACCAGAGAACAATACTTTGAATACATTGATAACTTACAGCACGTTATTTGCCAAAATTACTCACAAGATAAATAGGATTCTTTCACAGTGACGTCGCCATAATAAGCATCTCAACGAGGAGAAATTCAGTTGGATAGTTTTCAATAAAAGAAGAAAAACAAACAGATAGAGACAGCTTAATAATCGTACGTTTTATTGATAATTGTTCCTGTTATAGTAGCCTTTGAATTATTTTGTCCAATGGGTATTTTCTTGAAGCAGTGCTAACACTGGTGTAGGGTGAATCCCTCAAAAACTGATCTAGAAGATTAGGCTACCCAAAAAATCTCGGCTGGGGGTAAGGAATGAGTTGAAATATTTGAAAGATCACGAGGTGGGGAAAAAGTTGCCCTGAGTTCCATCATTGCACCTAACCTCAAAAATTTCTTAATGACCAAACCTCTCTACTGTATATGATGTCAAAAGAGATTTAAAGGAGTGTTTATCTCTTCAAATCCTCAGAAAACACAGCAGTTTAGTTTACAGCAAACTTAAAAAATATTTTCCTTTAATTTATGAAATACAATACAACCCGAGCAGTATTAAAATCTGCTCAAAGCCCATTGAACTTGAAAATACAAAAATACCCTAGGGTTTAGGAGAGGATGTAACTTGGATACTCACTGTGATTTCATCGCGCAATTTCGGATCATATATAAAACTCTGTCCTTGCCCTGTTCCGGGTGGCTTATCCCCTGTTGTGGCAAATTTGAGAGCCTCAATAAGAGTCTACAAAAGAAAGGGAATCAATTAGAATCCTGATTTTTAAAATAGAGATTTCAAGATAATACTTATAGGTCTACCCGTTGAGATACAAAAAGGCTGTAATGTGGTGCATTCACTTGCACGTGGGCACCCACATGTTTTTTTTTCTTTTAGGGTTCACCATCTTGCGACACACCATGCCTTTTTTGTTAAAACATGTTTGCTGCATCCTTTACCCATGAAAACCCCTTTGGCCAAGTACTTTCAATAGAATTATTAAATAACATATTATTTAAAAATGTGGATAACTATGAAAGGAAATATGATAATCTGATTAATAAAAACATGCTGCAAATTATAAGGTAAAAATCTCATTGTTTTAGCGTTTTCTTTTTGTTTTGAGTAGAATACCCAGTAGTCAGACAGCTTCAACAGACAAAACATTGTACAATCTTTCTAATACAACTTAGATATTAGGTTGTTTTACTATAGAATTTGTATAAACTTTCTTAATAAGGATGAGATTAACTTGAAAGTTTTAGCCACGAAAAATGCCACGGATTTGTGGAGCCTAGTTTTGGACATACATTTAAAACTTGAGCTTAACGTTGAGAAATACTTTCCTATCTTGGACACAGGATATTAAGGTTTAAAATTTTTTTTGTAAATCCCATACTGACTTAGTCTTGGACAGATTTGTTATAAGTCAAGTTTTGTACAGTAGATCAATTATATTTACGTAGGTTATGCTCTATGGTTAACTTATGTCTAAATTTAAATATTGAGAAACAAAGTTTCCTAAAATTATAGTAAACCAATTCCTATAGCACAGTTTCATTTATTAGCTAATTCCAATTATCTCTGCCTATATACACCTTTTTCAAGATTAGGAGCCTATTATCCATGTTCAGGGAAGATGCATTTTAATCAAGATTTTTGCTCAAGATTAGGCACTGTCAGAGCACTGGGGGTATTACTCGATATATTTTATGGTTATATCTGGAATCATCAGGAGGGGATGCAATGTCACAAATACAACAATTATATTGTAAAATAAGATAAAATATGTACAAGATTCCATAACTAACATAGCAGAAAGGTGATCACACTACTTGATATTTTTTATGCTTATTCCTTGATTTTTTTAATGCTTATACCAAGTACACTAATGCATTATCTGACTAATACACACACACACACACACCCCCATCCTGATAATCCCATATTCAGCCTTAATAATTTATTTCTCCATTACATCAATCTAGTTATACACAGTCTAGTTCCCATATCAAACTGGTTATCTTGACAGTCTGAATTTTATCTCCATGCGTGATTGAGATCATAATTTGCAAAAATTATTACGTGAAATAATTTTGAAGTGTGTATAAACTCCATGCAATAATGAAAATTCAAATTAAGCTCCAATTGGGATCAATGACTATCTACTAAAGCTTTTGTTTCGATTAATGATCGAAGTTGCTGTTGTTTTAACAAGGAATTTCTGGGAGTAAGGAGAAAATGGTCATTGTTTTAGTGTTTTCTTTTAGTGTTTATATATTCTTTGGGCTATATATGGGACCATTAGTGGACAGGGATGCATTTACAGAAAAGGGTACTAGAACTTTGAATTTCCAATTAAATTTGCTCCTTTAAAATATCAATTATATTACTAGCTATGGTAGAGTAGTACTGCCTATGATATTGCTTATATGCCCTTTTAATAATTGCATGTGTATAGTTTTTTTTTGCATAATTGGAACTCCCCCTAGATGATTCAACTTAATGCCCTTATGTGTTTTAGTCACAGTCAAAAGTCAACTCATAGTGTCTTTTGGCTAGTTCAAACTCTTTCACAACTTACCCTGAAAGATCTAACTTAATAATTTAAGCTGTTATCGTGATGTTGCTTTGTCACCCTTTTTACAATCTACATGATCATAGTTTGTTTTGATTTAGTTCAACATCCGCCTAAATATTCCTTGACAGCTTCACCTTACTACCCTTAGCTTGTGTAGTAGTATTAGTAGAATGTAAGCCGTATAGAATATACGTAACATATAGCATAGTTGTTTTGCTTTGAACATCCTTTCGACACACGATGAAATTCTCAACTTAATACCATCAACCGGTCTTGAAGCATTGCTCATACGTCCTCTTGACAACCTACGTTGTCACAACCTCTTCACAACGTAGCAATAAGAGTAGAGTTAATATTAGTAGTCTTAACTTTAGTAGCAGTAGTAGTAGCAGTTGAATCATTTATAATTTGGATAATTTTTACGTTCGTCGCGGAAAGACGTATACACATTTCACTGTGCTGCGTCGTAATAAGCAGGACTTGTGATACCAAGGAGAAAGTACCGCGGTAAATATTTTCGAAGCTTATGATAGGCTCTCAATGATAATGCGGGAGTGTAGTAAAGACTTTTCTAAAGGATCCAGTGCCTGTCATGACCTTGCAAGTCATTACTGGTTGATGATCCGCTCCTATCATTGCACCCTCGTCAATTTTTTTTGGCTCAACTATTACAGTCCCCCCCTCTCACTTGATCTCCGCTGTTTTTCTTATTGATTTACCGAAGAATAGGCAAACCTGCAAAGTATTTGCCCTGAGTGTAGAATAAGAGCGACAAGAGGAACAGTTCAGTGCAGTAAATGCTCTCAGTGGCTACATGTCAAATATGCCAACATAATTGGAGAACGTGAAGCCCAACCTAACTGGCTTTACCTCTCCTGTCAGGCAGAAAGTGTCCCGCTTAATCCCGTGCCCACAAACAGTTTTAAGTCAAACCCTGGCGTTATTAGCCTGTTTGAACACTAACCTGTGTTCGAAGCACCAGAAACAGCACACCCCGATCAATTTCTAAAGTTTCGAGCACCCCTTCATGTACTAACTGTGTCCAGTTCAATCAAGAAGTAGTCTCTCTTCGTGAGACCGTTTGTAATAACAATGAAGTAATTGCTGAGAAAGATTCAAAAGTTTCAAACATTCAAGATGAACTCAACAAAATCACGGCTGAGTCTAGAACTTCCTATCAGGAAGTAACCAAGCAAAACCACGACATTTCCCGAATTCAGTCGGAAATTGCCCTTCGACAAGCTTGCATGGCTAAAATGGAGCATGAGTTCTTTTCGCGAAAACCAGGGCTCTCTCAGTACTCAAATAAAAAAGGTGATTGAAGACTCGCTCATAAGAGCTGCAACAATAAATCAACTAAATGACCAACTACAGAGTCACAAAATAGCGCAACCTTCTGCCCCTATTGAAAAAAGTCCACCACCTAGCAACTGCTATTATCCTAATCAGAATTCAAGCAGTGACTCATCGCTTGCAAATGACCTTGCTTTAGTGCCAAGTTTACCACATAATAGCAGTCGCGGTATCTGCAATACCTCATCACTAAAAAATAACCTTGTTTTAGTGCCAAGTTCAACGAGTTATAGCTCGCAGCCGACATTTAATGAAGTGACCCAAAATTTGAATGCTGTGAATGCAGGTCAGGTTACACACCGACCTTGCAAATTCAATACGCTATGCAGATTTTTTTAGAGTGTTTTTGCCAATTGAAAAGGAAGCGCAAATTTCTACATGTATGCCGTGATTTTAGGTCGAAAAGTTGTAGAAATAGCAACTGCTCTTTTGATCATGTAGATTTATGTAGTATTTTAACTTGTGTTAACTGAACTTGTAGTTTCGCTCACGTTTCCATACCCAGACAAGAGTTCTCCCCCCGGACTGCGCCAGTCCGCGAAAAACCTGCAAGTTCTTGCCTGATTGAACTTTTGCCTTATTCCCATCCAAAAAACGTTGCAAGGTGGGGTGCAATGACTGGCCCCCTAGTCGGTATTCTCCAATGGCAAAGGACCCATTCCTCCTTCCAGACTGCCCAGCCCCCCTACCAAAGAACTGGCCTCTTTCGCGATTCTCACTGACTTTCCCCTCGAATGTGCAGGATAGGTTATCTGATTTTGGCAGGGACCTTTCCATGTCTAGTTCCCCGAATAATAATCCAGACAGCCCTTTGGACCCCTCCCCCGCCTAAAACTTCATCCAGTCTTACCCTCATTTGGGACACCACAGTCTTCCCCATTCACTTTTCAGATATCCCTCAATTATTCCCCTAGAGCCCCAAAAATAAAAAATTAAACAGTTTCTTCTTCGTTTGGTTCAAGATACCAGTTTCCAAATTTCTTGCTCTGTAATGCTGAGAGTCTCAACTTCGAGAAAATGACTGAACTGGCTATTCCCACCTTGCTGCCGTAACCGAAGTCAGGCGCAACACCGTGACTCCCTGAAAGCTTCGGGCTAAAAATTTTTTGAAACAGAGGCCAACCAATCACCCTCATAGTAAGTGTGGTGGAGGACTTCTATTGCTGTACCGTGATGAAATTAGCCCAAAACTGATCACAGTCCCCAGCATTAATGATTATGATGAAATCATGTGGATAAGTATTAAACCAAAAGTACTCCCTCGTCCACTTTCGAATATCCTAGTATGTAATTTTTATTACTCCCCAGGTCAATATACGGGATTCGACGAAAGTTCGTTGAAAAACTTCAAGCCAGTGCCAATTTTGCTCTCGCGAAATTCCCAAACGCTGGGATTTTACTCCTTGGTGATGCCAATGAACTGAAACTCGAATACCTATGCAGGGGTCTACACCTAAAGAAAGTGGTAAATATACCCACAACCAAAGGAGGCTCCTTTTTAGATGTCATCTGTTCTAACTTGCATAAGTTCTACAGTCAACCAGAAGCCTTACCACCTTTAGGAGGGAGCTACCATTATATTCTCAAAATGCAACCAGTGGATCAAATCAATGTCGAATGCAAAGTCATTGAAACACTGCATCACCCACTAACCGACAAAGATATTCTTAGTTTCGATTCCTTGATTTCTCAAGAGCCTGGTTTGAGGTCCTAGCTACTCCTGATGTCAATTTTAAAGTTCAAATGTTTCAAAGGAAGCTATCCGATAATTATGGAAAATCTTTTCCCGAAAAGAAAACTAAAAAGTGTTCCAATGATAAACCCTATGTTAATGAATCTCTAAAAGCCAGATTAAAGAAAAAATTCTTTTGGAAGATAAAAAAAAACCAATTTGAAAAGCAGCTGCCATGTACTATAAAAATACTATAAAGGAAATTTTTAATTATAACCCCAAGAAGTGATATGATCTAGTTAAAAAACTTTCTGGCAAGTAAATTAGTAATGTTGATTTCCAGCTTGATGAGCTTAGTATTAAAACTGCTAATGATCTTAACAAAAAACTCGCCAAGATTGTCCAGGAATTACCTACATTTTCTGCAGAGACTCTTGTGTCTATTCCCCATAGTCAGGATGAAAACATTCCACATATATCATCAAAGGATATCGAGAAGAAGATAATTAACCTAAAAAGGACAAGTGCATGCCCATCAGATATTCCGATCGTACTTGTCAAAGCCTTCGCTGACAAGCTGTCCTTACCACTGGCAGATATTTTCTGAACAATCACTGAAAGTGGATGCTACCTTGACACCTGGAAGCAGGGGTTCGTGAGGCCGATTCAGAAGAAGGGCGCTGAGGAAGGTTTCAATGAGGTTCGATCAATTACACTTACCTCAGTTTTTCAAAATTATATGAAAGCTTTCTGACTGATCGGCTCAAATCATAAATTGAAGAACTTTTTGACACACTATCTTGTAGGCTTACTGGATACAATATATAAAAATTTGGAAAACCCTGATGTTTGGCTAAATCTACTTCTAATAGACCTTCAAAAAGCGTTTGATCTGGTTAACCACAACGTTTTAGTTGAAAAACTCCTAAAAGAATTTCATGTTAATCCCAACCTTGTTAGAATAATAGCGTCTTTCCTTTCCAGTAGAACTCAATGTGTAAAAGCATAAAAATGCCTACTCAGATCTCCTTACAGTTTACTGTGGTGTGCCCCAGGGTACCCTCCTTGGGTCACTCCTGATTATGAGAAATGGACTTGCTACTGAATACCCTGACCGCTAGAAGTTTGTCGGCGACATGTTCTTACTGGAAAAATGCCGGAAAAATTCGAAGAGCTCAGCCATGGCAATCATGGAAGATATTTCAAGTGACGCTTCACAGGCTGACATGACTGTGAATGCCAAAAAGTCAAATATCATGACTATCAGTTTCTTGAAGAGTACACTTTCGTTCAAGCAACGAATCCCTCTGGAGATGTTCATCCAGCAGTGCAAATTCCTCAGTATCACTATATTGAGCAGTCTGAAGTGGGATGTCCACGTTACTAATATCATAAGACAAGCTAATCTGGCACTTTCTATGTTTAAATTTTTCTTCAAGTTTTCTTGCCTTGCATTCCACCTTTCAAGAATTAATATAAGTTTCATTCGCCCTGTTCTTGAATATTCTTGTCCGGTTTGTCATTTTGGCTTAACTACTTCCCAATCTTATTCATTAGAGTCAGTCCAGAAGTGACCATTAAGAAGTATCTGTGGTCAAGGTAAACTCCCATATCACTTTCTTCTTCAGCATTTCCAACTCACTACCCTATCAGAGAGAAGAAATCTCCTATATACCCGGTTTGGTAATAAAGCCATAACACACCCCTGTATCCAAGATTTATTCCCCCCACCCTTTCAACCTTTAAGATCCCGACCTCAAAGACACAACTTCCATAAAGTCCCCACCGTTCAACCTCTCCCACAAATCCACAAGAGATACAGGAAGAGTTTCATTCCTGTATTTTTAAACATTACTAATCGGTGAATTTGTTGTACTGACTCAGTTTTTTAGTTGATGACAATTTTTTTTAATCTGACAAGTGTCTATCTGACACTGTGTGTCTGTTTCTGCGTCTTTCTCTTTTTTTTTATTTGACAAGTTTTATTTGACTGTAATACCTGACGTAAAGCGCTAATTTGGCACCACACGCTTGGAAAGTGGTTTCAAAAAAAAGTGCCTCTCTCTCTCTCTCTCTCTCAGGTAGTTGTAGGAGTAGAAGCAGTAATATTATGATACAAAAATTGTCTTTTGGTTAGTTTATCATCCCCCACAACAAGCCTTTTAAGTTTTAATTTCACATTTGAAACTGTTCCTACAATATTGCTCATATCCATACAATTTTTTTTTTTAATATTTCTACTATTGTACCTTCATACCCCTAGGGCACAGTTGTAACAGTAGTCACAGGAGTAGTATTACTACTCAACTTAATACCATTAGCCATAGCTAAAACATTGTTGATGTGTCCTTTAGATAACCTGTATATTCAAATGCTAATTGAAATTTTCATCTTAATGCTTTTAACCTTACAAGTAATTGCAATAGAAGCAGTAGTTCGAGCAATAGTAATAGCAGTAGTAGACTAGTAAATGTTGCAGTAGCAGTAGTATTAGTAGTAGTGTGCTCTTGGAAAGTGGTTTCAAAAAAGTGCCTCTCTCTCTCTCTCTCTCTAGTGTTGATCTTCCCTTTAAGCATTCTCTGACACTTCCAACTTAACACACAAATCAATTTTTCAGATATGCTATTTTGACAATCTAAACGCACATAGTGTCTTCTTTTAGTTTGGATTTGCAATTAATATTATCTCAAATACTATCTTCATAGACTTTTACCTTAATAGTACTATTATCACAGTATTTTTGGTGGTAGTAGAAGTATAGGCAGTTTTAGTGTTAGTACAGGCGGTAGTAGCCTGTGCATATTACCGTTTGGTCAGTTTGAACATCGCTTTCATCATGCCCTGCAAGTTTCACCTTGATACGGTAAGCCTTTCCAAAACTATTGTTGATGTGCGCTTTTGACACACTTTTGAAGCCCATTTCACCTTAATCTTCTAAGCCTTACAAGTTGTTGCAAGTGTAGTAGTATTTGGAGCAGTCTAGTAGGAGTATTAGTAAATGAAGCAGTGGTTTATTGTTACCCATGACATGCATATATTATTTTTTTGTCAATTGATCTTCCTTTTTAATTATTTTCTGACAGTTCTAACTTAATACCCAAACCTATGCTTGAGATCCACCATTTTGACAATCTGTTGCGCATAGTAGATTTTTATTTAGTTCAAATTCCTCCTCAATATTCTGTCAAACTTTCAACTTCGTATGTGTAACCTTAATTGTACTAGTATCATAATAGTAGTGGCAATAGTAGGAACAGTAGTAGCAGCAGTATCAATAGAAGTAGTAGGAGGTACATTTGCCTTTTGGTCATCCCACTCATAATGCCCCTGAAGTTTCCTCTTGATACGACAAGCAGTTGTAAAAATATTGCTGATACACCAGTATCAGCAATAATAATAATAATAATAATAATAATAATTTATGGTTACCCTCTATACACAACAAAATTACACTAAAGAGGATTATAAGAAAAAGAAAAGAAAAAGAAAAAGGGCAGACAAAAAAACAACAAAAAACATGCACAATTCTTGACAACTGTAACTTTCAAACACATTTCAGTATTCAGTTCCAGCTCCAAAATTTTGTGCAAGGATATATGGACTACCTAATTAGTCCATTCACCTCATTGACTCCTCAGAAATATCTTCAGATAAAAATAAGAATATCCCCAAATGGTCCATTACTGAGCCTTTCAACAATGCTGAAAAAATTGTCGCCTCAAAATTTTATTTGGACGTTTGGTTTGGGACTTGATGGACATGGGGGGATTCGTTGCTCTCAAATCACTTTGACTCTTAAAAAGGGCCCTATAACTTCCAATCTCAGATCAAACGAGATCCATGTGGATTTTATAAGACTTCCAATTCCATAATATTACTCCCTGGGCATAAATTACAGCCCTTTCCTCATGGTCTGGGAGGTGTTGTCAACACTGGAGGCAGTGTTCTATCTTCTTTGGACTATTTAAACAATACGGTCATCAAACAATTCCAATCAGATGTGTTTGGTGAAAATTAGGGTAGTTGGGGGGGGGCTAGTTGACCTTCATCACTTTTGACTCTTAAAATGGAACAAGAGCTTCCAATTTGAACCAAATGAGCAACCTATAAAGTTCATACAACTGTCCCTACCATAAGAACCTTAAATGCCCAAGGAAAATAACTTACAACCCTTGCCTTCAAGCTCTGGTAGTTTCTATCAGCCTCAAAAGCATTGTTATACAGTCTTTTGACTATTTTTAACAAAAGACTGTCTCAAAATTCCTATTAGATGCAACTCGGAAAAAAACGACGTGTGTGTGTGTGTGTTGAGGGGTAGCTATAGTCTGACAATTTTGACTCTTAGAAAGGACATATACACTTCTGATTACCAATCAAATGGACCCTGTCCAAAGCATATATGACCACCCTTTCTATAAAATCTAATATGCCTCCACGGCATAACTTACAACACTTGCCCTGAGAGCTGTGGGGGGGGGGTTGTCTTCCTCACAAACATAATATCCAGACGCTTCAACTACAATGAACAAAATTGTCATCTCTAAGTTTTGATTGGAGGTGTTTGGGGAAATGATTGGCAAGGGGAGGGGGGTGATTGCTCTCAAATCAATCTTGACTCTTAAGAAGGACAATATAACTTTTAATTTCAAATCAAATGAGTCACATTTGAAGTTTATATGACCACCCATTCCATAAAAACCTCATATGCCCCCAGAGAATGACTTACAACCCTATCCTCAGGGCACTGGGTGGTTGTGCCAGCCCTAGAAGCATTGTCATATGTTCTTTGGAATATTTTGAAGAAAGTCACTATCTCACAATTTCAATCAGATTTGTTTGGTGAAAAGAAGGGAAGTCAGGGCAGAGAGACTAGTTATCCTCCATCTTTTTTTTTACTCTTAAGAAGGAACTAGAACTTTTAGTTTTCAACCATATGAGCCTCCTTGGAAGTTTATACAGCCATTCCTTCCATAAAAACCTTGAATACCCCTGGCGCATAACTTACAACCCCTGCCCCTAGGCTTTGGGGGGTTTGTCTCAACCCCAAAAGCCTTGCTATATGATATTTAGACTATTTTGAATGAAATGGCTCTATTCTAATTCCTAATAGATGCATTTTTGAGAAAATACGACGTGTGTTTGTGTTTGGGGGGGGGGGTAACTACCCTCCAATCACTTTGAACCTCAAAAAAGGCAATAGAACTTCTTATTACCAATCCAATGAACCCCCTCTGAAGTTTATACTACCAGACTTTCTATAAAAAAAACCCTCATGTTTCTCCAGGGCATTACTTAAAACCATAACCCTAAAGGCTGTGGGGGGAGGGAGGGGTATCATCCTCAGACATTATTTCCAGACTTTTTAACAGCATAGAATAAAATAGCTATCTCCAAATTTTAATTGGATGTGTTTGGGGAAATGATGGGCATAGGAGGGAGGTTGGTTGCTCTCCAAACACTTTCAACTATAAAAGAGCACTAGCCCTTTCAATTTCCAATCAAATGATCCCATTTTGAAGTTTTTACAACAACTTCTTTGATACAAAGTGCCCTGGTAAAAAAACAACAACATTGTGCCAACATTGTTCTTTACTTAGGCAGTGCAATAGCACAATACCACTGCCTGTAATTGGCCAAAAATCGCATAAAATAGGGAATTAAATGATACTGATTTTTATTTATATGGTTACCTTCAGAGGCATCACCTTCCTCCAGTGGCTTTTACAATATAAAGATAGTAAGAGCTCAGTTCCCTTTGGAGGGGGAAGGAATAGAGTTAGGTACCTCCAAACCTTACCTCTGCTTATTCCCAATCTTAGCAACTTAGTCTTGTTAGCATTAATTTTCAAACTTATTTTTTGCACCTTGAACTTGCTAGCCTCTAAAATATAATTAATTTTGCTAAGATTTCCAACTAAGATACTTAAGTCACCAGTAAAATCTATAGTGAGGACAGTTTTACTTCCCCTTTTGATGTTGTATTCTCCCATTACTTTTGCTGTGCTCCCTAAGTCCTTCATAATGTTCTATATAACTGGGGATGGAATGCAATGGCTTCCCCTTTTTCTAAGATCATATTCATAATCAGAAGTAACTTATCTCCAACTTTACATCCACCATATTTATGAAACTCATTTACCCCACTATAAGCACCTTGAGCCATTTTTTGTCCTTTTAAGTGTCCCTAATTCTTCCTCACAAAAATTATCTCTTTACATCCAAAGCATCAAGAACTTTTTCATATCTCTTCCTATAACTCTATTGCAGTTTAGCATGTCCTTAAAATGTTCTGTCCATCTTTCTTTAACTCTTTCATTTCTGCTATTTGTGGTCCCAATCCTATCTTTAACTGGAACAAGTCTAGATTGACTATTCCCTCTCAATTTATTAACATGCTAGTACAATATTTTACTATCATGCCTACTGGCTACTTCTTCCAGATCATCAGTAGCTTAAAATTCATCCCTCCCCTGTCTAGAAAATATAAATCATTTTCACTAATACCCCTATATGAGTTTCTAACTTTCTTCCCTAAGACACCATCAGCAACCTCACAAACTATCTTCATAAAACTATTCCATCCATCTTTTACATTGTCAAATTGGATTTTTGAATTTAATTTTACATTGAATTTTTGGTGATTTCCCTCACAAAAATGGAGCAGCAAAAACAATTGAGCCTAGAAGCATCAAAGTTTTAAATCAAGTCTGGAAAATATATTGGTAAAATTATAGTTTAGCTACTTTTTGATATCTTGAAAAGGGACTAGGTTAGGGAAATGAAACTTTTAGTGATGAATCCAGGACCAAAAACATGTTCAAGGAAGGTATTACCAACCTTCAACTTTGACTCTTTCCTATTTCCTAAGTCTTGGAAATTTGCCTACTTGACATGTCCATACCTATTGGAATCTTGACAAAACAATATTTTACCTTAATTTTCAGTATTTGGTTTCTTTTACTATGGTTTTAGTCTTAAAAATGCAATATCTATTATTAGTCTTAAATTTTAAGCTGTGGCAATAAGTTTTTTTCTTAATTTAGGAGACACAATATTTGAAACCTTATAAATTGGGGTTAAGTAAAGTTATGAAGCTGAAAACAGTTTTCTTGTACTTCATTTAAGCATAATAGGCCTATCTATTTTGCAAGATTGCACTTTAATAACACAAAGATTGTTAAAGGTCATCAAAGGTCAGTACCCTCTAGAGGGTGAAGGAGTAGAGGTAGATACTTCAAAATATCTTCCCATGAGATACTTAAGTCTGTAGATGAATCCATGAAAGGTTTTTTTTTCCTAACCTAACTCCATTCCAAGAAAGAAAAAAGCAGTTGAACTAGAATTTTACCAAATACAAAATAAAGGCTATATTTTATAATAAAGCCAAAATTTTGACATTTAGGGGGTGGGGAGTGTTTAAACTAAAGAGTTTTTAGGAATGATAAACTGGACCTACAATTTTTCTGCATATTGTTCTCTTAACATTTTTCTATCTCAACAGGTTTAACTGTACACTGATACCCTTAAGCTATTTTAAAACTCTTACAAGTATGGAGATATATGTAGGCTTTAAGCTTGAATATATTCCATAGCTAAACTAGGGCTGTAGCCTTGATTTTCTCTCAAAACTTCTTTGATTAGCTTAAAAACTTCAAGATACACAGTAAACTTTAGCTTGACCTAGCTTTCAGCTTTCATGACATACTTGGACTGGCTCTGGATGATGTTGGCTGGCTTAAAGACTAGATTATTAAGCATAGCCAAAAAAATTATGAGATTGATTTTAATACCCAAAACAGCTTACAGTTTTACCACTTCCATTAGGACCAACAATAACGGTCAAAGGACTTCCAAACTTGATGGTGTTATCCTCTTCTGGAGGAAAATTCCTTATGCCTTTGACAGTTAATTTTCCCAGGTAAGACATTTTTTTCTTATCAAGGGTCTCATGGAATGTTTAATTTAAAATATGCCGCTAATATCTGCATTGCCAATGAAGCAGATCTTGCCGGCTAGCTATGCGGGTCTCATGAAAAACCAGGCTTTTGCGACGTCCTGTCCACAGAAATTGGATAAATTCTGGGGCAGAGTAGGAAGACGTATAGCCTTTCATCTAATATAGCCACGGAAACTCTACTTATTTGGAAGTTCCAAGCAAATAATAAAGTATCCTATCATACCAGGAAAGTTATGTAGTCAATATTACAGCTATAATTCTTGTTTTTTTGAATATAACTTGTATCGCTGTCTTGGTGCGGTAGACACTTGCTGTCAGATTTATAGAGAAACCCAAGGAAACTTTAAAGGTGTCGCTGAGTAATACCTCACAATGCAAAAGAAAAATATTCTTCCTAGTGCTAACTTCAAAATTGTACAACCACGTCACGCCATAAAAACTTTTTAATGATTTCAATTATTGAAAGCCACAAAATAAACATATATATATATATATATATATATATATATATATATATATATATATATATATATATATATATATATATATATATATATATATATATATATATATATATATATATATATATATATATATATATATATATATATATATATATATATATATATATATATATATATATATATATGTTTGTGCTGTTGCATTGGTGATTTCTCTTTTCATGATATATATATATATATATATATATATATATATATATATATATATATATATATATATATATATGGAAGTTGGTGTTAGACCCACTTCAAGGTTTGTGTTAGACCCAATTATTCTGACTGAAGATCCCAGCCAGGACCCGGTTTAAATGACGAGCAGCATGTGTTTTGCTAAACAGCTGAATCTTTGGAGGGATTTTGGGAGATTGCGAAGGGACAATTCTTCCTTGGTGGTTTTACAATTGTACAGACTGAACATCCTTTTGTGATTATTATTCGGAGAATTTGTTTGAAAACATTGAGACACTGGTTGAGTGACTCATAGCTCGGATTCAGCTCTCTTTTGGTACAATTTAGGACCTGAATCATTTTTAAACCACTTTATTAAGATATTGCAGCTTGGAATTAGGTTCCTTTTATACCCTGGAACGACTAATCTAGCTTTTGCACAAAACATAGATTTGTCTCTTTTTACTCAAAATCCAGAACTGGTAACAAAGTTATGCAAAATGTTTTATTGCGCTTAGTCATCGGAATTCGGTATCTTTGACAGGAGCAGTTAGCCCCGGGACTCATTAAAAATTTAAAGCTTAAATACCGACGAAAACCACAGTACCTTTCTTTAATACAAATAGATAAAGGTAAAACAATGAGAAATTAATTTAAAACAGTGGAACAATTTAATAAAGGAATATTTTATTATTTCATCGACCAGAAAAGTAAGGATTGCATTAGAACATG
Organism: Artemia franciscana; assembly: GCF_032884065.1. NCBI lineage: Eukaryota > Metazoa > Arthropoda > Branchiopoda > Anostraca > Artemiidae > Artemia > Artemia franciscana. The sequence continues at coordinate 34,874,361 of NC_088865.1, forward strand.
CTCATGATTTATTTTTTTGGAAAGATTTGCCTTGTTTAGTGTTTATTTTTTAGTTCTGATTGAACTTACTTGAAGAGATGATGAATATTTCTTTTCAGGTTAAATAGTTATGCATTTTGCAGTAAATCTTATTTTGTATCAATCTATGCTTTGCTGATGACGGTTCTTAAACACAGAGCCAAAACATTCATTTTGGAAAAAAATTATCAGTGTCTTAAAATGATTCCCCGTTGTTTGGGATATTGTTACTTTTATTCCATAGCAGAAACTTAAGTTATTCTTATATCAATTCATGTTTTTTGTTTGACTGATTCAGTTCACATCTTCAATTTTTACTAAGTAAGGACATACCTTGGTTTTGCAGCGAGTCAGTCAATGGATAAAAATTGCCTCGTTCTTGCACTTACTCATGCATCATTTTCTTAATGCATTGAGTGAGGACATAGATTATTCTCTATCCGATATACAACTTAGCCTGCTTTTGCACTGAGAAAGTAAGAAGCTTGACCTTTTTTGAAACAATGATGGACTTACTTTGTTTTACAATGAGTAAGGTCTGGCTTCATTTTTTCAACTAATTATAACCTTGCGTGTTTTTACACCAGTCCAATCCTAGTCTCGGACTTGGCTTATTTTTACCCTGAGATTGAAAATAACTGCATGATTTTGTGTAAAGCAAGGAACAGCGTAGCTACATTAGTGCTTCATATTATATAGCGGGAAATTCTTACAAAAAAAAAAGAGGGGAATGACTATCTTGAAAACACTTTTAGAGGGTACTAACCCTCGGTATTTCCGAGATAAGTCCTCTTCAATTCTTTACGACTACTCCTTCAATATAGTAGTCAGTGAAAAAAAAAATGGGTGGCACATTGCTCTTTGCTTAATCAGCATTACTGTTTTATCTCATTTGCTGTTAATAAGTTTTGGAACGAATGACACCGCGTAGGATTGTGGTGTTTGGAACTTGGAAGTTACACAAAGAGCTATTGACGATTATGAATAAAATATATTTCAAAATTTGCTTAGTTACATTTTGATTCTATTTAAGTTAAAATTAATTTTTGTAAAAATGGCAAAAGCTGTTGCTTTCTGAGTGGTGCGATCTCTTTTATTTGAAATTAAAAGTCAAAAGCTTGAGTTTCTGCTAAAATTAGTCCTCTATAGATATTTTGTGACCAAGGGGCTTGATACAATTACCAATAAAAAAAAAAAAAAAATGGAAGCAAATGAATGTAGATACTGTGATTGTCTTTTATGAAAGTTGTAAAATTTCTTACTTTTGTAGATAGGGGATGGAAACTTCACTCTACGCTGTTCAATCATACTATCTTGACGATGTAAATTTCATAAGGGTTACACCCATTTTGGAAGTACTTTCTTGCTTTTTTATTATTTTCAAATTTCACTAATCTACTAACTTTTAATAGACATATTGAAAGGTCACTTTTCAGCCAATTCATTTATTAAATTCTGAGCATTTTAATAGGCGTAATGAATTAGACTTTAGCTGATAAACTTTATAAATTTTGCATTACCTATGGGCATTTTACAATGACTCAAATACCAAAAATTACCCATAAATTTTTTTTGATAGTATTAACACACTTATCATGAAATTAATTTTTAAACTGAGGTCCATAGAAAGTTACGTGAGCATAATTTAGCCCCCCCCCCTCCACAAAAGAAATAGTATTTAACGATTTTATTTAAGCTTTCTGTATTATCACATAACCAACACCTTTGTGTAATTGAGGTTGCATTATCCCCCGATAAGAATATTTAATTACGTGCCTTTAGGTGGACATGCAAGTAAGAATGATAAACTAAGAAATGGCTAAGAGTATTGTACTAAAAATAATTTGGGGTCTGACGACCCACAAAGAAATTTTTCTGGCCCTGAAGCCAATCTTCTCATGACATCGAGGACGAACCCGCTGAATATTCATAGAAGTATACGAAAAGGGGAAACCCTCTCCCTACTGAGTAGAATATAAATTACGCAAAGAGTTCTAAAAATTTCATTTTCAGGACAAAGTGTTTCATGAAAGTATGTTTAGGGTAATATTCCTGAGGCGGTTCTGGGGTGTAATTTAAAAATTCAAAGGTCTGCCACAGTATTACCATTATTTTCTATTTTCCAGAATGTGCTTCCTCGAATTATAAACTGGTTCCTTTTAATAATGGAAATGTAGATTCTCGCGCAAGATTAACCTGGACTGGCCAGTAAGAATTAATATCGTTCTTCTTGTCAAAGCGGAGTTTAGTACATTTTCTCATCTCAGTGAGTAAAATTAAAGGATCTCTAAGTAAATAATGTTATTTCATTAAAAGATTGTTAGAGCCTTATGTTTAGTTACAGCTACACTTCTGGGAGAAATAAAAGTGGGATCCATACCTATTATAGGTAACCCTAAAAATTTATGCAAAGTGGAAAGGACTTTCCTATCAAAAATATATTTTTGACAACTTTATCCGTCTTCCAAAAGGACAGTCAAAATCCCTCCCTAATATGAGACTTTAACAGCAACCTTGTTAGACTTAATGAACAGTTTGGAACTAAAAAGGCCACTGTTTTGATCTTATTTTTCGAAGTTGTATTTAAGCTTTGCAGGTAGGCCAAACTACAATGTTAAATTGTCGAGTAGATTAGTAAATATAAGAAAAAAAAGTTTTAAAATTTATCTGTTATTATTATTGTTTCAAATGCTCAGGCCCCAGTGTGCATTTAGGAAGGCCTTGCTTGATTGTTTTTAAATTTTTTTAGCTCTATGATTCATTCATAGTAATCTCTGTTTTTTTGAGGTTTTGCTTATTAAATGACTCTATTTTTGCTATTCTGAGGTTTTGATATTGCTCTTTATTATTGATAGATCAATTTTTTTCTTGGAAAAATGTTTTTCTATATTAATTTCTTCTTTTTTTTTTAACTTACATAATTTTACAATGAGTGTGTTGCAGTAATATATGCGCAATTATTTTCAGCTTAACGGCTTAAAGACTGATATGTTGGCTAGAGAATATATTGGAAAAAATTAGAATATTCATTCTGAAGGTGATATCCATAGCTTTGCTGAAGAATATAATTTTCCTTTATGTTTGCTTCAAAATTTGTAGTGGAAGTAGCTGTTAGTGTGTTTGAATAAATTCATGTTCATGGAATTTATAAGAATAGTTCTAAATTTCCAAGCCGATCAGAAAAAATAGTTTCTACTTCATTTTCAAGGAGCTCGTTCCCCCAATTTAAAATATTTCTTTTATATTAGAATCTGCCATGAGACACGAGATTTTAGATATAAGTTTCAAACCGTTCGGAAAAAAGTTTTTGACCGTGTTTTTCGGCGAGGTATGATTATTTCCCATTTTATTTATTAGTGGATTTTTTTTTTAATCCAAACACTTGCTGATAGAAGTTTCAATTGAATTAATGAAATTTTGCTGATCCTTGGACCTTGTTTGTGTGTGTATGTTTTTATTTGCTTTTTTAGGGGGGAATTTGTTCTACGATAGGTCCCACAGTCCCCGAGACTTACAGATGGAAAATTCAAACCGATTAATAAGAAACAGAATTTTTTACCCATTTTGGGTCCAATAAGTTCCTCCCTTGACTCCGTAAGAAATGTTGGTTCCCTTGGTTCGTTCAAATATATCTGAAAGCTTCAAGGTGATTAGGAAGAGAAAGTTTATGGCCCGTCTTTTGCACACGATTTTTGTAGGGCGGTTTCAACACCCATTTTTCTTTCACCAGGTTATAATCTTGTTGTCCCAGGAACTTAAGGCTGGAAGTTTCAAACCAATCTCAGCCAACAAGTTTTTTGATCAATTGTTTGGTCTCAAAAAACTTATACCTTCAGAGCAAAACTCGAGGTTCTCCTAAACCAGGAAGGGATCCCTGAAAGTTTCGAGCTGAATGGTAAATATCGCAAAGAATTTTTTGTTCCATTTTTGGGCCTCAAAAAATTTTTCAATCAATTGTTTTTTGTATTCGGCTCCTCTTAGCCTAAGAACCGGCTATAAGCTTAAAACTGATCAAGGACAGCAAGTTTCTGGTCAATTCTATGGCCCCTAGAATCCACCCAATAAGATTTCAACCCTCTTGGCTGAGAAAACAATCCTGGAAAGTTTCAAGCCAATCAAACATTTTGTGTTTTGGACTTTTCAGATTATTTTCTGAATCAGTTTCAGGCTTTTATGAGCATGTACTTTAATCATTTATCTACCTTTTGTGAGCTACCCTAATAAATTCAAATTCAAATAGTGTGCTACTGATTTCAAGCAGTTTGTGGTAACAAACTGTAAGTACGGAGAGACTCAACCCAGTAGTAGCTGAAACTGTAAAAAAGGAATTATGATAGCGACTAACACATAAAAAGAATTTTCTTTTTATGGTGATATCGAAAAAAGACAATTCATCTAATTTTAAAAAAAGGGGGTAAACACCCAAAAACTTAAGAGATCTTAACAATAATCACACCATCAGATTAAACATATCATAAAACCCTACTGTAGATATTCCTATCTACAAAAGTGTGGCATTTTGCATTTATTGCCTGAAGAAAGATAGCGGATGTGTGTTATTTTATTTTTTAGTATGTCGAGAAAGGGCTTATTTTACCGGATATGAAAAGTTCTAGCGCCCTTTTTAAGTGGCAAAAAGATTGAAGGGCAACTAGCCACCTTCCCACGTCCCTTTTTTCCCAAGGACATCCGATCAAAATTTTGACAATACGGTTTAGCTCAGCATAGTTGAAAGGTCCAATACCTGGGCCTACGGGAATGATATGACCCCCCATAGCCCCTGCGGAACAAGCTTAAGGTTATGCAATTTACCTATTGTTAACATATAGTAGGTCCATTTGATATTTTGGAACAAACGGAAATTTTTCGGGGAGGAATTTTCTGAAGGGGGGGATTTCCCATGAAGAAAGTTTTCTGTTGAGAAGGAAAGTTTTTTCAGCGGGAATTTTTCAGCGAGAGGGATTTTTCAGTAAAACTTTCATAGTTTTACTGTCTGAAATCCGATAATAATAAAAACAAACAAACAAGTTTTTTGAACTGAAGGCAAGGAGAAACATTAAAGCTTAAAATAAAAAGGGATTTTCCCAAAGCTTTGAGTTTTAATGTTGCTCCTTACTTTCAGTTGAAAAAAATTGCTTGTTTTTATTTAATCAAACAACCAAGATCAACCAGGCTCGCATTTTTTGAGCCTTAAAAACTATTTCTAAATAATGGAATTTGTATAATTTAGGCTCCTTGCCTCTGAAGCTGTTTGGATTATGTCATCCTAGGCGGCTTTCAACTATTCAACTATTTTTTGAAAGGGCGAAATCTGTTTTTTTCATCCTATACATGTCTGGATACAGGGGTTCCCGGGGGCAATATACGGAACTGGAGAAAGTTGATTGCCTCCCAATCACTTTTGATCTTTAACAAATGCACTAGAACTTTGAGTTTCCATCTATATAACCCCCCTCCTATGTCTGTATACCAAGCAATGGCCATAGAAATTGGGAGTCGACACACTGAATCAACATTTGTATTTATGACGCTATTTTTATGTAAAAAAAAACAAAAAACTTAAGAAAACTCCATTTTATGACAATGTTAACTAAAATCAAACAGTTCGTTGTAACGAACTGTTAGTAAGGAATGAATCTGCACAATAGTAACCGAAACTCTAGAAAATGGAATTTGGTATTAATAGTGAAATCAAAGGAATCGGCTTATTATTATTTCAGACATATAAAATTCATGAAGTTTAGTTTTAACAATCAAAAGTTGAGAGCCTGAGAAAATTTGCCTGGGGAAACACCCCCTAAAATTCAAGAAATCCTAATGAAAATCACATCTTCAGGTTCAGCGTACTAGGGAATCCCAAGGTAGAAGTTTGAATTTCAAATATACAAAATTTAGAATTCTGTTATTTTTGCTAGAAGAAAGATCACGGATGCATGTTTATTTTTTTATTTAGATTTTCCCCCCAGGGGTGATTGTATCGGAATAATGGTCCCAGAAGGCCAGGAGAGGGTTCATTCAAACAGAAATTTAAACTTCAAGTTCTCTTTTTAAGTTACCTAAAGGATTGAAGGGTAAATGGTTCCCCTCCCAAACACCTTTTATCTCCAAAGTTATCTGATCAAAATTTTGAGATAGCCATTTTGTTCATTATAGTTGAAATATCTGATAATTATGCCTTTAAGGGTAAAATGACCACCCACAGCCCTTGGGGAGAGGCCTGTAAGTTAAAAAATTTGTCCGTTGTTTATGCAGAGTATTTGTTATTGGGAAGGAGAATTTTGTACTTTGGATGGGATTTTTGGATTTGGATTTTTCTGGAGGGAATTTACCCTTTATGTAGGATGAAATTTTCACGAGAGAGTTTCCCGTGAGGGGAGGATATTTCATGGACGGTGATATTTACCGGCATTATTTGAAAAATAGTAAGAAAATAGAAAAATGTTTTCTAATTAAAAGTAAGGAGAAACATTAAAACTCAAAACGAACAGAAATTGTTCTGTATATGAAAGATTGCCCCCTCCTCAATACCTTGCTCCTTAAGCTAAAATTTGAATGTTTGTCCCAATTTCTGAAGATCGGTATCTGAAACACAGGTTCACACACAGAACACAGGTTTTTTTTTAAGTACTAAAAGCTTTACAGTTCGAGGTAAAAAACTGTAAGTAAGGCGCGGCGTTGCTCAATAGTAGCCGAAACTTTAAAAAATTGAATTTTTAAACCAATAGATATATAAAGGAAATTGGCTTATTATGCTAATGCTAAATATATAAGTGTTATTTGGTTTAGTGTTACCCATCAAAGGATACACGTCTGAGATTACTTGCCTGATTTTCAAAAAAGGGGAGGAACAACCCCTAAAAGCCAAAGAATCTGTATGAAAATCCTACTATCAGATTCAACACACCAGAGGACCTTACTGTAGCGGTTTGAAGCTCCTATCTGCAAAAATGTGGAATTTCTTGTTTTTGGCCAGAAGAATGATAAAGGATGCGTGTTTATTTGCTTTTTTTTTGTTTTTTTTTCTTTTTTTATTTTCTGAGAAGTTTGACTGTTTTTCCCAATTTTTAAAGAACAGTCCCTAAAATTTAAGGGCCGTTTAATTAGAATAGGAAGGTTTTTAAATGCTAAAAGCCTAAGCGTAATCGGGTGATCGTGTCGAACCAATGGTCCTAGAAAAAGTTTGGAGGGCGACTAGCCCACTTCCACCTCACCCTTTTCCGCAATCTCGTCCAATCAGAATTTTGAGATAGCCATTTTGTTTGGTATAGTTGGAACTTGGAACGTTCAACACTGTGCTTTTGGAGATAGCAAGATCCCAAAAGCCCCTGGAAAGGGTGTTTAAGTTACAAAGTTTGTCCTTTTTTTACGTATAGTATGTGTTACTGGGAAGTTGACGGATATTTTTCTGGTGGGGGTGGTGGTGGTGAATATACTACTGGGGGTATTTCACGGGAATAATTTTCCATTGGGAGGAAATTTTCCGAAGGGTCGTGAACTGTTCAAGGGATATTTCACACTTGGAAAATCTGCCAGAAATACTGTACAGAATTCTTTTTCATTTGTCTTAATTTCACTTTTCCAACCCAATTTTACATGTGGAATGTTAAGGGTAATTAGTTTTGGTAAATTCCCATCGGGATTGAATTTTCTAGGGATCTTTCCATTTGGAGGGGGATTTTTCTGTGGAGGTGAAAACGTAAGAAATCAAATTAAGAAAAAAATATGCTGAAAGTAAGGAAGTTTATTCTCTGAGGGGGAGGGGATATAATTTAAGGAACATTTCAGTACAGTTCCTTATATCTTCTCAGTTTAATACACAGGGAGATGTTTAATGTTTGAAATGTACATGGGGACAGCTTTAAACGAGAAAGACCTCTTATCTACGTAATAAGCGATGAGGCTGAATGTTTAAAGAAACTAGAAGAAATAGTTTCCTGATAAAAATATATACATTGACTTTTTATGCTTATTGAAAATATTTAAATTTAATCAAGTTTAATGTTACCCATTAAAAGCTACAAGCTCGAGACAATTTGCCTAATTTTATAATTAAGGGGGAAACACCCCTAAAATTCTATGAACCGTAGTTAAAACCAACAATGAAATTAAGTGTATCAGAAAACCCTAATGTAAAAGTTTTACACTCATATATGAAAAATGTGGAGTTTTACATAAAAATGTGGAATGTGGAATTTTTCTTGGAGCTGATTGTATCGAAAAAGTGATGGTAGAAAATATGGAGAGATTATTTGATCGGAAAGTAAAAATTGTTAAACTGTTAAAGATTGCTGCCATTTTTAATCGACCACAATATTGGAGGACAGTTAGCCTCCCTCCCATGCCCATTCTTTTATCAAGGTCTTCCGATAAAAAAATTGAGACAGCCAATTTTAATTCAAAATAGTCGAAAGTTTTTGAAGATAACTTGAACCCTCGACACCCATGGTAAAAGGGCTACTAACTTTTGACTTTGCCTATTGTTTATATATTTTGTTGGTTTTTAGGAAGCATTCAGACATTTTTTGAGGGAAGTATTTTGGTTGTTTTTTGGAAGTTTTTTCAATGGAGTGGTTATCTTACGAGGGGAGATTTTTACATTGTGGGAGTAGTTTCTGAAGGTTAACTTTCCAGAGAAAATTCTACACGAGAGGAGGCTTCGCCAAAATGAATATTCAATTTCCGTTTTAATTTTTCATATACGGTGAGCCAAATTCAAACTTGCATCAGTTGAAAATGGCAAGAAATAAAAAAAAAATTTGAATTGAAAGTAAGGAGTGACATTAAAACTTAAAATTAACAGAAATCATTCCGTATATGAAAGGGGCTGTCCCCTCCTCAACGCCTCGCTCTTTACACTAAAGTTTGGCTCTTTGTTACAACTCAACTTTTTAAAGTAATAAAAAACTCTAGCATAAATAATGAGGATGGGACAGCCCCCTTCGTATACGGAGTAATTTCCGTTCGTTTTAAGTTTCAGTATTGCTCCTTACATTTCAGTCAAAACTTTTTCTTTTATTTATAATGGATCAAAAGATCACTGGCAAAAATAGTGACTTAAATAGAATGAAATAGATTTATAAAAAATTTGAGCCAAGAAATCTCGAAAACAATATTATCCCTCCTAGTTAGTGCGATAGGTCTGTATAAATGAACCCTTTTTGTTGACAATTTGGAGGGGTATTTGTAAGAAGCATTATTCGTTTGTAGCACTGTAGAATCACATCTGAGCCTTTAGCAGAGGGGAGAGATAAAAACCAGGGTTATAGGGTCTAGGTATGTCAAGGTAAGTTTGAAGCTTTAAAAGGTGTATTTGTGTACTTTATCTTTTACTTCTTGTAAGAATTTCTTAAGAACAATATAATCACGTGAAACTTTACCCACGAATTTATTTTAGGAAATATGTTTGGCATAAGCCTATCTCTTTTTATGTGAATTTTGATGGTGTAAAATCAAAGATTATAATCACGCATTTGTTTTTTTAAGTAGGTAGGGGAGTGGGTATGAACTTAGGGATGGAGTGGATCCAAAAAATTAGTATATTCTAGTCTTCTTGAAAAAAATGCTAGCTAATCTAAGTAAATCTTTGACTTCTGTAACTATTAAAATTCAAAGCATATTTCAAACTATTTTTAGCACAGCAAATTATTTTTTTCAGAAAGTGCCGGAATTTATTTGTTATCTAACTAAACAGACTGGATATGGCAAACTCTAGCAGTTTATGGCAAAATTGCTCATGATGGAGTACGAAGATTATGATGAGCACTCGGATCTTTGGCTATCGAAAGTTCTGGAATACATCGAAAACCGAAAAAATAACAGCGATGGTCTCAACGTACCACATCTTCGGAAATCGCTTAGCAAGGTATTCCATTGTACATAAATAGATTTCCATAATAAAAACACCATGTATATTACAATAGCTTTAAATTACACGTAGAGGGATAGGAGGTTATGGTTTCGGCCCCACTTTATCCGTTCGTAGGGTCGAAGAAAAACCTAAAAGTGGACTAGTAAAAGATAAAGACAAAGAGGTTATGGTTTTGGCCCAGCTTTATCCATTCGTAGGGTCGAAGGAAAACCTAAATGTGGACTATTAAAAGATAAAGGTAAGGAGGTCATGGTTTCGGCACTGCTTTATCCATTCGTAGGGTCAAAGAAGAACCTAAAAGTGGACCATATGCAGGAATTTATGATGGAAATGGCATATTCGTCAATAAATGAAAAAGAAAAAGGAATAAAAGGTGAATTGTGGAGAAGCTATTGGATATTATAGAATAAAATAAAATATGACGGTTCTTAAGATTAGAAGATACAGAAGACACTGAAGAATTGAAGACACTGGCTGTCAGATCTTATATCATGTTTACTAAAAAATTAAATAAAAAAAACTAGTTTTTTTAACTGAAAGTAAGGAGCGACATTAAAACTTAAAACGAACAGAAATTACTCCGTATATGAAATGGGTTGTCCCCTCCGCAGTCCCACGCTCTTTACGCTAAAGTTTGACTCTTTGCCACAATTCTACTTTTTAAAACAACTAAAAACTTTAGCGTAAAGAGCGTGGGACTGCGGAGGGGACAACCCATTTCATATACGGAGTAATTTCTGTTCGTTTTAAGTTTTAATGTCGCTCCTTACTTTCAGTTAAAAAAACTAGTTTTTTTTTATTTAATTTCTGAACGTTTTTGAATTAATGCATGTTTGATTTTGGCTCTCCGCGCATAAATTATTGAAATGAAATTAGTATATTAATTTTTTTTTGGCTAAATGGCTTTCTCTTAGTTTTGATCAGACGATTTTGAGAAATAAGGGGTGGGGAAGGAGGCCTAGCTGCCCTCCAATTTTTCGGTTACTTAAAAAGGCTACTAGAACTTTTAATATTCAACGAACGTTTTTATTAGTAAAAAATATACGTAACTTAAGAATTAACTTACGTAACAAACTTTTATATTCTTATATTTTTATTATGTGTACGAGGGGGTTTGTACCCTCGTTAATACCTCGCTCTTTACACTAAATCGTAAGTTTTGTTCCAATTCTTAAAAATGACCCCTGAATCAAATAGGCCGTAGAATAAATAGTTGAAATCACTAAAAATATTTTAGCATAAAGAGCGAGGTATTTATCTCCTCCTAAATACCTCGCTCTTTATGCTAAAGTATTTTTAGAACCCCTCATATGCGTAATAATCTCTGTTCGTTTTAAGTTTCAATGCTACTTCTTCCTTTCATTTGAAAAAACGTTTTCATGTTTATTTTTCATTGTTTTCTTATAGTAATGCTAGAGAATCCTGCGCCCTTTTCATTGAATTTTTCTTCCCCCATGAAAGATTCCTCCAAGGAAAGATCCTCCAACATAGCCCCCTCTCCTCAGCCCCACCCCCAAACAAAATAAAATCCCCCTGAAAACGTCTGTACACTTCCCAATAACCATTACTATATGTAAACACTGGTCAAAGTTTGTAACTTGCAGCCCCTCCCCCAGGAATTCTGGGGAGTAAGTCATCCCCAAAGACATAGTTATTATGGTTTTCGACTATGTTGAACAAAATGGCTATCTCAAAATTATGATCCGTTGACTTTGGGAAAAAAATGAGCGTGGGAGGGGGCCTAGATGCCCTCCAATTTTTTTGGTCACTTAAAAAGGGCACTAGAACTTCTCATTTCCGTTAGAATGAGCCCTCTTGTGACATTCTAGGACCACTTGGTCGATACGATGACCCCTGGTGAAAAAAAACAAAAAAAAAACAAAAAAACAAACAAATAAACACGCACCCGTGATTTGTCTTCTGGCAAAAAATACAAAATTCCACATTTTTGTAGATAGGAGCTTGGAACTTCTACAGTAGGGTTCTCTGATACACTGAATCTGATGGTGTCATTTTCAATAAGATCCTACGACTTTTAGGGGGTGTTTCCTCCTATTTTCCTAAATAAGGCAAATTTTCTCAGGCTCGTAACTTTTGATGGGTAAGACTAAACTTGATGAAACTTATATATTTAAAATCAGCATTAAAATGCGATTCTTTTGATGTAGCTATTGATATCAAAATTCAATTTTTTAGAGTTTTGGTTACTATTGAGCCGGGTCGCTCCTTACTACAGTTCGTTACCACGAACTGTTTGAAAACATCAATGTTACCTAACTTTTTTGAAGCAAAATTACTTAAGATTTTGTGTCTCTGGGTCTCTTTGTGAACAAATAGCAATATATATATATATATATATATATATATATATATATATATATATATATATATATATATATATATATGTATATATATATATATATATATATATATATATATATATATATATATATATATATATATATATATATATATATATATATGTAAAGTCTCTACAGTGGTAATAAATAAAGCATAATCAATAGTTTTGGCTACAGCCTATAATATTGGAGTTGTCCAGATTTGGTTTGAATTCTGCGGCATCAATATCGCAATTTTTGAACGATAAGTTTTAAGTTTAAGACTCTTAATTGGTACTGAAGCCTTAAAGGTTCATTTTAATCATTTCTTTGCATTAATTAAGAAATACTTTCCGAGAAAGAAGCTTTCTAAAGAAAAGTAAAGGCCATATTATACTTAAGATCAAAAGAAATAGAAACATACAATAACTCAAACTCAATACAACCAGAAATATCTATTAAAGAATAAATGAAACCTAAAATGAAAAGAAATTAAATAACAAACATAACAAAAAAAAACATACAACAGGTAAAAAATATAAATGAGTAAATAAATCTTAAAACGAGTGAAACTTAAACTGAATATGCCAATCAAGCTTGAAACAACATAAATCTCTGCAATCAAGAGTTTGGGTTTTGACTCCTTCTTTCACTGTAAAAGTCGAAAACCTACTACGTCATTGGCGCTTTATTAAAAACTACATTTGTCTTAAAAAGTCTTGAAAAGTGCAAATAAAATTAATCAGAATGTTTTATATATAATGAAATTAACTGCTGAAAGCTCACAAGCTCAAGATTTTGTTTCACCCGGGGCTGGATTTACCCGAGCCGAGTGAATTGGTGGGCTGGATTTCGGATCCTTTGTCCGAGAGTCAGTAGCCGTGACAGTAGCGTGACAGTAGTCGTTGTCAGTAGCGTGACTGTAGGCTCAGCCAGAGTCGACCCAGCTCTAAATGGGTACCCGGAGAAATCCGGGGAAGGTAAACAGGAAGGGTATGGGAAAGCACAGGATGGTCGGCCCCCAACCCCTGATTGTACTTCTTGGCTGAAGGGCCAAGAAACGGAGATCAGCACCACAAGTAGAGACTGTGAATTCCAATGCCGCATTCTTTACTTTTACCAGCGCCGGGTTAAACGCTTTGACTCTTCTAGGCCCAAGCATTTTTGCCACTTCGTTTTTGCATGATTTTGTGGAAATACCAAAAACTGCAGGGTCTAGTGGGCCTATTGGTAAATTAGAATAAAAAAAAAAAAAAAAAAAACACAAAAAACAAGAAGAACAATAGGGAATTTTTAAGACAGTGGGAAACAAATTAGAATGAATATTTCGGCCATATCTCCAAGGGCCGTCCTCAGCAATGTAAAATAAGAAAAAATAACTTACAAGAGGATAAAATCAATAAAACTAAAATGAACAGTTTTTCAAAAAGAGTCCCAGCATCCTTGCCTCAGCGAAGTTCAACCGGGACTGATAAATAAATTGTTATGAAACGAGGCAAGTCATTGAAATGAAAGAAAATGATTTAAAAACAGGTTTTTAATGCCAGCCTAGCTGTTTTCGCTGCTGATCTTATAGGTCTATTTGTGACATGTTCTGTGTTAATATCTATTGATTTTTTTATAATATCTCGTAAGGTCGTTTATAATTATATTTGTGTATAAAGCATTCAGTGAATGGAACTGTTTTGAAAAACTGGTCATTTTAGTATCTTGTAATTTTTTTTTCTTATTTGTATTGCTGAGGACGGCCCTTGGACATAGGGCCGAAATATTCATTCTAACTTGTTTCCCACTGTCTTACAAAATTCCCTATTGTTCTTCTTGTTTTTGGTGTTTGTGATGGAAAAACAGTGTGGTCTTCGTCGTTATTTAGAAAAACAAAACAAAAAACAAAATATTTTTTCTAACTGAAAGTAAGAAGCGAGATTAAAAGTTAAAACAAACAGAAATTATTCCGTATATGAAAGGGACTGTCCCCTCCTCAACGCCCCGCTCTTTACGCTAAAGTTTGACTATTTCTCTCAACTCTACTTTTTAAAACAATAAAATCCTTGCTTTCTCAAGCAAGTTCTCAAGCAATGGCTTTCTCAAGGTTTTGATCGTACGGTTCTGAGAAAAAAGGGCGAGGGAAGGGGCCTAGTTGCCCTCCATTTTTTTGTCACTTAAAAAGGTCAATAGTACTTTTCATTTTATTTACTAATGTTTTTATTAGTAATAAATATACGTAACTTACAAAATAAACTTACGTAACGAACTTCTATATTCGTATATTTTTATTATGTATATGAGGTGTTTCCCCCCTTGTCAATACCTCGCTCTCTACACTAAAGTTATATTTTGTTCCAATTCCTTAAGAATGACCCGTGAATCACAAAGACCGTTTAATTAGAATAAATAGCTCTTTTGGAGTTGATGAAAATAATTTAGCGCAAAGAGTGAGGTATTGAGGAGGGGACGAAACTCCTCATATACGTTAAAATTTCTGTTCGTTCTAAGTTTTAATTTTGCTCCTTACTTTCAGTTCCAAAAATAAGTTTTTTCTATTTAATTTCTGGATGTTTTTAAATTAATGCAGGTTTTGATTTTGGCATGAAAAAAAACGAAATTTGCTTACTAATTTTACTTTTTTTGGTTAAATGGCTTTCTCAAACTCTAGATCGGTCGATCTTGGAAAAATGGTTGGGAAGAGGGCCTAGTTGCCCTCCAATTTTTTGGGTCACTTAAAAAGGCCAATAGAACTTTTAATTCTATTTTAAAAATGTCGTTTATTAGTAATATATATACGTAAATTACAAATTAAATTACACAATAAACTCTTATGTTTATACATTTTTATTATAAATATAAGGGGATCCCCCCTCGTCAATACCTCGCTCTTTACACTAAAGTTTGAATTTCATTCCATTTCCTTAAGAATCACCCCTGAATCACAAAGGCCGTTGCATAAGAAGCAATAGCTCTTTTGCAATTACTAAAAATACTTTAGCGTAAAGATCGAGGTATTAAAGAGGCGAGAACCCCCTAATATACACAATAATTTCTTTTCGATTTTTAATGTTACTTCTTGCTTTCAGCTGAAAATTTTTTTTATTTATTAATTTTTCATTGTTTTTTTAAATAATATTGAAAAATCTAGCGCCCCTTCATGGAAATTCTCTTCCCCCATTATAAATTCCTCCATGGAAAGATTCTCTCAAGTAGCCCCCTACCCACCAGTTCATAAGTTAATAACTTGCAGCCCTTCCCCCAGGGACTGTGAGGGATACAGTTGTCCTCAAAGATGTAGTTATTACGTCTTTTGATTATGCTGAACAAAATGGCGATCTTGAAATTTTGATCCGATGACTTTTGATAGTTTGTAAGTTTCAGGACGCATTTCTTTAAAAATTGGGAAAAACAGTCAAACTTCTCAGAGAAGAAAAAAAGAAGAAAAAAACAAAAACAGCAAATAAACACGCATCCGTAATCTTTTTTTTGGCAAAAATGCAAAATTCCATATTTTTGCAGATAGGAGCTTGAAACTTCTTCAGTAGGGTTTTCTGATACGATAAATCTGATGGTATAATTTTCGTCAAGATTATATAACTTTTAGGGGATTTTTATCCCTACTTTCTAAAATAAGGCAGCTTTTCTCAGGCTTAACTTTTGACGGGTACGACTAAATTCGATAAAACTTATATATTTAAAATCAGCGTAAAAATTTAATTTATTTGATGTATATATTGCTATAAAAATTCAATTTTTTTGAGTTTCGGTTACTATCGAGCCTAATTAATTGACTTTACAAATTTCTAGTTTGTAAAAAGTTACTATTTTTTAATTATTACGACGTGCAAAAACAAATTTTTAATTGTTTTTTGTTCGTTTGTGATTGTGAAAAGCTTCAAGTTTAAAAAAAATCATTATTTTAAAGTAAGATATTTTTAACATCAAACTTTCATCAAAGCATCAAAACTAGTATCAAAGCAACAATATCAAAGTACCAAAGTACCAAAGTAAAGAAAACATCAAAGTAAATAAAGTATCAAGGTAAACAAAGCATCAAAGTAAATAAAGTATCAAGGTAAACAAAGCATCAAAGTAAATAAAGTATCAAGGTAAACAAAGCATCAAAGTAAATAAAGTATCAAGGTAAACAAAGCATCAAAGTAAATAAAGTATCAAGGTAAACAAAGCATCAAAGTAAATAAAGTATCAAGGTAAACAAAGCATCTAAGTAAATAAAGTATCAAGGTAAACAAAGCATCAAAGTAAATAAAGTATCAAGGTAAACAAAGCATCAAAGTAACAATAAGCAACTTCCATAACTTTCAGCTCTTGCACCGTAAATCAAAGTTACCTCGCAAATCACTAAATCCAAGCATAAAAGTAAACATAGTATAAAAGGAAGTATAATTATGTTCCGTAGCTCAGAGTCATTTCACTGGGGTAGGGGAGGGGTCAACCCGGAAGAATAGCTATTTTGTCTTTAAACTATTGTATGGCTATCTTAAAATTTTGGCCGGATACCCTTTGGGAATGTGGGACATGGGCTAGTTGCTTATTGATCACTTTTGACTTATAAAAAAGAAAGAAGTTTCAATTTCCGACCGAATGAACCCCCTCCAAAGTTAATACGGGGATTGTTTTGACGCTGGAGTTTTTTTTATATCTGAACGTTGAACTATTTATGCCAAATTTGCTATCTGAAAAGTTATATCTGATGCATTTGGGGAAATAGGCGTGGGGGGGGGGGCTAGCTGCCCTCCGATGACTTTTGACTCTTAAAAAGTGAACTAGATCCTTTTATTTTCAATAAAATGAGCCCTATGAGCCCTCTCTGAAGTTTATACAAGCATCCCTTCTATAAGAATCATATATGCCTCCAGGTCATAACTTACAACGCCTGCCCAACCCCTGAGGGGTTGTGTCGACACCAAAATATTTACTATCAATGACCTTTTAACTATTTTTAACAAAATGGCTACATAAATTTTTTATTCGATGCATTTGGGGAAAAAAGGCGTTGGGGGGGGGGACTAGTTATCCTCCGATAACTTTTGACTCTTAAAAAGGGCACTAGAATTTCCAATTTGCAATCGGATGGTCCCCCTCTGAAATTTATACGACTATCCCTTCCATATGAAGTGCCTCCAGGAAATGATAATAATAGTAATAAAACATTGAAGCCCTATGATCTTTACTAGTAGCCTCTGATTCAAGCAAACCGTTTTATTGAATTAGGTAACGACATTTAGAGTTCGTGATTTCGATGAATAGGCCGTGAGCGGAATTGAGCTTGTAACACTGGGGAGTGAAATCGGCTTTTTTTTGGGTTCAAGAACAAAATAGGCTATATTATTCATATAAAAAATCTTAAAATGAGTTCAATAACATAACATGAATATTTCATCACTATATTGGTTCAATATAATTTATGGTTTTATGGAGTTTCGGTATTTTTTCGTCCACTTCAAGTGCTTTTGATAAAAGACAATTTGCGTGCTAAATACCAAAAAATATCATTTTCTATTCTAACCACAATGATCTTTCATACAATAATATTTGGGTATTTTGCTTCTTCTGAAACAGCAGCTTTTTTTTGCTCATGCAGTAGTGGATTTTACTATTAACCCTTCAATCTACATTCGAAATCTTTGTACTCGAACTATATTCAGCTACATTAGATCTATATTTTTTCTTAAGAACATAAACAAGCTATTGCCTGTAACACCAAGAATTTTATAAAATAATTAAAAAGTTTATTTCTTCCGAAATTTCAAATGCCTCCATTATCGTAATGTAGTGTCGTAATCCAAGTGCTACGAGACTAGCTTTAAAAACTATTACACAAAAATTTGAGGGGGGGGGGATAGATCCATTGTAAACAGTTGCATAAAAAGCCCAAAGAAACTGTCGTGAGCCAAAAAAGGATTTGCCAATGTTGTTAATAGTAGCGCTTTCGACAAAATAATTATTCTGTTTCCCTGAAGGAAATTTGGGCCATTAAGAAGTCCCAACGGTTAGTTCCTTTTACTAAATGGTACGTAATGAATTGAGAAGTTTGAAACATCAGTAAGATAGTTCGTTGGTACTAGTTTAAAAAAAAGTTTGAGTCCTTAATTTGAAACACGCTTACGATAAAACATAAATACTCTTTTCTAGTCCATAGTCGCTCTGTAAAATGTGAGCGTGACTTGGAAACTGTAAATGACAAGAAGATTATCAAGGAAGAGTTTTTCCTTCATAATAAGCTATTTTTCTGTCAGCCTGTTGCTAATTGATAATGTTTGTTACCAATTTTCCACTAGCTCTAGAAACAGAAGTGTTAGCTAACAAAATTGTGCTAACTAAAAAAATTTTGCGTGTGTAAATTAATTTTAACTTCAAAATTTTAACTGTGTTATTAATTTAAGCTTTTTTAATTTGTTAGCTAATGATTCTCAAAAATATATTAAATAAGAGGAAAAACAAACTTTTAAATAGCTAGAAATACTTTGGAGAAAAAGGAGTTCGCTTTACTGACAAATTCAGATCACCAAAAGCTTAGTATAGTATAAGCCTAGCTTAGCTTATTTAATTCAGCGTAGTCTACTTGGCTAGCCTATGTCTGCAAATATTAGTTGCAAACTAACAGAAGCATTTGCTAATTATAATAAATATTGGTTGCCATGGGTCTTATACCGATGTTTCTGCATAGAAACTAGTCCTCTTAATCAGCTGTATTATCAATTTTTGCATCTCAATATTGCGATATTGATTTACTAACAATTTTCTCCAATTATGATTGGGTTTGTTCGTGGAATTCTCTAACAACTTTATCAAAACTTTTGACAATCTCATGGAAACGCAATTGTTAGCTGTAAAGACGGTAGTAAAATACCAATGTTGATTCTCAGACGGGGCTCTAGGCTTATTCCCCCCAGAAAATTCCACCGAGGAAAATTACCTTCAGAAAAATCCTCACCCCCCCCAATCACCCTCACTCCACAAAATTCCACCCAAAGTAAAATTAACCTGATAATTAATTCCGTGGAAAATTAAGCAGCCACCGAGAAATTGTAACAAATAAAAATAACAAAGAAAAGAAGGAATTTCAAAACATACAACCAATATTCCAAAATATTGGCAGAATAAGGGGTATGGAAATCTTATAGCATTTATTTTTACGTTTAAGTTTTATTTGAATTCTTTTTCGTATTTCTGGTGGCTGATTAATTATAGCAGAGTGACATAAAACTTAGCATTGATGCTATGGGGTTGATATTAATCCTGAAGGCAAACCTTTCGAAGTTTTTGAAAAACACCGTCATCTGAAAATTTGGTTCGATATCATAAGGGTTAGAGGAGACCCAAATAGCAGAGAAGGAACCAAGAGGGAGTCTGATTGCTCTTCAGTAGCTTTAAGCCTTTAAGAAGAACACAAGAAATTTTGAATTAAATCGAATGATCAGCCTCTAATTCTTTTGAAATAGTCCCTTCCATATGAAAAGGGTTAGAAACAAGTTTTTGGCAATTTTTTGGCCCTTTTTGGGCTGCATTTTGATGGGAATCAATTTTGTTTTTATTTCTTTTTATATTGGTGTCCCCTTAGCCTAAGGCATCATATAAATTTCCGGCAATAATAGAAGAGTTAATAGAAGAGAGACTTATGTCAAGGGGTCAATCTCTTCGAAATTTTTCGTACATTAGTACCCTTTGTCGAAGGACTTATAACAAAGTTTGAAATTGATCAGGAAAAAATCTTTTTTGGCTCATTTTTGGGCCCCTAGCTCCTTTCCCTTCACGGTGCAAAATGTTTGTGATCTTTTTGACCAAGAAAATAATCCCTAAGTTCCACGCCACTGGGCTCCCAACATAAAACGTGCTCCCCTTTTTCCACTATAAAACCTATCATTAAATAATTGACAGTTCGCAAAATTTATGGCCTTATCCCATGGGTTCAAGGGGCTATGTTATTCTTCGACACGAATTAACCAATATTTTCAACAGTTCTGAACAAAATGGGTGCCTTTAAATGTTTTTCAGATGTAATAAAAGAGTACAGAAGGGCCAGTTAACAGAAAAGGCTCTAGGATAGGGACGGTTGCTCGTTTTAACTTTTAGAAAGGACACTAGAACTCTCAATTTCCGACCGATTGAGCATCCTCTTGAGTTTCTTGGACCACGACAGGGGGGTAAGGACGAGGAGGTCCCCCCTTCTATATTGATTGAAATTTGCTCACTTTACGGTTTAATGTTACTCTTTACTGTCGTAATAAAGGTAGAGAAGAAAATATTTCTGAAAATCAGGAGGGATTAAATAACAATTTTTACCTTCCCCCCGCCATAGAAGTAATTTATTTCTCCGAAGGATCAATGAAAGTTAGGAGGTTTTGGCACTAATATGCACTATTTGAGATAGATACCCTCCCCCTACCCAAAAAATGATCTTCCACCACTCCTTCATAATAGCAAATACGCGCTTACACAACGTTGCAAATAGTTATATAAAATATTAAGGAAATTATTTTAATTTAATAAATTATTAAGGTATTTCATCAAGCTTTAAAATAAATGTCAAAAGTATTTATCTGCAACAAGAAGTGGGAAATCACCCTACCGTACCCTTGTTCAGGCTAAGTCTCATTGAAGGGAGATGAGAGATTAATTCAACCCTATCCTCTTTCTATAGTTATATAAGCGCTCATGGAGATTTATACAATTTATGAATTGAAATGTACTATTTTAGGCATTTGGCAACCTCCACCACACAATGACCCACCACCCCTTCTTCATAATAGCTGATGTAGAATTATAGACTTTTCTGTGTTCTTTTAAATCGTCTTAATTTTTTTGTGGCTTCTCAATTTTCCATTTGGAGAGGATTTTCCAGGAGAGATTGTAGGGGGGATTTGGGGGTATTTTCCGTAAGGGTTGATTTTTCGAGAGAAATTATCTTCAAGGGAGTTTCCGTGGGGGATATATAGGGGGTAATTTTCCCAGGGGAAGGTTTTTTTGGAGGGGGTAAGCCGGATTCTTATATTCTAGATTTTGGTTTTTAACCCAAAAATAGAAGATTCAATAATCAATGAAAACGATGCCATGCCCAATTTCTAGATAAAGTCTAAAAATTAAATGTAACTGGTAAACAATCTTGCTTAGAAACAAGAGTAGCAATTTTACTGTCGGATACTCAATAATACAAACATTCCATCTACGATCAGAACATCAAGCAAAATCATTTGAATGTCAACTAAACCTAATTTTGGTAATACTAAGACCAATTTGCATTACACATTTAAAGCAAAAAAGCTTATAGAATCTAATACGTTACTATTAATAATAATAGAGGATAAGTTAAACCCTACTGATTTTATAAGTTATATAAAGAATATCCATTGACGTGATTCAAAATGACCATCCAGCTTATTGTCTCAGTTCATAAGTCACTAAAATATGTCATACTTTAGTAGAAGAATTCTGACAACTATTGCTAAAAATAGAATTGTCAGCTATTATTTAGTAAATCCCTATTTCCTAGTTTTTGTCTTCAAGTTGACGTATATCAATTTTCAATCTTAAAAGCTCAAGCGTCATTTTTAATAAATCGGACAGCATTGACATCGCCTTTATTTTTGATGAGTCAAAACCAACTCAAATACTTAACTAATCTATATATATAAAATAAGTTGTTTGTCTGTGTGTTTGTCTACTGATGTCATGTCATCATGTCATGTCGTCATGAAGTTAGTTGTCGTCATGTTTGTTATGACGATGACGTCATTAAAGTTATTTAAGACATTCGTTCACGGAAAAATGTTTAATTGTAAAATGACTGAAGAACCTACAATGGCAACAGCCGAGGATGCTGCTCAAAGAGTCTATGCTAAAAAACTTGCTGCTGATAGAGAAAGTAAGAAAAGAAAGCGTGCCGAGGAATCACAAGAACAGCAAGAAAACAGGCTTGTTGCTGATAGAGAAAGTAAGAACAGAAAGCTTGCCAAGGAACTACCAGAGCAACGTGAAACCAGACTTGCTGCTAAAAGAGAAAGTGAAAAAAGGAGGCTTGCCGAGGAATCAAAAGAACAGCAAGAAAACAGGCTCGCGGCTGATAGAGAAAGTAAGAAAAGAAAGCGTGCCGAGGAATCACAACAAAAGCGTGAAATTAGGCTTGCGTATCAAAGAGAAATCACCAAAAGAAAGCGTGCCGAGGAATCACAAGAGCAACCTGGGTCAGTGCGATCCTGGATGTACTCAGTGGAACGGCAAAAACGAGGAGTGCCACACGCACATATACTAATCTGGCTACATTATAAAAATACTTCTAACGAAATTGATGATGTGATTTCCGCTGAAATGCCTGATGAAAATGTCGATAAGGGGTTATATGATATTGTTGTAAAAAATATGATACATGGACCTCGCGGTGCACTGAACGAAAATTCACCATGCATGGCCAAAGGCAGGTGCACAAAGCAATATCCTCGACTTTTAGTACCCAACACAATTACTGGCAATGATGGTTACCCACAACATAGAAGAAGATCTACTGAAGATGGCGGTAAAACAGCAATAATAAAGAAGCGTAACGGTACCACCATCGAAGTAGATAACCAGTGGGTTGTTCCATATTCCCCATTATTATCAAAAACATTTAATGCACAGATAAACGTTGAATACTGTAACTCCGCAAAGGCAATCAAATACATGTGTAAATACGTCAACAAAGGCAGTGACATGACAGTTTTTGGCTTGCAGTCCGAAATCAAAGATATCCACGAAATCGTATAATATCAGGCTGGAAGATACATAAGCAGTAATGAAGCTGTTTGGCGAATTCTTTCATTTCTGATACATGAACGTAGTCCAGATGTTGTTCACTTAGCGGTACATTTACAGAATGGTCCACGTGTTTATTTTTTGGAATCCAACGTGCAACAAAGAGCCCTGAATCCACCGGGTACAAAGTTAACTGCTTTCTTTTCGCTCTGCAAAAATGATTCTTTTGCAAAAAAAACTGCTGTATACTGAAGTGCGTTCGTATTACACGTGGAATACTAAAAATAAAGTATTTGAACGTCGAAAACAGGGTAAGTCAGTCGACGGCTAACCTACCCTCTTCAAAGATACCACGATAGGAAGGCTCTACACCGTTCACCCCAATCAACATGAATGCTTCTTTCTACGCCTGCTTTTGTTGAATGTACCCGGTCCGACGTCCTTTGAGTACTTGAGAACTGTAAACGGTACTATACATGACACTTACCGTAGTGCATGCCAAGCTCTGAATTTATTGGAGAATGACCAACACTGGGATAACTGCATCAATGACGCGTGCGAAACGTCAACCCCAAGTCAAATTCGTGCATTGTTTGGAATCATTCTGACAACTTGCTCTCGTTCAGCTCCTAGAGAGTTATGGGTTAAATATAAATCGAAAATGTCCGAAGATATACTCCATCGAAAACGGTTAGAGACGTCAGATATGACTTTTGATTTTACATCAGAAATTTATATCTACACTTTAGTTATTATAGAAGATTTGTGCGTATGTATGGCAAACAAACCTCTTCAGGATTTGGGAATGCCTTCACCTAATCGTACCGCTGCTGTTTCGACATGTGTAGAATTGGATCGTGAACAAAGTTACAGTACGAGTGATCTATTGTCGTATGTATAAAATAACATTTCCAAGTTAACGTCGGAACAAAAAGACATTTATGATACGATAATGCATTGTGTCGATAACAACGTTGGAGAAATTTTCTTTTTGGATGCGCCAGGAGGTACTGATAAAACGTTTGTGATAAAACTGATTCTGGCATTGCGGGAGATTTTAGGCAAAGATTACCTATAATACCTAGATCAACCCCTGCAGACGAAATGAATGCTTGCCTGAAAAATTCTAATTTATTGGCACACGTAAAAACATTAAAATTAACTACAAATATGCGTGTCCGATTGTAAAACGATGACTCTGTTCAAACATTTTCAGATCAATTGCTGGCAATTGGAAACAGAAAGCTACCAGTAGACTCTATTTCAGGACGTATACAACTACCTGCTGAATTCTGTAATTTAGTGACGTCCAAAAATGAATTGATTGAAAAAGTATTTCTGAATATTCTAAACATTTATAAAATCAATAAATGGCTAAGTGAAAGAAAGATTCTTGCACCCAAAAATATAGACGTCCACGAAATCAACAATATTGTTTTAACCAAGATTCGTGACCAGGCAGTCCTTTACAAGTCAGTCGACACAGTTTTGGAACCAAATGAGGCGGTTAATTATCCATCTGAATTTTTAAATTCCGTGGATCTTTCAGGCTTTCCACCACACGTGCTACAACTAAAAATAGGCGTACCAATAATACTGTTAAGAAATATCAACCCACCAAAGCTTTGCAATGGCACGCGACTCGCCGTAAAAAAACAATGGAAAACGTAATAGAGGCCACAATCTTGACATGGCCTTTTGAGGGTGAGGCTGTTCTTATTCCTCGCATTCCCATGATTCCAACGGATCTGCCTTTTCAATTTAAAAGATTGCAATTCCCAATTCGATTAGCATTTGCAATCACCATCTACAAAGCTCAAGGTCAATCATTAGAAAAATGTGGTATAAATCTTAATACTGATTGTTTTTCCCATGGACAATTGTACGTTGCATGTTCGAGGGGCGGTAAACCTGATGACGTTATTATAAGTACATACGGCTTTGTATATGCACAGACAATGGGAAAGTCAAGAATGTTGTACATTCGCAAGTTTTACGTAGTTCAAAACACATATATAAATCTATCTATATTCATAGGTGGTACACAGGGACACAACTACAATGGCGCGTAACTAATATGGCGCGTAACGACTTACGCGCGCGGGGGGGCTTGGGGGTGCGAATTGCCCCACCAACTAGGTGTTGGGATGGTGCTAAGCGCCACCCTAACAGCTAGTTGACAATGAAAGGCTCCCATCTAGGGCTTTTGATTTAATAAATCTTATATTAACAGCAAGACTGAACTTAAAAAGATATAGCTCAGTATACTGATGGCTAAACATCATATCTTAACTTCAATTCCTCATGATTGCAGCAAAAGCTGAAACTTAGTAAAGAGCGAACTACGGTCCACAGTAAAAAAGTTGAAAAATCTATTTGGGGCACAAACTATCTAGTTAGAAAACGTTGTCACTTCAAGCTGATTCAGGAATGGTAACTATTATTTCAACTAACTTTAATAGCAGAAGTTTATTGCAATAGTAGATTTAAGGAAATTCCCAAAAGAGCCTAAAAACTCTTTAAAATGACACCGGATAGAAAAGAAAAGTACACCATTAGAATTACCATGGTCACAAACTATAAAAAAAATTAGTCCCATACCTTGAATAACAATGAAATTCACTTTTTTGCTCGGGAAGCGCTGATGCATCTCCGTTTTTTCTCTTTTTCCAGGGGTGACAGCATCGAGCCAGTGGTTGTAGAATATTGTGAGAGGGGTTATGTTCATAGAAATTGTAAATATCTAGTACCCTTTTAAGTGCCAAAAGAAATAGTTTAATAGCGATGTGAGAGTTGAAATAGAAATACAAATGAAGCTCAGAAATACAAATTGAAAGATATACAACATATTTTTCATGGTTGAAAATCCTCAGAAAGATGTTTTGAGCTACTTATCATCATTATATCTCTATAGTATTGAGATCAAGCCTTGCCGTATGACCTAAATGGCGCAGATAGCTCCCTGTTACTTCATAAACTAACAGCTAATAATGACCTGAATGGTGCAGTCTACCAAAACTGCTGGTCAATCGTCCTTCTAAAGCAAATAATGAGATTGTACCCTTAAAAGGTGATATTTTCCACCATTTTGGGCCAAAAAGTACTAATTTTCACCCAAAAAGGGCTAAAATGCCTGGGAATGCAATTTTGGTTCCCAGGCAATGGTTCCCAATCAATTTTTCATAGTCAAAGCATCAACCAAAGGGTTGAGCGCCTCACCCTGAAAAGCAACGAAACCCACTTTTTTCGAATGGTTGCATCTGTGCATCACTTTAGGCTATTTATTTCTAACATTCTCTCTCTCTCTGCCAAATCTAGTAGGTTATGTAAAGGCTGCAGAGAGTTTTATAATTGCTAGCTTAAAAAATTCTGAATTTCTCTATGTACCTATTAAATAAATTAAAAACAATTTTTTATCAACTGAAAGTAAGGAGCAGCATTAAAATTCAAAACGAATAGAATTTATTACGTATGTGAAGGGGTTAACCCCTTCCTCAATACTATCCTCTTCACGCTAAAGTCTTTAGAGCTTTTAGAAAAGCTTCCTGTTCCAATTAAGTGGCCCCTGTGTTTCAGAAGTCGTTCTTAAAGAATTGGGACAAACAATCAAACTTTAGCACAAGGAGCAAGGTATTGAAGAGAGAGAAACCACTTCATACACAGACTAATTTCCGTTTGTTTCGAGTTTTAATGCTCCTCCTTACTTTCAACAGTAAAACTTGTTTTTCATTTAATTTTTGATCATTTTCTAAATGATGTTGGTAATCTGGCTCACCCTCTACAGGGTGAAAGTTCCCTACTCTTACGGGAAACTCCTCTGAGGAAAGTTCCTCCCACAAAAAATAATCTGCCCTTAAAATTCCTTTCCGATAATTAAACCCTTGTTTTAAATTCCCCCTCCTTCCGTAAAATTTCTTGCAGACAATTCAACCTGAAAGATTACACTTACTATATTTTAATCCAGGGGCGTAGCTACGGTATTTTTTTTTGGCAGGGGAAGAGGAGGCAATATTGAAGTGGGTGCCATTCAAGTGGTGGCGAATAAAATTAACTATTGAACAAACACGCTACTTGGTGAATTGAAAAACATTACAAAATACATTATAAACATTAAAAAAACTCTAAACAATCATAAATATGAGCGCTGGTGCTTGGAATTTACTACAGTCGTCAGCAATGAGATGCTGCAGACGACAGTAGTATAGCGTGAACAAGCTTTTGGGTGGGTGAAGGTTAATGTCATATACATTCGACTTTTTTCAGCCAGATTCACACAAATGCTGCAGTACATATCCCCAGCCCACTTCCCCCAACCCTCATTTCTAGCACAGGATGCTTAATTGCATAATTGAACCAAGCTCTATGCTAATAGCCGTGGGTATCTCGCTAGTTGCTAGTAGTTTTGAATGTATTTTGACTCTCTAATGTTTAATTTGTTGTACTAAACTTTTAATATACATGATTTACTGAAATATTATTTATAATTTTTTTTTATTAAATTAATTTGTTAGTGGGTTCGTCAATTTACATTAATAAACAACTTTGGTATCAGCGGGCCATATAAAGTCGAAAGAAAAATAATAGGTAGCGTAGTAGCGCTATCAAAGTAAAGATACAGGATAAGTAAAAGTATTGCCATAGATTGTGTAACATTATATTGTGACATATTCCCCACATTTAATTATTAACTTAATTATTAACTTATCCGCTGGGCAATTTTTGACAAAGATCGTGAACAAATTCTTGACATCATTGGGGTAGAAACTTTAAATTAATTAAAAATTGCCAGGGATACCAATAGGAAGGGAAAATTGACCCCTAGAGTTTGAAGATTACCTTCCCGTTTGCATCTTTGTTAAAAAAAAAGAATTTCGTAAAAGTTGCACCAAAGTTTGGGGGGTATACATTTCCGGAGGAGTTTACACTGAATATCGTTTTTGTATCTATAATTTCCTTTCAAACAGTTCGCGGTAACGAACTGTAGCAAGGAGCGACCCGGCTCAATAGTAAACGAAACTCTAAAAAACGGAATTTCGATGCTAAAAGATACATCAAAAGAATCAAATTTTTATGCTGATTCTAAATATATAAGTTTCATCAAATTTAATCTTTGTCATCAAAAGTTACGAGGCTGAGAAAATTTGCCTTATTTTGGAAAATAGGGGGAAACACCCCCTAAAAGTAATAGAATCTTAAAGAAAATCCCACCATCGCACTTGGCGTATCAGAGAACCCTGTAGCAAAAATTTCAAGCTCCTATCTACAAAAATGTCAAATTCGTGTTTTTTGCCTTAAGACAAATCACAGGTGCGTGTTTATTTGTTTGTCCCCCCAGGGGTCATCGTATCGAACAAGTGGTCCTAAAATGACACAAAATGGTTCATTCTAACGGAAATGAAAAGTTATAGTGCCCTTTTTAAGTGACCAAAAAAATTGGAAAGGCACCTAGGCCCCCTCCCACGCTCATTTTTTCTCCAAAGTCGACGGATCAAAATTTTGAGATAGCCATTTTGTTCCGCATAGTCAAAAATCATAATAAGTGTGTCGCCATATTAACTATGTCTTTGGAATGAATCACTCCCCCACAGTCCCTGGGGGAGGGGCTGCAAGTGACAAACTTTGTCCAGTGTTTACATACAGCAATGGTTATTGGGAAGTGTACAGACGTTTTTAGGGGGATTTTTTTGGTTTGGGGTGGGGTTGAGGGGAGGGGGCTATGAGAGAGAATCTTCTCTTGGAGGAATATGTCATGGGGGAAGAGAAATTCAATGAAAAAGGCGGGGGATTTTCTAGCATTACTATAAAAAAAACAATGAAAAAATAAACACGAAAAAGTTTTTCAACTGAAAGTAAGGAGTTGCATTAAAGCTTAAAACGAACAGAGATTATTACATATATGAGGGGTTCTAAAAATACTTTAGCATAAAGAGCGAGGTATGTAGGAGGAGATAAATGCCTTGCTCTTTATGCTAAAGTATTTTTAGTAATTTCAACTATTGATTCCACGGCTTTTCTGATTCAGGGGTCATTCTTAAAGAATTGGGACACAACTTAAGATTTAGTGTAAACGGTGAGGTATTAACGTGGGGACAAACCCCCCATATATATTATATAAAAAATATAAGAGCATAAAAGTTTGTCACGTAAGTTAATTCTTAAGTTACATATATTGTTTACTAATGAAAACGTGCCTTAAAAAATTAAAAGTTCTAGTTGCCTTTTTAAGTAACCGAAAAATTGGAGGGCAACTAGGCCTCCTTCCCCACCCCTTATTTCTCAAAATTGTCTGATCAAAACTAAGAAAAAGCCGTTTAACCAAAAAAAAAAATTAATATGCAACTTTCATTTTAATAATTAATGTGCGGAGAGCCAAAATAAAAAATGCATTAATTCAAAAATGTTCAGAAATTAATTAAAAAAAACTAGTTTCTTAAACTTAAAGTAAGGAGCGATATTGAAATTTAAGACGAACAGAAATTACTCCGTATATGAAATGGGTTGTCCCCTCCGCAATCCCTTGCTCTTTACGCTAAAGTTTGATTCTTTGCCACAATTCTACTTTTTAAAACAATTAAAAACTTTAGCGTAAAGAGCGAGGGATTGCGGAGGGGACAACCCATTTCAAATACGGAGTAATTTCTGTTCGTTTTAAATTTCAATATCGCTCCTTACTTTCAGTTTAAGAAACTAGTTTTTTTTTAATTAATGCAAACAAAGCTCAGTATTCTAGTGCTGCATGATAAAGTGATAACAATAGAAAAAGAGAATAGGTTGGTACAGCTTATGCGTGCACACAAAATTTCTATACTATGAGAAGTATATCCATGTTTTGTATAAATTCACTTTATTCTATTCTCAGCAGACGTGTCGGACAGGATGCTGATACAGAGATAAATGTCCCAAAAGCAGCGCTGGTGTTGCGTGAACTGTGACTAATTTCTGGCATAATTCTTAGCACATTTATGTTTTTTTGGGAGCTGGTTAAAAGAAATATTTAGAAAAGCGAAAATAGCAAGAAGTCAGCATAGTATTATTCATAGAGGCTGTTTCACATTTATGGGTTACTATGTGAATCCAGAACGTAAGGAATAGGATGTTATCAGCGCTTATTAGGCATTTCAATTAGAAATAAGAGGATTTGGAGCTATATTAGATTTTCAATTAAATGCTGGAAATAAAAATTAAAACAAGTAAATGATTCCTGGAGTTTAGCCCGCTCTACCTAATTCCAAGACCAAACTACAACCGATTTGACCAATCTAGTTTTAGTACAAATATGATTATAAAAAGCACTGAGCCTTATTTTCTCTTTTAATGATTTCTTTTTCATTGTAGAAATTGTATTCACTGCATATTTACCTACTTATTCTTCAGTGAATCCATTTGTGTCCTATTTGAAGATTTAAAGGTTGTATTCTTCTCAAGTTTAGAAAATTTTAAAACAAGAGTACCTAATCTTGAACTGATAGATTTTAGGAAGTAAAAACAGCTAAAATATCAGGGGAAAAAATTAGCCTGAGCAAATGTGGCGAAACATGAAACTTAGAGAACATTTTTCAATTTTGCTATTAACTAGGCTCACATTTTTACTTGATAATACGGTTTCAAAGGCAGTATATTTGGAAAAATATCAATGTTATTAATATCATGCTATGAAGTGTAATGAACCACTATTTTTCTTGTTTTCCTTATGTTAAAAACGAACACGGATAAACTTGAAAAAAATTATCTGCTCATGTAAATAGCAAATTTTACACTTAAAACGAGCAACAGTTTTAAAGCTACTTAACAAGTTGTAGTTTTATTCAAATTATTATCTGGGGGAGCAACTGCCCCCTTGCCCCCCTCACCGACTTCACTGCTCAAATTTGAAAAAAAACACTTTAAGCTATAATAATTTTCCCGATCACTCCGGAATTTCCCCCCTTCCTTGTAAATTTCTTTTCCGGAAATCCAAACACGCTGAAAATTTCCCTTAGACTATTCTCCCGCAACATTTTCAGATGCAAAATTGAGTTAGCAAAGAGAAAGTAAGACAAATAAAAAGAATTTCGTATAGGAGTGCTGTTAAATCCCTGAAATTTTCCCTGGAAAGTCCAACCCTGGAAATTTCCTTCCTAACGTAAAATTATCTCCATAGAATTCAACCCTAAACACAAAATCTCCTCCCCTCGATAAACGTCTGTATACTTCCCAATAACAAATACCCTATGTAAACAAGGGACATATTTTATATATAGCTTAAATACCTATCCCCAAGGGCTATGGGGGTCTAGTTATCCCCGAAGACACAATTACTGGATCTGTCAACAATGCTGAACAAAATAGCTTTCTAAAAATTTTGTCGGACATGTTTTTAGGAATGATAGGCTTGGGGAGGGGGAATGGTTGCTCTCCATTCTCTTTTGTCTCTAAAAAATGGCTCTAAAACTCCCAAATTCCAATCGGATATGCCCCATCCGATCTAAAACACCTTTTATGCCCCAGGGTACAGCTAACAACTCTTGCCCCTGGGCTTAGGAGGTGTGTCCGCCATGAAGATATTGTTATATACTTTTAGACTATTTTGACCAAAATGGCTATCTCACAATTTTGATTGGTTGCGTTTGGGGAAAAGAGGATGTCAGGGAGAGGCGACAAGTTGGCCTCCATCATTTCTGACTCTCAAAAAGAAGCTAGAGCATTCTATGTCCAATTAAATGAGCCTCCTTTAAAGCTCATAAGACCACTCCTTCCATAAGAACTTTATAAGTCCCCGGGTCATGGCTAATGGCCCTTGCTCCCAGACTCTGGGCGGTTGTATCAACCCCCAAAAGCCTTGTTATGGGATCTTTAGGCTATTTTTCGAACAAAGGGCTATCTCAAAATTTCCATCAGAGGCATTTGATTGGATACACCGTGTGGGGGGGGGGGGGGGTTAGCTGCCCCAAGATCATTTTGACTCTTAAAAAAGATACTATAGGTTGTAATTACCAATCCCATGAGCCCCTTCCGAAGCTTATACGACCACTCTTTCTATAAAATCTTATATGCCTGAGGACTGTGGGGAGGGCTATCATCCTATGGACATACTTTTTGGATCTTTCAACTACGCTGAATAAAATGTCTATTTCAAAATTTTGATTGGATGTGTGAGGGGAAATGATAGACGTGGGGGGATGGTTGCTCTCCAATCACTTTCAGCTATCAAAAAGAGCACTAGCCCTTTCAATTTCCAATTGAATGGGTCCTTTTTGAAGTTTTTATGACAATTCCTTCTATGCGATGTGCCCTGGTCTTAAAAAAATGGATTCTACCCATATCGCTCTTTACTTAGGCAGCGATGTTGCGCTCCCAATGATAACTGTCTTTCAGAATTGAAAGCCCAATCCCTGTGATGGCTAATATATCAAAAACTATTAAAAATATGCATATAGAAATAACCTACCACCCGCCTCTCCCCAAAACAACACAATCAAGTTCACTTTACAGATTTTTCGAGTAATCTTTCCTACTACGCTTGATTCAGCCAATACTCATCAAGCGTCACTTCATTTTTCTGAACTGAACCGAAGTTCCGTTCAAGTGTACGAAGATTTAGTGTTTTTGTATGTTTTTAGTTTCATGAGCTTCGTATATTCATTACTAGATATATATGTGCAAGAGACTCTCGGAGGGGGGGGGGCTGAAATTATAAATGTGTTTAAAACAGATAGCCAAGAAATAAAAATACCAATCAATTGGTCATTCAATTTTCTAAACATATTAATAATGACATCACAAAAATTAGTGGCTCATACTTTTCAAAAAAAAAGAAAAAAAAAGAAAGAAAAAATATGTAAACAATTTCGTAACTAAGAATAAGGATGATTTTCAGCGAGCGGAAACGAAGCAAACAAAAAGATAGAACAGATATTTCTGCAATGACCTCCGCTAAGCTGTCCTCAGTGCTCAACACAAAAAAACAACAAAAAATAGAGGGAAGGAAAACAAATTTTAAAATTACGAAACAAATTTGAAGAAGACTTAAACAAAACCAAGTCAAAACCAATGAAAGACCATTCAAAAATTAGATTGGGCAGGAATTTTGCACCTAGCGATGAACGCCACTTGTCTACTAGCCTGATTTGTGCTAATACGGCCAATTGATCTTGGTTTAAAATGAGAAGGAATGCTAGATGATTCTCTTTCTGTTAAATTATCATGTAATTGGTATATATTAAAGAAAAAATTACCAGTGTTTCAAACGAGGTGTTTATGTATTTAGTTTTTTTTTAATTTCGATTCTTTCCCTAATAGATTGTGGTAAACACTTCAAATAGAAGTCACTGATCTTGGTGCTTAAAGCGTGGAGGCCTAAAGCAGAGTCAGAATCATCCGCTTTAATTTTAGACCTTCGAAATTTATTTATTGAAATCTTGTGTTCCTGTAGTCTTTCTTAACGGGCTCTGCCAATGAATATTTTCCGCAAGAGTGTGGGACTCTGTAAACGCACCTGCCAAAGATGGGATTAGTTTTATCTTTTCCAGGATTGAAAAAAGAAAATCGTTTATTTTTTTTTCCTTTTTTGGAAGAGATGTAAAGCTTTGGTTTCTGAAATTTTATTTAAACTTATCACTGAGTCTAGCGATATATGATAAACGTGTGAAATTGTTATTTTCACTTGTAGTAAAAACATAAAAAATTGTTTTGAAACCAAGAGCGAGAATGATTTTCAACCAAAAGAGAAAAAGTAAACGATAAGACAAAGAAGATATTTCGTCAAAGACTTCTACAAAGCCCTCCTCAGTTCTCAACACAGAAAAAAAAGAGAGAGAAAGAAAAAAAATAGCTATAACTTTTTTGTATATATTTTTTTTTTGTTTTTGTTAAACGTCATATATAGCCAGTGTGGTCTTAAAAAATATTTGCTTGCTTACTTAGACTTAGGTCCTCCCACGTCTGAAGGCGCATAAGGCAGCAACAATGGTTCGCCACAGCGACCCGTCCTGAGCTATCAACCAAAGCTTCTCCATCGAAGACCTCGTCAACTTCGCACCCTTCTCTAATATCCTGCAAATGGTCATTTTGGGTCTCCCTGACTTGCGGAGTCCCGGGGGTGTCCAACACCATATGTCATGTGGCAGCCTTCCATCACCCATTCGCACCATGTGCCCCCAATACATCCATCGTCGCTTTCTAATGACATCAACGATGGGGTTATGATTTGTCATGCTATAAATCCCATCATTTCTTATTCTCTCCGCCCAATGTATATTCAAAATAGATCTTAGACAGTTATTATCGAATGCCCGAAGTCGTTTTTTTTTTGTTGCGCTGTGATGCTCCAAGTTTCACAGCCATATATAAGGATGGAGAGGACAATGACTACAATGACTACTTCTTGTCACTGTAAGTAATTGGTATCCCCCCACCCCCCAGTTGTACGTGTAACTGATATAAGACATATATAATAGCCCTAAAGATGGTTATCATTTTGGCCTTTAAAAAAAGTTAGGCCTTTTTATAAGGCCTAATTAGGGCCTTAAAATCAGGGCCTAAAAAGTTAGGCCTTTTTTATTAGGCTTAGTTCGTGATATCGAAGAATGTTTGGATAGCACATTCAGGAACACCAGCATAGTGAAGGTGGTGCATTGTGCAAAAGTTTTTCTGGTGCCATACACTAAGGGAGGTAACTAAGCGAGAATAAGGGAGTGTGAGTGTTGTAAAAAAAGTTATAATTTAATTAAATCAGGATGCGCCATAAATAATTGAGTTTTTTATAACCCTTATCTCTTCACCCCATCCCCAAATAAAATCTCCATTCTTTAAAAAGTCGAAAAAGATTTTCAACTTTTAATTAAACATTTCATATTTACATCATTTTAGTTAAAACTGTTGACTGTATGATGAGAGTACATGCTTGGCTTCAGGTACCCTTTTTGTGTATCCAGACATTTTACCATAGATAATTTGTTCATCTTTTTTTTGGCCATTCATTTTCCCGTCACTATAAAAGACTGTCATATGATAAAGTGTCATCGGTTTTTCCAGCCATCGGACTAACCGTCATTATTTTGTCTTATCATCAGATAAACTGCCATTTTTTTTCTTGTCATCGGATAAACTGTCATTGTTTATGCCCATAATCAGAGAAATTGTCATCGTTTTTATTTGGCATTGGACAAATGATTATTGATTTGTTTTGTCATCGACAAATTGACATTGTTTTATCTGCCGTCGAAAAAAATGTGATTTTTTATTGCCATTGAACACATGGTTATTAGTGAAGTTTTAGCATATGTCCAAGCAGCCCCCCCCCTTTGGGCTACATAAACATTCCTCTATATAAACATTACGCACAGGTACTAGCGCTAAATAAAAATACCAAAGCTGAGGCTAAAACTTTTCTATCAATGACAAATATATATGGCAGAAAAAAACATGACCAGATTATTTTGTACATATGCCTAGTGGCATACTTCAGTGCTGAAAATAATGCACAAACGAAAACAAAAGTTACCTTTCTCCAAATAATCTGATGAAGAAAAAAGAAGAAGAAGAAGAAAAAACAAACAAGAAAATGGAACTACTCATCTAGAGAGTATACTTTCTGACAATTTTTGCTTAACACCTTAAACAGTTGTTTGTCACAATGCTTATGAATTGTTGCTTTGTAATAATGATGATGTGACTTATTTCAGGAAATCCCCCCCCCCCAAAAAAAAAAACAATAAATTCAAAGGCAATATACTCAATATACTATACAAATAATGCTGGTAAATATTATCAATAGAAATCAAATGAAGTTGATCTATAGAAAAAAAAATCCTACAAACTCCCATAAAAGCCCACAGTTTTGTCCAATAATCAAGTCCCGTAAATATATTTAGTTAAAAACCTACAATTGATATTAAATAGTGTCTCATTGATTTGTCCTTAAGAACGAATATTTGACACAAAACACCTTCCATCTCGAAATTGTGGATTCCATCCTATAAAATGTATTTTTTAATCAACTAAAGGTCCTCTGCCTTTTTGACACTATCTGCGAGAATTCCACAAACCCTGGCCACAAATTTAGCTTAGAAATTGCGCTTCTACCATCCCTAATTTCAGTCAACAAGTTAGTAGCATTTCTGGTAATTAATTATAAAATTCTTTCCAAAGGAGATGTTTTTTAAAGAAACGTAAAGGCCATATTAAACTTAAAATGAGAAGCAATAGAAACCTACAATAATTCAAACAAGAATTCCCAGACATTAATATTTAATAAAAATGAAACCCAAAACAAAGAGAAATTAAATAAACAATCATTGCAAAAAACATACAGCAGGTACTAATATAACATAATAAATAAATCTTAAAACGTGTAAAAGTATAAATTGAATATATAAATCAAACTTTAAACGAATAAAAACAATTTGCTATTGAACAATAAACGAAACACAAACCGAGCAGAAATTAAATAAACAATCTTAGCAAACCAACATACAATAATTACAATTCATAAATCTTAAACGGAGTAAACCTTAAATTAAATATGCAAATCAAGCTTGGAACGAGTAAAAATCACTTAAAACAAGAATTTGGGTTTTGCCCCCTTCTCCCAGTGTAGAAGTCTAAAGCCTAATGTGTTATTGGCGCTTTACTGAAAACTACATGTGTCTTTAATAGTCTTGTAAAGTACAAGCAAAATCACACTTAATCTTTGATATAATGCTAATAATCGTTGAAAGATCATCAGTTAAAGATTTCATTTTACTGTAATTTTATTTTCATTTTCAATGCTGTAATAACTGGAAAAGAAAACATTTGTAATATAAGTTAGGAAAATTCGTTTTCAGGGAAGCAACAATGACGCAGTAGGCTTTAGACTTTTAAAGTTAGGAAAAGGGGCAGTATCCAACTCTTGATTTTGGTGAAGCTATATGTGTCTTGAACAGTCTCGGAAAGAACTAATAAAATTAAACTGATTATTTGATATATAAAAATATTAATTGCTGAAAGCTCATCAGTTCAAAATTTTATTTTACTGTGTTTTTTATGTTTATTTTTAATGTAATATAATTCGTTTTCAGTAAAGCGCCAATGACACGGCAGATTTTAGACTTTTACAGTGAGAGAAGGAGGCAAAACCCGCACTCTTGTTTGTAGTAATTTTTGTTCGTTTCAAGCTTGATTTGCATATTCAATTTAAGATTCACTCGTTTTAAAGTTAATTTATTCATTTGAATTAGTACCTATAGTATGTTTGTTTGTTATGATTGTTTATTTGATTTCTGCTCGTTTTGGGTTTCAATTATAGTTCAATAGCAAATTATTTTTGTTTGTTTTAGGCTTGATTTACATATTCAATTTAAGCTTTAATCGTTCTAAGATTTATTTTTTAAGATTTGTTAGTTTCAAGCTTGATTTGCATATTCAATTTAAGTTTACTCGTTTTTAGATTTATTTATTCATTTGTATTAGTAGCTTTTGTATGTTTGTTTGTTATGATTGTTTATTTAATTTTGGCTCGTTTTGGGTTTCATTTATAGTTGAATAGCAAATTATTTTTGTTCGTTTTAAGCTTGATGCGCATAATCAATTTAAACTTTACTCGTTTTAAGATTTATTTTACTTTTACATTAGTACCTGTTATATGTTTTTGTTATGATTTTTTAGTTAATTTCTGTTCGCTTTGGGTTTCGTTTATTCTTTAATATTAATATCTGGTCATTTGGGTTTGAGTTATTGTAGGTTTTTATTTCTTCTGATCTTATGTTTAATATGGCCTTTAATTTTCTTTAAAGTATTTCTTTTTTGGAAAGTTTTCTTTTTAATTAATTGCTCTTCGTTTTGATTGCCAAAGTTTCAAGTTTTTCAAAATTCCCTACTTCAAAATAATTCTTCATTCTAAAATAAATTAACGGTTTTGACAAGAACTAATAAAATTAAACTGGATATTCGATATATAATGGTATTACTTGCTGAAAGGTCACTAGCTCAGTTTATCAAACAGTTCGTGGTAACGAACTGTAGTAAGGAGCGATCCGGCTCAATAGTAACCAAAACTGTAAAAAATTGAATTTTGATATCAATAGCTACATCAAAAGAATCGCATTTTAATGCTGATTTTAAATATAAGTTTCATCAAGTTTAGTCTTACCCATCAAAAGTTACGAGCCTGAGAAAATTTGCCTTATTTAGGAAAATAGGGGGAAACACCCCCTAAAAGTCGTAGGATCAAAGGAAATGACACCATCAGATTCAGCGTATCAGAGAACCCTAGTGTAAAGTTTCCAGCTCCTATCTACAAAAATGTGGAATTTTGTATTTTTTGCCAGAAGACAAATCACGGGTGCGTGTTTATTTGTTTGTTTGTTGTTTTTTTGTTGTTTTTTTCCCCAGGGGCCATCGTATCGACCAAGTGGTCCTAGAATGTCGCAAGAGGGCTCATTCTAACGGAAATGAAAAGTTCTAGTGCCCTTTTTAAGTGACCAAAAAAATTGGAGGGCATCTAGGCCCCCTCCCACGCTCATTTTTTCCCAAAGTCAACGAATCAAAATTCTGAGATAGCCATTTTGTTCAACATAGTCAAAAACCATAACAACTATGTCTTTGGGGATGGCTTACTCCCCCACAGTCCCTGGGGGAGGGGCTGCAAGTTACAAACTTCGACCAGTGTTTACATATAATAATGGTTATTGGGAAGTGTACAGACGTTTTCAGGGGGATTTTTTTGGTTTTGGGGGTAGGGTTGAAGGGAGGGGGCTATGTGGGAGGATCTTTCCTTGGAGAAATATGTCATGGGGGAAGAAAAATTCAATGAAAAGGGCGCAGGGCGCAGGACGAATCTGGTCACGTTAGAAAAAAACGTCAAATTCAGAGCTTAATATACAATACTGGGTGTTCGGAGCCTCTCTATTACGGAGTATAATTTGAAAATAGCACAACAATACGAGCGATAAAACATATATACCACAACCATAACTCAACTAACGAAAGAACTGCTAAGAGATAACACAACTATAAAGCGAAAACAGGTGAAAACTAACGGGAAAATAAACGAACTAAGAGGTGGAAGGGGCCCAGAGAAAAAATATAATCCTTTTCCAATTTTGAGCCTAACTTTCGCAAAGGAGTAATAATGTCAGAAGCCCCGAAATACCGAATTATTTTCTTTTCAAACAGTTCGTGGTAACGAACTGTAGTAAGGAGCGACCCGGCTCAATAGAAACCAAAACTCTAAAAAATGGAATTTTGATACCAATAGCTACATCAAAAGAATCGGATTTTAATGCCGATTTTAAATATACAAGTTTCATCAAGTTTAGTCTTACGCATCAAGAGTTATGAGCCTGAGAAAATTTGTGTTATTTTAGAAAATAGGGGGAAACTCCCTCTAAAAGTCATAGAATCTTAACGAAAATTACACCATCAGATTCAGCGTATCAGAAAACCCTACTGTAGAAGTTTCAAGCTCCTATCTACAAAAATGTAGAATTTTGTATTTTTTTGCCAGAAGGCAGATCACGGATGCGTGTTTATTTGTTTGTTTTTTTTCCCAGGGGTGATCGTATCGACCCAGTTGTCCTAGAATGTTGCGAGAGGGCTCCTTCTAAAGGAAATGAAAAGTTCTAGTGCCCTTTTTAAGTGACCCAAAAAATTGGAGGGCACCTAGGCCCCCTCCGACGCTAATTATTTTCCCAAAGTCAACGGATCAAAATTCTGAGATAGCCATTTTATTCAGCGTAGTCGAAAAACCTTATAACTATGTCTTTGGAGACGACTTACTCCTCCACAGTCTCCATGGGAGGGGCTACAAGTTACAAACTTTGACCAGTGCTTACATATAGTAAAGGTTATTGGGAAGTGTACAGGCGTTTTCGGGAGGATATTTGGTTGGGGGAAGGGTTGAGAAGAGGGGGAACTTTCCTTCGAGGAATTTGTCATGGGGGAAGAAAATTTCCATGAAGGGAGCGCAGGATTTACTAGCATTATTTAAAAAAAACAATGAAAAAATAAATATGAAAAAGTTTTTTCAGCTGGAAGTAAGGAGCAGCATTAAAACTTAAAACGAACAGAAATTATTACCCATATGAGGGGCTCACTTCCTCTTAATACCTCGCTCTCTACGCTAAAGTATTTTTAGTAATGTCAACTATTTATTCTACGGCTTTTGTGATTCAGGGGTCATTCTTAATGAATTGGGACAAAGTTTAAGATTTGGTGTAAAGAGAGATGTACTGACGAGGGGGCGAACCCTCTCATATGTGTAATAAAAACATGAGAATAAAAAATTCTTTACGTATGCTAATTTATAAGTTACGTATATCTTTTACTAATAAAAAGATTCGTAAAAAATTAAAAGTTCTAGTTACCTTTTTAATTAACCAAAAAATTGGAGGGCAACTAAGCTTCCTCCCCGCTCTTTTTTCTCAAAATCATTCGATCAAAATTATGAGAAGGCCATTTAGCCAAAAAAAAAAAAAAAAAAAAAAAAAAAAAAAAAAAAAAAAAAAAAAAAAAAAATGCAAATTCCTCTGCGGAGAACCAAAATCAAAACATGTATTGATTCAAAAACTTTCAGAAATTAAATAAAAAAAAACAAGTTTTTTCAACTGAAAGTAAGGAGCGACATTAAAACTTAAAACGAACAGAAATTACTTCGTATATGAAAGGGGTTGCTTCCTCATCAACGCCCCGCTCTTTACGCTAAAGTTTTTTACTGTTTTAAAAAGAAGAGTTGAGAGAAAGAGTCAAACTTTAGCGTAAAGAGCGGGGCGTTGATGAGGAAGCAGCCCCTTTCATATACGAAGTAATTTCTGTTCGTTTTAAGTTTTAATGTCGCTCCTTACTTTCAGTTGAAAAAACTTGTTTTTATTTATTTAATTTTAGCAAAGAGCCAGATACGCAATGGGCATTATGCTTTTACCATTAGGGAAACGGGCAGTAACCAAACTCTTGTTTGCACTGAAGAATATAGATGTCTTAACAGTTTTGGAAAGAAAATAAACTAATAAACTAATTTCCCGCAATTTTGGGAATGGAATTACGTTAATAAGTTATTTTGGATAGGGGAAGTCGAGCCATGGAGGGAGGGCCAGTTCTTATTATTTCTAAACCACTGATATTTTTTGGGGGGATGGAGGGGTAAGAGACCATAGGTGCCAGGAGTCAGCTCCTGGCACCTAATTTTTTAGGTGCCAGGATTATTATTAATTGACAGGATTATTATTAATTGACCCTAATTATTTCTTAATTGACTCCTGGAAGGAGTCAGCTAATTGCTTTAATTTTTGGTTGAAAATATCGCTAACTAGTTTTATTTTTTGGGGGGAGGGAGAATTGGGCAGTGCAGAGAAGTCCAGAGGTCAGCTCCCTTAAGTTTTGGAATGAATAGCGTTCATAAATTTTTTGAGTGAGAGTTGGACTTATCTGATCTTTGAACTATTTCCGCAACACTCGCATAAGAACCTTATATAACCCAAAGGCACAACACTTGCCCCCGAGCTCAAGGGCAAGTGTGGGCAAGTCTTGGCTTTTTCAACAATTAGCCATGACTTGATGCCCACAACTATTCTACTTTAATTCAAAAATCAACGGACTTGATTGTAAAAATATTTGTACTATAATTCATATTAGTAAAATGCCAGATACGCAATGGACCTTATGCTTTTCAAACAGTTCGTGGTAACGAACTGTAGTAAGAAGCGACCCGGCTCAATAGTAAACGAAACTCTAAAAAAAACAGAATTTCGATGCTAAAAGATATATCAAAAGAATCGTATTTTTATGCTGATTTTAAATATATAAGTTTCATCAAATTTAGTCTTTGTCATCAAAAGTTACGAGCATGAGAAAATTTGCCTTATTTTGGCAAAATTATATTTTTTGCCAGAATACAAATCACGGGTGCGTGTTTATTTGTTTGTTTGTCTGTTTTTTTCCCAGGGGTCATCGTATCGACCAAGTGGTCCTAGAGTGTTTCAAGAGGGCTCATTCTAACGGAAATGAAAATTTCTAGTGCCCTTTTTAAGTGACCAACAAATTGGAGGGTACCTAGGCCCCCTCCCACGCTCATTTTTTCCCAAAGTCAACGGATCGGAATATTGAGATAGCCATTTTGTTCCGCATAGTCAAAAACCATAATAACTATGTCCTTAGGGATGACTTACCCCCCCAAAGTCCCTGGGGGAGGGGCTGCAAGTTACAAACTTTGACCAATGTTTACATACAGTAATGGTTATTGGGAAGTGTACCGACGTTTTCAGGGGGATTTTTTTGGTTTGGGTGTGGGGTTGAGGGGAGTGGGCTATGTCGGAGGATCTTTTGTTGGAGGAATATTTCATGGGGGAAGGGAAATTCAATGAAAAGGGCGCAGGATTTTCTAGCATTACTATTAAAAAAAATGAAAATATAAACATAATTTTTTTTTTCAATTAAAAGTAAGGAAAAGCATTGAAACTTAAAACGAACAGAGATTATTACACATATGAGTGGTTCTAAAAATACTTTAGCATAAAGAACGAGATATTTAGGAGGAGATAAATACTTATCTCTTTATGCTAAAGTATTTTTAGTAATTTCAACTATTTTATTCTATGGCCTTTCTGATTCAGGGGTCATTCTTAAAGAATTGGGACAAAATTTAAGATTTAGTGTGAAG
The DNA here is from genome assembly GCF_032884065.1 of Artemia franciscana. Taxonomy (NCBI): domain Eukaryota; kingdom Metazoa; phylum Arthropoda; class Branchiopoda; order Anostraca; family Artemiidae; genus Artemia; species Artemia franciscana. Next base: position 34,916,938 of record NC_088865.1, read on the forward strand.
AGCGAGGTATTAACGAGGGGATAAACCCCCTCATATATATAATCAAAAATATAAGAATATAAAAGTTTATTACGTAAGTTAATTCTTAAGTTATGTATATTTTTTACTAAAAAAAACGTTCGTTAAAAACTAAAAGTTCTAGTTGCCTTTTTAAGTAACCGAAAAATTGGAGGGCAACAAGGCCTCCTTCTCCACCCCTTATTTCTCAAAATTGCCTGATCAAAACTAAGAGAAAGCCATTTAGCCAAAAAAGAATTAATTTGCAAATTTCATTTTTGTAATTTATGTACGGAGAGCCAAAATCAAACATGCATTAATTCAAGAACGTTCAGAAATTGAATAAAAAAAACAAGTTTTTTTAAATGAAAGTAAGGAGCGGCATTAAAACTTAAAACAAACAGAAATTACTTCATATATGAAAGGGGCTGCTTCCTCCTCAACGCCCCACTCTTTACGCTAAAGTTTTTTGCTGTTTTAAAAAGAAGACTTGAGAGAAAGAGTCAAACTTTAGCGTAAAGAGCGAGGCGTTGAGGAGGAAGCAGCCCCTTTCATATACAAAGTAATTTCTGTTCGTTTTAAGTTTTAATGTCGCTCCTTACTTTCATTTTAAAAAACTTGTTTTTTTTTTATTTAATACCGTTAGGAAACTGGTAATAGCCAAACTCTTGTTTGTAGTGAAGTATATAGGTGTCTTAACAGCTTTGGAAAGAGCTAATAAACTCTTTTCCCGCAATTTTGATAATAGAATATGATTATTAAGTTTTTTTTGGATAGAAGGGGGATGTTGAGCCATGGAGGGAGGCAATTTCCCATTATTTATCCATCACTAATAATTTTTTTGGGGGAGGGGTATCAGGCCATGGAGGACCAGGAGCCAGCCACAAGTTTTGGAGTAAGATATTGTTAATAGATGTTTTTTGGGGGGATCTGGCCATGGAGGACCAGGGTTGAGTTACTTTAAATTTTGAAATAAGATATTACTAACAAGTTTTTTTGCGGAGGTGAGTGGATAGGGCAATGCAGAGAAGTCTAGGGGTCAGCTCCCTTAGGTTTTGAAATAAAATAGCGTTCATAAGTTTTTTGAGTGAGGGTTGGACCTATCTGATCTTTGAACTATTTCCAAAACCCTCGAATAAGAACCTTATATAACCCCAGGGTTCAACGCCTAACGCCGAGCTCTGGGGGATTGAGTTGACCCTGGAGCATTTGTTATCTGATCTTTTGACTTTTGTCTGAAATGATCTTCGTCTAAAAAATTCGATCGGATGGATTTTGGGTAAAAGCGGAGCCAAGAGCTCATATGGCACTTGTGACGAAGTCAGAAGAGCCGAGAGCTAAGAGCTTCTTCCCAAGTTTCATTACGCTCTCTCCACTCTAAGCGTTTTCCAAGATCTTCGGTTTCCCCCTCCAACTACAACCCCCCTCTAATGTCAACGGATCAGGTCGGGATATAAAATAAGAGCTCTGAGGCACAAGATCCTTCTAACTATCAAATTTCATTAAGATCCGATAACCCAGTCGTAAATTAAAAATATCTATTTTTTCTAATTTTTCCGACTTAACCGTCCTTCCAATTCCCCCAGATGGTCGAATGAGGAAATTGACTATTTCTAATTTAATCTGGTCGGGTCCCTGATACGCCTGCAAACTTTCGTCGTCTCAGCTTATCTGGAAGTGCTCGAACTAGGAAAATCGGGACCGACAGGCAGAAAGACAGACCCTCAGAACTTTTAATTGCGATCAAAGACTCAAAGACTTGTGCTTATTCTTCCCACAAAGTTCCATCCCGATCTCTCCACTCTAAGTGTTTTCCAAGATTTCCAGTTCCTCCCTCCGACCCTCACCCCCAATCTCACCGGATCCGGTTGGGATTAAAAATAAGGGCTCTGAGACACAAGGTCAGTCTAGATAACAAATTTCATTAATATCCAATCACCTATCCGTAAGTTAAAAATGCTTAATTGTTCTAGTTTTTATTAGCCTCCCCCCAACCTCCCCAAAGAGAGTGGATACGGTCCGGTTATGTCTAAAACGTATCTAAGACATGTGTTTCTTCTTCCTACCAAGTTTCATCCCAATGCCTACACTCTAAGTGTTTTCCAAGATTTCCGGTTTCCCCCTTGAACTCCCCCTAGTGTCACTGAATCCGGTTGGGATTTAAATTGATAGCTCTGAGACACAAGGCCCTTCTAAATAGCTAATTTGAACTCCCCCTAGTGTCACTGAATCCGGTTGGGATTTAAATTGATAGCTCTGAGACACAAGGCCCTTCTAAATAGCTAATTTCATTAAGATCTGATCACCCGTTCGTAAGTTAAAAATATCTCATTTTTTTATTTTTTTTGAATTAACAACCCCCCAACTCCCCCAAAGAAAGTAAATCTGGTCTGGTTATGCCAATCACGTATCTAGGACTTGTGCACATACTTCCCACCAAGTATCAACATGATCTCCCCGCTATAAGCGTTTTCCAAGATTTCCGGTTCCCTCATCCAACTCCCACTAGTGACAGCGGATCCGGTTGGAACTTAAGATCAGAGCTCTGAGACACGAGATCCTTCTAAATATCAAATTTCATTAAGATCCAATCACCCGTTCGTAAGTTAAAAATACCTCATTTTTTTCTAATTTTTTCGAATTACCGAATTATGTCCCCCCTCCCCAAGAGAGAGCGGATCTGATCTGGTTATCTCAATCACGTATCTAGGACTTGTGCTTACTCTTTCCACCAAGTTTCATCCCGGTCCCTCCACTCTAAGTGTTTTCCTGGATTTCCGGCTCCCCAAACTCTCCCCAATGAAACAGGATCCAGTCGGGATTTAAAAGAAGAGATCTGAATTACCAGGTTCTTCTAAATATCAAGTTTTATTAAGATCCGATCACTCGTTCGTAAGTTAAAAATACTTCATTTTTTCTAATTTTCCTAATTAACCGAATAACCCCGCCCCCAACTCCCCCAAAGAGAGTGGATCCTTTCCGTTTATGTCAATCACATATCTAGGACTTGTGCTTATTTTTCTCACCAAATTTCATCTTGATCTTTCCATTCTAAGCGTTTTTCAATATTTCAGGTTTTCCCTTTCAACTCCCCCAGTGTCACCGAATCCGGTCGAGATTTAAAATAAGAGTTGTGAGACACGATATGCTTCTAAATATCAAATTTCCTATAGATCCGATTACCCGTTCGTAAGATAAAAATACCTCATTTTTTCTAATTTTTCTGAATTAATCACCCCCCCCCCCCATTAACCGTGCCCAAACTAGCGAAACCGGGACTGACAGACCGACAGACTGAGAAACCAACTGACCAACAGACCGACAGAAATTGCAATTGTTATATGTCATATGGTAAATACCAAATTCCATAAAAAGGGCTAGCTGTCTTCCGGTCCCTTTTGACTCTTGAAATGGGAACTAGAACTGGTACTTCCCAAAAGAATGAGCCCCAATGAAGTTTTCGATCATTTCCGCCACAAAAACGTTACATTCCTCGGGGAATAATTTACAACACTTGGCCTGGGTTCTCGGGAGTTTTGTAAACCTCTGAGTTTTTTTGTTATATGATCTTTGGTCCGTTCGACAAATGTAAATTTCAAAAATTCGATCGGACGCATTAGGGGAAAATATAGTTGGTGAAGGGGAGGGGCTAGTTGCCATCAGATTACTTTTGACTTTTAAAAAGGATACTAGTACTTTGTATTTCTTTTTATCTGAGTCCCTTCCAAAGTTTACCTTCTCTATAAATCTTATATGTCCATTGCACAAGTTAAATCTCTCCCCCAGGCTCTGGGGAGATGCTTATTAATCCCGAATGTTTTTATCTTTTTGTCGGGATACTTCAAATGAAATTGCTATCTCATAATTTTAATTAAATGCGTTTTGGGGAAAATAGGGTGTGTGAGGGAAAGGGGGGGTGAGAGTAGCTGCACTTCGTTCACTTTCGACTCTTAAAATGGTATCTAGAACTTTTAATTTCTAATCAAATAATCCACCTCAGAAGTTTACATGACCACTCTTTACATACAATCCTTATATACCCCTTGCAAAACTTACAACACCTACCCCCGGGCTCTGAGGGGTTGTCTCAACCCCGTAAATTTTGTTATTTTATCTTTGAAATTTTTTGAACAAAATACTTGTCTCAAAATATTGATCGGATGCATTTGGAAAAAAAGGTCTCACGAGGGGTGGTGGTGGTGGTGGTCTAGTGCCCTCCAATCACTTTTGACTTAAAAACGGCACTAGAAATTAAGATTTACAATTGAATGAGCCCCCTCTGAAGTTTATACTACCACCCCTTCCATAAGAACTTTGTATACTCCGGGGACATAACTAACAACACTTGCTCCCAGGTTCTGGGAGGAGCTGTGTTTTCCCTGGAGTTTTTTTTTTATATGATTTTTGGTCTATCTTGAACAAAATAGCTTCATTAAAAGTTTGAGTGGACACATTTGGGGAAAAAAGGGTTGGTGAAGAGGGAGGGGGGGCTATTTACCATCGGATCGTTTTTTACTCTTAAAAAGGAAACTAGAAATTCGAATTTCTAATCATTTGAATCTCTCCGAAGTTCATGAAACCATTTCTTCCATAAAATTTTATATGCCCCCGGAGCACAAGTTACAACCCTTAGTTTACAACCCGATTTCAGGGGAGGGGTATTTCGATCCCGAAGTTTGTTATCTGATCATTGGACTATTCAAAGAAAATTCCTATCTCAAATTGATCGGATGCATGTAAGGAAATAGGGTGTGTGTGAGTGTAGGGTGGGGGGTAGAGGCCCTCCGACCACTTTTGACTCTTAAAAATATAACTGGTACTATAGGTTCCAATCAAATGAAGTAATTCCGAAGCTTTTACGACCATCCCTTACACAAAACCTTGTATTCACCTGAGGCATAACTTAAAACATTGCCACTGAGCACTAGGGGCTGTGTCGACCCCAGAATTCATGTTAACTGTTCTAACTGTTAACTTGTTCTTGTTAACTGATGATCAGACTATTTTCAATTAAATAGCTATCTAAACAATTTTATCAGATGGCTTTGGGGAAAAAAGGGTGTGGGGGGGGGCTATTTGACCTCTGATCTTTTTTAGTTCTAAAAAGTGAACTAAAATTTTCAATTTCCGGTCAAATGAACTCCCTTTGAAGATTATACGAGTAGCCCTTCCATAAGAGCCATTTATGCCCCCTGGGCATAACTTAACACGCTTGCTCTTGGGTTCTGTGGGTTTGTTTTGACCCCGGAATTTTTGTATCTGGTCTTTGAACTATTTTTAAATTTATTATCAATGCATTTAGAGAAATAAAGGCGTGGGGGATGGCTATTTGCCCTCCAATCGTTTTGACTCTTAAAAAGGGTACTATAAATTCAAACTTACAGTCAGATGAACCCCCTCCGAAGTTTATAAGACCATCCTTTCTATATGACATGGCTCTGGGGAAAAAATATAGAATATAGAATATGATTTATCGGCTAAAATAGCACACAAGCTAGCATAAGCACGTCAGAACAATTACAACGATAAAATAAATGTTAAGGGATAAACATAGCTACAAAGTTAAATCAATTATTAAAATGCGAAACAAAATAGGGAACGAAAGAGTTTTTGTACCTCATTATCAACATTAGGGGACACAAGTCAAGTTGGGTATTTGGAGCTTTACCAGTATTGAGTCTTGCATTGGGAAGGATTGGGGGGTTTTCTTTTAAGGGGGGAAGATGACGTCGATGATAGTCATAACTAAGGCACTTGTACCCAAAGTTCATGGTAAGGAAGTGACGTCGTGATTCCAATGTAGTGAGTTCAATTCTAGCCAAACCTTCACCATAAGTAGCATAAGACGTCCTCAGTATAATTTTTATAGCTCTTTTTTGAATGCTTTCAATTTTAGAACATTGGGATTTGGTCAACCCAGGGTGCCAGATAGGCAAGCATATTCAAGACAAGGTCTTACATAAGAACAATAAATTATTTTAAGGTTCTGGATTGATATGAAGAACCGTTTGAGAAGGGAGAAAGATCTAAGGAGAAAACCACCGGTTTTAAATAAGTGAAAAGAGTGAGATTTCCATTTAAGGTCATTGTCCAAGTGCACACCAAGCAGCTTAACCATGTTTAAATTTAGAATGCAAAGGTAATTATTGATTGGGGGCATATTTTTTAAAAAGGAGAATAGCATTAAACTGCTTTTCGGTATGCTCAGATTGAGTTAAACATTGTCAAGATCATTCTCTAAGTTGTTAATGAGTGAGTCAAGTTTAACGCACAAAGTGTTTGAGGTTTGACAAAGGCTAAGTAATGTAAAATCATCCGCAAATCTAAAAGTGTCGTCAAAGTTTGGTAAAACATTGTTAAAAATAATTAAGAATGCTAAAGGACCCAATTTAGTCCCTTGGGGTGCTCCACAGGAAATCGAGGTAATACCTGATGAATCTCCGTTAGGGAGGTCTACACATTGCTCACGACCAGATAAAAACTAGCTACCATACGTAAAACAAAATCTCTGACACATAAAGCCCTTGCATTATCAATAACTGTCTGATGATCCAAGTTGTCAAAGGCTTTACTAATATCAGCAATAACAGCCTTAACATAGGAACTACTTAACTCAAGATGTTTGAAAACAGTGTCAAGTATATAACATGAACAATGGGTGGTGCTATGATTCGGCCTAAAGCCAAACTGATTTGGGTTAATTTTATCTTGAATATCGTCAAAGAGGAAATTGTAATAAAACTTTCAAAAAATTTCTGAGAAAATAGAGGTTTTTGATATTGGTCTTGAGTCAGAGGGAACTTCTGGGGTCTTGTTTTTCGGTATAGGTGATATAATAGCTCGTTTAAAACACACTGGAAAAATACCATCTACAAAACATTGGTTAAAAATTGCAGTTAGAGGTACACTTAAATAATGGGCACATTTCACAATCAATTTGGTAGGGATATCACCTGGGTATACTGACTTATTTTGTATCAAGATTTTCGAGTTTAAGCAGGGTCTGATGTATTTAATTCACAGGAATGTCACTCACTGCACTGTTGGCCGGCATATTTTGAAGTGGCGGGTTGGTTTTACAAGTTGTAGTAAAATAATCATTTATGATGTCTGCACTCACTGGGTCGCCATTACTATCCAGTAAGAGAAACTTAGAAGAGACCGTTCCCATGAGATCTTGGATATTCTAGGATATTCTTAGATATTCTTGGATATTCTTGGATTTGTGGAAATTCTTAGGGTTAGAATACAGTAACTTATTGAGCAGGTGAGCGCCATGCTCTTTTCTTGCTTCACGGATTTCACTAATAACAATGTTTCGAAGTTTTCGAGATTCCTTGAAAAATCCTTCCTTAAAGAGTCTATAACGTTCATTTATTAGGCACAATTTTTTTTTATTATCCATGGTTTACAATTGGATTTGCAATTGACTCTTTTCACTGGAAAGATGTCAGAGTATAACTGGAAAAGTTCTGCTTAAAACTTAGAAGCCATTTCATCACCATTGGTAAGACATAGGATATTGGCCCAGGATTTGGAACTAAGTTTTACTTTGAAATGGACAATCTTCTCGTCAGTAATGGGTCTATATGAATAACTGATCAATGGTTTAGGGGGAAAGGATGATAAAGGGGTCAAAAGATGCATAGATGGTCACTTGCCCCTAATGGAGGAGCTATTTTTGGAGCACAGTAGTAATCTTCAATGTCGGTAAAAATCAAGTCTAGGGTTTTATCACTGCGTGTAGGTGACTTGACTACCTGGTCAAGACTAAGAGCAGCGCTAAGCCACTTTTGGTCTAGCTCATTAGAATCACCACATAATGTAATTGCAGCATAGGGGTACTTGTGGCGGATTCTGTCAGTATAAAGTTGCAGATATGCCGTCAGCTCCTTCTTAAATCCACTACGAGGAGGGTAATAAATAATTCAAAAAATCATGCAAGATACATCTTTTGGGAGGTTTATATCAGAAAAGGTGTATATCGGAGCCTTATGAGCTTAGGGTTGGTGTCGGGAATCTTTTTGCAATCAGATCACTTTTAACACTTATAAAAGGAACTGGAACTTATCATTTGCCCCCCCCCCCCTTCAAAGTTTATACGACCGCCTATTCCACAAAAGCCTTATATACCCCCGAGGAATAAGTTAAAAATCTTTCCCTGGGTATCGGGGGCGGGGGGAGTGTGTTGACTCCTAAATGTTTGTCATCAGATCGTTGGACTGTTTGAAACAAAATGGCTATCTTAAAATTTTGACTGGATGATTTGGGGAAAAGAGGGTTTTGGGGAGGGGGTTTATGCCCACTGATCACTTTTGATGGCTCTTAAAAAGGTAACTATAAATTTCCATTTCCAATAAAGGAGCCACCTCTGATGTTTATACGGCCATCCTTACATAAAACTGCATAGGTTTTAGCTATGCCGGGTTTGAAGTGGAGAGCTTTCATGACACCTCACAACACTCAATTTGTGGACTAAGATGAGTATAAGCAGAGATACTACGAGTAGGTTGGCCGAGCCATCCCCCAAATTCAAACATAGATATTTCATTCCTTTGAATTCTTTTATTTATGCCTGTCCCTTTAACTTGTTTTTTATTCATAATATAAAACAAGAGCTAAGAGCTCATATGGCACTTGTGACGAGGTCGAAAGAGCCAAGAGCCAAGAGCTCATATGGTATGAGCTCTAGCAAAATTCTAAGAATCAATAGATTGCTTTAAAAGAAAAAATTAGAGGCTTAATGCCGGACGGGATTTAAAATAAGAGCTCTAAGTCACGAAGTCCTTCTAAATATAAAAATTCATTAGGATCTGATCACCCATTCGTAAGTTAAAAATACTTACAATTTTTCAAAATTTTCCTCTCCCTTCAGTCCCCCCCCAGATGGTCGAATCGGGGAAAACGACTTTATAAAGTCAATTTGTGCAGCTCCCTGACACGCCTACCAATTTTCATCGTCGTAGCACGTCCAGAAGCACCAAACTCACCAAAGCACTGAACCTCGCCACCTAGCTCCACCAAAGAGAGCGGATCCAGTTCGGTTACGTCAATCACGTATCTAAGACATTTATAAGCGTTTTCCAAGATTTCCGGTGTCCCCCTCCAACTACCCCAAATGTCCAAAGATCTGATCGGGATTTGAAATAAGAGCTCTGAGACATGAGTTGCTTCTAAATATTAAATTTCGTTAATATCCGGTCACCCGTTCTTATGTTAAAAATACCTCAATTTTTCTGTTTTTCCAAATTAGCAGCCCCCCAGCTCACTCAAAGAGAACGGATACAGCAGTCATCAGTCGACTGGTCATTCACGGGATTGACATAGACACAACTTTGGAAGATCTAGAAGCACCACCCCTAAGCGAAGAAGACGTGGAATCGGACACATAGACCAAAAATGAACCACTGTATATTAATCACAAAAAGATGAAATCATTTCTAAAAATTTTAACTGGCATAAAAAACTGATCTTTTTATTATTGTTTGAACAAATTAGAATTTTTTTTATATATGTTGTTCTATATTTATTTAAAAAACCTAGTCTGAAGTTTTTTTTTAACACTTTTTTGAAAAAATATAGAATATAAACCTCACCCCGCTGCCAGCGGGGCTCATGGAGCTTCGCTCTATAGATAATGTTACCTGTAAGCAAGCCCACTTTACGCATTTTTAGTTTCATTGAAGGGAGATTTTAGAAAGGTAAAAAATAAATGCGCTTCTCTAATAATAATAGAGAAACAATATGCGATCATCAGAATCTTGCTATATGCAGTAATGCACACTTTAGAAAACTTGTGACGAAACTAAACCTTTAACCTAAGCTGAAATAAACTAACGAAAGAAGGGGGGGGGTAGTGTCAGATAAACCACCCTGATGTTTGGAAAGACCATAAAATAATTTGTTACTTAGGCCATGTAACATACCAAACAGTCGAGCTGTTAGCTGAATGTACGATCTGACCAAACCGGTTTCATAGCCACAAGGACAAATGACGGGAGACAGAATGCATTGGACTTCTATGATTTGCGCCAAATATGTGTACATCAGGGGGGTGGGGGTAAGGTTAGGTTTTTAACCCTTTTCTGAGATATATTCTCTCTCCCCCCTACTTTGCCAATATATAGCCCAAATTATACTATAGTATAAACTAAACTATTATATTTACATCATTTTTTTTGGTGTATTTCATTATGATTAACGTAACTACAGTTCTTGAGTGTGTTAGGCATAATACATAAGTACCAGTAATTTTCTTTCAAAAGGCCACAGACTAATAGAACCAATTTTCGTTCTTTTTTAGTTAATCACCCCCCCCCCCAAAAAAAACGATCCAAGAGCCTGTGTATGTACCTGCAGTACTTTGAGTCTGCAAGGCTATCGAAATATTCAACACCCGACTTTAGAATAATATCAAAAATGATTACCTTGCCCTTTTGAATTATCGATACCGTTCTTTATAGGTAGGAATTTTTTCATACATTTCAGTTATAATTTTATCCTTATCTTTTGACATAGATTCTTTGAATGACCTGCTCATTTAATTCATGGAAAACGTTTTAAATACGTATTTAAATTGCGCATTTGAAAAGGCGGCCTTTGAAACAGGTGAGCAATAACTGGGGTCCGCGTTGTCTGTGCCCAAAGGACATGGGAACTAATTAAAAGTCAATAGCTAAGTTCATGAATGTAAAATCATCATTGATGACTGTCACAGTGTAAAAATATTTTCCCTTCACTGTGCTGACTGCACAGATGACTGGAACAGTTACATCCGCAGGACTTTGCTTCTTAGGGAATTCCAATTTCGTCAGCAATAGTTAGAGCTTAGGGGTATAAGCCTAGAGAAGGAAACATGTTAAGAAAACATTTCATAATACGCACAATAGCTGGAGCTAACACCTTTTGCAAGGATCCCCCCTATACTTTACCGCCAACCCACCTTCCCCTAAAAAGGAAATATATAGTCCAAATTATATAAAACCAATGCATTCTGTCACCCATCACTTGTTTTCCGGTTCTTCTTTTAAACAGTTAATTCAATTAATAAGTACAAGGTATGAAACAAGAGAGACGCATTGGGAGAATAGAGGGGAAATATATAATTTCGACTGTATATTTACACATTAAGGGGGGGGGAGTAAAATATAGGGAGTTCCATGCAAAATCTGTTTGCTACAATTGTTATGGATATTGTATTCTTATCATGCTTCCTTCTCAAACATGTTTCCTTCTTAACTCGTAAGTTAAAAATACCTCATTTTTCTAATCTTTCAGAATTAACCCTCGCCCCCACTCCCCCAAAGAGAGCACATCCGTCCTGGTTATGTCAATCACGTATCTATGACTTGTGCTTATTTTTCCCACCAATTTTCATCCCGATCCCTCCACTCCAAGCGTTTTCAAAATTTTAGGTCCCCCCTCAATTCCCCCCCCCCCAATGTCACCGGATCCAGTCAGGATTAAAAATAAGAGCTCTGAGACACGATATACTTCCAAACTTCAAATTTCATTAAGATCCGATCACTCCTTCGTAAGTTAAAAATACCTCATTTTTCTAATTTGTGCAGAATTAACCCTCCCCAACTCCCCCAAAGAGAACGGATCTGTTGCGATTATGTCAATCACGTATCTAGGACTTGTGCTTATTTTTCCCACCAAGTTTCATCCCGATCCCTCCACTCTAAGCGTTTTCCAAGATTTTAGGCCCCCCTCAATTCCCCCCAATGTCACCACATCCAGTTGGGATTTAAAATAAGAGCTCTGAGACATGATATCCTTCCAAATTTTATTGAGATCTGATCACTCCTTCGTAAGTTACAAATACCTCATTTTTTTCTATTTTTCAGAATTAACCCTAGCCCCCCCCCCCCAACTCCCCAAAACAGAGAAGATCCGTTCTGGTTATGTCAATTATGTATCTAGGACTTGTGCTTATTTTTCCCACCAAGTTTCATCCCGATCCCTCCACTCTAAGTGTTTTCCAAGTTTTAGGTTTCCACCTTCCAACTCCCCGCCCCCGTCACCAGATCCGGTCGGGAATTAAAATAAGAGCTCTAAGACACGATATCCTTCTAAACATCAAATTTCATTGAGATCCAATCACCCGTTCGTAAGTTGAAAATACCTCATTTTTTCTAATTTTTAAGAATTACCCCCCCCCACTACCCCAAAGAGAGCAAATCTGTTCCGATTATGTCAATCATGTATCTGGGACTTGAGCTTATTTTTCCCATCAAGTTTCATGCCAATCCCTCCACTCTAAGTGCTTTCCAGGATTTTAGGTCTCCCCCCTCCAACTCCCCCCAATGTCATCAAATCCGGTCGGGATTTAAAATAAGAGCTCTGAGACACAATATTATTCCAAACATCAAATTTCATTAAGATCCAATCACCCGCTTATAAGTTAAAAATACTTCATTTTTTCTATTTTTTCCAAATTAACCGGCCCCCCACTCCCCCCCCAGATTGTCAAATTGGGAAAACGACTATTTCTAATTTAATCTGGTCCGGTCCCTGATATGCTTGCCAAATTTCATCGTCCTAGCTTACCTGGAAGTGCCTAAAGTAGCAAAACCGGGTCTAAATATCAAATTTCATTGAGATCCGATCACCCGTTCGTAAGTTAAAAATACCTCACTTTTTCTAATTTTTCAGAATTACCCCCTCCCCAACTACCCCAAAGAGAGCGGATCCGTTCCGATTATGTCAATCATGTATCTGGGACTTTTGCTTATTTTTCCCATCAAGTTTCATCCCAATCCCTCCACTCTAAGTGTTTTCCAAGATTTTAGGTTTCCCCCCTCCAACTCCCCCCAATGTCATCAGATCCAGTCAGGATTTAAAATAAGAGCTCTGAGACACAATATCATTCCAAACATCAAATTTTATTAAGATCCAATTACCCGCTCATAAGTTAAAATACTTCATTTTTCTATTTTTTGCGAATTAACCGGCCCCCCACTCCCCCCCAGATGGTCAAATCGGAAGAAAAGACTATTTCTAATTTAATCTGGTCCGGTCCCTGATACGACTGCCAAATTTCATCGTACTAGCTTACTTGGAAGTGCCTAAAGTAGCAAAACCGGGACCGACAGACCGACAGACAGACAGACAGACAGACCGACAGAATTGGCGATTGCTATATGACACTTGGTTAATACCAAGTGCTATAAAAAAAGTTATTCACGAAATCAGAAATGTGTTTAGTCATATGGGTCATAAAACTTTAGTCGATAAAATCAAATTTAGTACTGCTTAGCAGTCTATATTTCATTAGTTTCTTTTGAGACGCTAGGAACCGCTTTTAAGGCAGGACGGATTCTCAAGGAATCTTCCTATACCTCCCATGTTAAACATTTGGAGTTTGCCTGACATTTCTGATATAGTAATTTTGGCGCTTTTGTTTTAACAGATATAAAAAAAATCTGGTGAACATTTTGATCTAATTAAATCTTAAAGCCGACAATTTTTTTTTTATTGCCAAAATAATTATATAGCCTGTTTTGGGTTTGTATTCTAGATTGCTACAGTTGACACTGTTGTTGTGGGGAATCAAGAAATAGAGCAAAAAATATTCTATTCAACAATCAGAAACTTATTTCTATAATATATAGTTTCTGGCTGCAGTCCCTTCAAACACTTTACATATTAGTGTTCCGAATTCAAAAAATCCCCTCAAAAGACTAGATGCAGCTGTATTCAGAACGCGTGATAATGCATAAACTAGACCAAGAAACTAACCACTCGGATTGTTCTTGATCGATTCAGTGAAGTAATAGTTAGTTGTAACTGGTTTAAAAAGAGTCTGGAGAATAGGTAGCGTGCAGACACCAAACTGCTGGTTAATAAATATACATATATATAAAAATTATATTGTATAAATAATTACAAGAAGAATTGCTAAGGATAGCCTGTGCCTAATCGTAATTTTTAGTGAGAAACCCCTTAAGTTCAACCTTCTCATGTTTACTTAGTAGAAGCGACGATGAAAACTGTTAGCTTTGTCTTGACCGAGTTGCCACCTCTGAAAAAAATTGACTAGGGAGTAAAATGCTTAGAATTCCGCAAGACATTAAACTTTAAGAGTAACAGAAGGATTGAAAAAGGGGCTCTATCTGCCTATTCCAGTCTGGAGAGGGCATTGACCTTTGTTGCCTTCAGTTCACAAGGAGATATGCTAGTTTACAATGAAATGTTTACAATATGAAGAATTCGTGGAAAAATATGAATGAGAATGAACTTGAAATAGGAATTTTGATACCATTCATCTGACCGGAATATGAAGTTATGCTTCGAAGTTCTTTAAATACTATTTGACCAATATATGTTATTGTATAGGCTCTGACTTTATTGAATATAAAAACAGATTTATGAACAATAGAAAAAAATAAGCAGAACAGCATAAACTGCCAAACCTACACCTTTCTCAAGAGTCTATAGTTGCACATAGGATGTTAGTGTGTTAACCGTAAGCAGAGGAGCAGCAAAAAACGAACTTTTGTACTAAACATGAATTAATTTGAAAAATCTTAGAAACTGAAAGATGCGTTATGTATTTCACGCACGTATGCAGTGGAAAGGTTACTAACAAAATTCCTACAAAATCATCATCCTCGGTTCTTTGATAATGAAAAACATTAGAAATTTTGAGAAGAGAAAGGATCTTAGCAAAGAAAATATAGGGCCACTTAAATATAGGTACAAATATTGATTTTGTAGTGTGTTTACCTTAGAAGAGAAGTAGACATTTCATTTCCCCATTAGATTTCTGTCTATGTTATCCTTCGTTTTAAAAGGATTAAGCTTAGTGAGATGCTTCGCAGAGGTCTCGGAACTATTGTCAGGAACAATTTTATTTTCCCACAAATCTCTCTTGAGTAGAAGCACTTTTGATTAGCGTTTGATATGCGAAAAGATATATAAATCTCTTCAACTGCCTATGGTTATGGATTTTCCTCAAAGAAAAAGAAAAGTATATAGGACAGTGAAAAGTCATTTAAACTATGTATATTTCCATCATTGCTGGGTGTATACATGATAAATGAGGTGGAAATGTTTGTTTATGTATTATTACTTTGAATCTCTCATTATTCGATGCAGTTGGAAGTTTGGGCTTCCGGACCTACCATGATGCATTTTTCTGTTTTTTTTCTACCAAGGAAGACTTCTTTTTATTTTAAATGCTACAGTTTGTTTCCTACCCATGGTTCCGAGATAATTCAAAACTCCTTTATGTTTCTAGTTTGAGTCTGCTAGTGTGTATAAATATTATTGTATTTCAGTTTGTGCATGTTTGTGTATGTGCGTGTATGTGTGTGCGTCTGTGTGTGTGGATAAATTCGCAGGTCAGATTGACCTACCATGACAAAGAACAGAAAATAAAAGAACGCGAGAATGGGGTATTATAAGGCCAACAAAAATACTCGACGAAACGAAACGGATAATTCGTAAGGAAAATTGCCTCTCTTCATTAGCACTATAAGAGAAAGACGGAAGAAACATGTTCAAACTCTGGGTTGGGGTCACGTGTCTTCTTGTGATTGTTAAAGTTACGTAGGATTTATCTTAGGAATAAATAAACTAACAGCACCTTGTCTAAAAAAAAAAAAATCATAGTTTTTTTTATTTTACACATAATCTGTATCTCTGTCCAGAGCCAAACCCAAATTTTGATATTTATATATTTCAAAAGCCTGTCTGTATTGCTGGGCCACTCTCTTGACATATGGAATTACACTAACCTGGTAGAAAAATATATTATGTCGTGGGTCGTCATTAATGTGCTCAGCAAGGGCTGAATGAAAAGTTTTAGGGCGTTTTTCCGTCCTTTCGATGTACCGTAAACCACATGAGCAAGGAGTTCTGTAAATACCGAAATTTTTAGACTAAGGACGGGTTCTTAACCCTGATAAAATTGTGATTTAATATTTGTAGTTGATATAGTATAATAGCATAGTTAATAGTTAACTTATCATAAACCTGGTGAAACTATTAAACCAAAAATTTATCAGAGAAAAGATTCCGTCCCTATGTTTAATAATTCTGATGTCTTCAGAATTCCCTCAGTTTATGAATTCGGATGAATTCAGAATTCCTACGGTTTATGGTAAATCGGAAGGACGGAATAACTCTTAACAGATAGAATATATCAGCACTACATTTCAGTTGAAAATGCCCTTAAAAATAGGAAAAAGCCTAAAAATTTTGATTTGGCCCTTGCTGAACACATTTATGACCACCCAAACCGTAACATACTGTTTGACTGGGCTAGCTCGATTTATCAGGATAAGAGGATTTATCAGGATAATTTATCAGGATAAATTTCGGTTTGGCTCTGAGCTGGGATACGGGTGACTCTAAGATAAGAAACTCTTATTTTGGTTTTCTCTGATGAGAAGCTGTTAGTTTATCCATTCAATAAAATAAATCCCAAGTCACTTTAAAAATCACAAGGGTACCCATGCCCTCAGTCGCTCAGACCAAAAAGGACAAGTGCCAGAGAAGCGCAAATTAAAACTGGACAAAACCTGACATAGAATTTTCCGTGCTATCTAGTGGGTTGACTTACCTAGCGAACGAAAGAAATTCTTTCTATCAATTCAGTCACTGATTTAGTACTCCCCCAGTAGCATTTTTTGCTAGTAGTAGATTTTGGTAAATGGCTCACTTTTGAAATCAAAGTTTTTGGATTTTCAATTTCAAATTCTGCTAATGTTTAATATCTTCTGCTAGTTATTCTTATGGTTTTCCGCGTTGTTTGGTTCTTAGGTTTTTAAACTCTTCTAAATTTTTTTTTTTGGTGTTTTCTTTCCATGTTGTTGCTGATCTTATAAAGCCCTAATGGACTCAAACTTGCAATATGAGCCCTAAAGACGTTGGAGAGGAAGAAGTAGGGTGTGCTGAATAGAGTTGACTGAAGCTAAATGGATGAAACTTTATTGGCGTCGTTAAAGCAGGTTGATTGACTAGTGATGTTGGCAACCTTGTTGAAGATAGACAGTTTGACTGAGAAAGCATCCAATGTTAACCTTGTTTTTTTTTGTCACAAAAAGGTTATTTTGGGGCGGTCATAAGAGCGTTGATTTAATAACGACTACTTGATCCACTGCTATAGAACAACACTGCTTTTAAAAGACTTGAAACAGCCCCATTAGAAAATTGTTGCTCTGTATCTCACCATCTTTAAAAATTCTACTTTTTCACCTCGAAGAATATCAAAAAATGTTTTAGGATATTTTATGAAATAACCCTAGTCATACTTTGATTATCCAGCTTTTTTGTTACAACCATAAGGGTTACTAAAAAAAACTGCTCAAGGAATGCGGTTGGTGCGAACCTTGTGGACGTAACTAAGCAACATACCCAATTTTTCATGACTTACAAACTAAATGAGTTTGAGCTACTTTTCCATAAAAAAGAGCTTTCTGCATATCGTCACTACCGTCCAGGCAAAATGTGTCTTTAGATTAGTTACATAGCTAGATTCATCACTAATGTCTTTACTACCCAGGGGTTTATTTTAGTTAAATTTTTTTATTTCTATTTCATCCTCCTAGTTTCTAAAAAAAAATTATGGTAGTCTACTCGTTCTGTCATCTAGTATCACCTTTGGTCATGGTTATAGCACCATCCGAATAATCAAACTTTTCTGCTTTTTACTGCTTCAACATCTACCTAGCTTGAAATGATTTATTCTAATTTAGTTTCTCTTTTTCTTTGGTTTCTTTATCATTAACATGATTACCCTCCTCTTTAGCATTCTCAAGGAATCCTAGCTTATCTGCATAATCAAAGTCAGATATTGTCATACTTTCTAGGCCCAATAGCGGTTGCTAGTTCTCCTAGTGATAAGATCCCACAAACTGATTAACAAAATTCAATTCAGAACAGAAAAGACGAAATTATGTTAGCCTCCTTCATATACAGGATAATTTTTGTCAAATTTAAGGTTATTAACGATCTTTAATTTCTTTTGAATATTTTTTCTTAATTTCTGCTTGTTTTTAATACTTTAGTCAGGGTTATTTCAAGTATGAGGGGGGCTTTCAGAGTCCCAGCCTATACATGTTGCATTAAATTTTAAATTTTGTACAACTTTACTCCGAGAACAAGGCTCCAAGCAATATGTTTGCTTTACAAAATTAAATAAAATTTTCATAGTTAAACTACGATTTCTGCAATAAAAGAGGAAATTTCACCTCCTTAGCAACTATCCTGAAAATTCAACCTGTATTCATTCAATTATATTTTCTTTTAGGGTCAAAGGTAAAATGTATGTTGACCTGAATGCACATCCGATCCATCTGAAGAACCTTTCACAGGAATTCTGAAAATGTGTTTCTAATAACGAATTAGGCAAATTTTCTCAGGCTCATAAATTATGACAAATAGCTTCAAATTTAGTCGATTTTATATATTCTGCATAATCATACAAAGCCAATTATTGATTTGTATATTATTACCAGGGTTTTCTTTCAGAGTTTCACTTTACAATAAGACGATTTACCATTAACACGAGCTACTCTTTATGCATAGTTAGTTACCGCCAACTATATGATTGAATAAATAATAGTTTTTCTATCAAATCCTTAAATCTTAAAATTATTAAGTCAAACCAGGCCCAATGCTAACGAAGAACTTCAACTGTTTTTTTTTTCTCTGCTTAGATAAGCATTTGATCTATTATATCCTAGCACTAAAAGTATTCTACAACTGCTTTTTTGTATCTAAGTTCATTAAGGTTTGTCTCCCTTACGTTTTTTCCCCATCAGCCTTAACACCATCAGCCATTTGCCATGAGCTTAACACCCATCATCCATTTTGAGCATTTAATAATTCTTTTGAATAGTAGTAAGACAAGTCAGAAGCAGCTCTTATAACTTTTATTATATCCTCTCACACAAGACATACAGTGCGTTTCCTTGAATACCTTTTACAAGCAGCCTCTGAAGCTAAAATAAACCTTAAATGCAATTTGTATATGGAAGAAAATTATTATCAATCAATTGCAATTTTACCGATACAGAAGTATTGACTTAACCAAAAGATAAATACTTATCTATGCTCTTATTCTTTTTATTCTTGTTTAGACTATCATAGAAACATATTCACATTCTCTCATCACCAAAATCAGATTCTAGGCCCCTAAGGTCGGTTGCCACAGCTGGAGATTGTATTCCGGGTACCATATTAACAAGAGCTAAGAGCTCATATGGCACTTGTGACGAGTTCCGAAGAGCTAAGAGCCAAGAGCT
Source organism: Artemia franciscana (assembly GCF_032884065.1). Classification (NCBI taxonomy): domain Eukaryota; kingdom Metazoa; phylum Arthropoda; class Branchiopoda; order Anostraca; family Artemiidae; genus Artemia; species Artemia franciscana. The sequence goes on from NC_088865.1 coordinate 34,936,191, forward strand.
CATATGGCATGAGCTCTTGCAGAATTCTAAGAATCAATAGATTGATTTAAAAGGAAAATTAGAGGCTTAAAGCCGGTCAGGATTTAAAATAAGAGCTCTGAGACACGAGATCCTTCTAAATATCAAAAATCATTAAGATCTGATCATCCACTCGTAAGTTAAAACTACCTCATTTTTTCTAATGTTTCTTCTCCCTTCAGCCCCCCAGATGGTCGAATCGGGGAAAACGACTTTATCAAGTCAATTTGTAGTGGTCCCTGACACGCCTACCCATTTTCATCGTCCTGGCACGTCCAGAAGCACCGAACTCGCCAAAGCACAGGACCCTCCTAACTCCCCGAAAGAGAGCGGATCAAGTTCGGTTAATTCAATCACGTATCTACGACATTTGCTTATTCTACCCACCAAGTTTCATCCCGATCTCTCCGCTCTGAGCTTTTTCCAAGATTTCTTGTTTTCCCCTCCAACTCCCCCAAATGTCACCAGATCTTGGCGAAATTTAAAACAAAACCTCTGAGACATGAGTTTCTTCGAAATGTCAAATTTCATTAAGATCCGGTCACTCATTCTTAAGTTAAAAATACCTCGGTTTTTCTAATTTTTCCGAATTAACACCCCCTCCAACTCCTCCAAAGAGAGCTGATTCAGTCCGGTTATGTCAAACAAGTGTTTATTCTTCCCACAAAGTTTCATCCCGATCTCTGCACTCTAAGCGTTTTCCAAGATTTCCCGTTTCCCCCTTCAACCCCCCAACATCACCGGATACGGTCGGGATTTAAAATAAGAGCTCTGAGACGCAAGGTCCTTTTAAATATTAAATTTGATTAAAATCCGATCACCCATTCGTAAGTAAGAAATACCACCTTTTTTCAATTTTTCCTCTCCCTCCAGCACTCCAGATGGTCAAATCGGGAAAACGACTGTTATCAAGTCAATTTCTGCAGGTTCCTGACACGCCTACCAATTTTCATCGTCCTAGCACGTCCAGAAGCACCAAATTCGCCAAAGCACTGGAAATTCCCCCAACTCCCGCAAAGAGAGCGGATCCGTCCCAATAATTTCAATCATGCATCTAGAACTTGTGTTTATTTTTCCCGTCAAGTTCCATCGCGATCTCTCCACTCTAAGCATTTTCTAAGATTTCTGGTTTCCAAGAATTCTGTCCCCCTCCCCCCCACAACCCCTATATCCCCGGATCCGACTCGAATTAAAAATGGAGCTTCTGAAACATAAGCTCTTTCTATAAATCAAATTTCATTAAGATCCGATCACCCAATCGTAGGATAAAGATACCTCAATTTTCACGTTTTCCAAGATTTACGACTTCCCCCTCCAACTCCCTTCAGTGTCACCGGATCTAGTCAAGATTTAAAATAAGAGCTCTGAAGCACAAGATCCTTCTAAATATTAAATTTCATTAAGATCTGATCACCCGTTCGTAAGTTACAAATGCCTCATTTTTTCTAATTTTTCCGAAATACCCCCCCCCCCAACTCTCCCAAAGAGAGCGATCGGGCTCGGTCATGTCAGTCACGTACCTTGGACTTGTGCTTATCTTTACACAAAGTTTCATCCTAATTTCTCCACTCCAAGCCTTTTCAAAGATTTCCGGTCCCCTTTACCCAACTCCCCCAATGACACTAGATCCGGTCGGGATTTAAAATAAGAGATCTGAGTAACGAGCTCCTTCTAAATATGAAATTTCATTGAAATTCGATCACTCCTTCGTAAGTTAAAAATATCTCATTTTTTCTATTTTTTCAGAATTAACCCCCTCCCCAACTCCCCCAAAGAGAGCGGATCCATTAAAGTTTATGTCAGCCACGTATCTAAGACTTGTGCTTATTTTTTCCACCAACTTTCATCCCGATCCCTCCTCTCTAAGCGTTTTCCAAGATTTTAGGTTTCCCCCTCCAGCTCCCCCAATGTCACCGGATCTGGTCAGGATTTAAAATAAGAGCTCTAAGACACGATATCCTTCAAAATATCAAATTTCATTAAGATCAGATCCCCTCTCCCCCTCCAGATGGTCAAATAAGGAAATTAATTTGTTCGGGTCCCTGATATGCCTACCAAATTTCATCGTCCTAGCTTATCTGGACATTCCTAAACTAGCAAAACCAGGACAGACAGACTGACAGAATTTGCGATTGATATATGTCACTTGGTAAATACCAAGTGCCATAAAAACATAGATTAATCCGTGCATTTTCAATGTGTCAATCATAAATGATTTATACATTGATAAGAGACTTTAGAGTGAAACTTAACCATAGTGCCAATACAGGACTACTTATATGTATGATCATTGTGCTTCTTGTATTTATTTGGTTATAGCATAGATATATATGTTCCGTAGGCGAATCGTAAAACCTTTCTTTATAGGGCTGCCAAATGATTTTGTTTATTCACACCAAAGTGACAAGCAAAGGCGTGCTGCTTTCAGCCTACGTCTGCAAATATTTGTTCAAGATTATTCAAACTTTAAATTTTCAATTTAGAGATTGTCGCTTCAAATTTCTGCAGACGTTTCCGCTAGGCAATGTATTTTTTCTTCTTGAATAAACAAAATATTCAACCGTAGCAATTTATCTTGGAAAAAAAAAATTTCTTATTTCAGTAACTAAATTGTATCTGATCGTCAATAATTTTCCGCGGCCAAACTAACCAAAAAAAAGCTTAGGAAGAAAATATACATAGGAGTTTCCCTGCGGAAGCATCACATCCCCTCCCCCAAATCCTATACTATTGAGAGTTTCTGGGTATTTAATGTTCAAACTACTGAGTGAAATTTCTTTTTATATTCTCTCCTCCCCCCAAAAGAAATATCTGTACAAACCTAAATATGTGTTTTTTTTCTAGAATTGCATAAAAAACCTCTAACGACAAAGAAATTATTATATTATTCACAATAGACATTGTAAGCTCAAATTACTTATAGAAGTGCCATTTAGACTTTACTTGATGGAGCAATTTATCCAGTTATTAATCCTATTAATTAAATAAAAAACAAGTTTGTTTAACTGAAAGTAAGGAGCGACAATAAAACTTAAAACAAACAGAAATTATTCCGTATATGAAAGGGGCTTTTCCTCCTCAACGCCCCGCTCTTTACGCTAGAGTTTGACTCTTTCTCTTAACGCTACTTTTTAAAACAGTATAAAACTTGCTACAAACTTGGTGCTGCTGGAAGATCCGTAAGGATATGGTATATAATGCCGTTTTGGAGTTTTCATCCCCAATTCTTAGAATCAAGGGCAGTGCTCTGAGACCCGATGTAATATTTGTGCTGGAAGGAAAGTTTTGTAGCATCCAACGATTGAGTGAGCAAAAAGAAGCAGTTTGAAGGTTTCAGTCTAAATACAATGGTATCGATGTCCCAACTTGCACATGAAGTGGTTACCTTAGGCTCACTGTGCAAGTGGACCTTATAGTGCTCAGGATTACACTGATAAAGTAACAATACCGACAAGGCGGTTTGTCACCGATAACTACAGCATCCCAAGTCTTCAAACACTCAACCGCTGGAAGCACAATAAGTAAGTCATCATCAGCTTTGGCTTGGATGGTTCTCAAACCTTTTCCTTGCAAAAAACCAGAAAGTACATTGACGAAACGGGCTTTATTCTTTTTGCACCAAAGAAATTCCTCTTTTTGGGTGGTCAGTCTCCTTTCTGGGCTAAACAGTACATTCCGTCCAGTGAAACGGTAGTAGTGACACCATAGTCCATTCTAGCAGGCCCGTATGGGGTATACCTGAAGTTGTGAATACCTTAAGACGTTGGTATTATTGATTATGTACACCCGGTTGTTACGACATAGAAGATTGTTTACGCAAGTGAATGTATTGAAGATGACGAATTTTGCGTGACTTATTTTGTTAGAGCTAACGCAAGATTTGGTATACTTACATCAGTATTAGAAAAGAATTCAGAGCTTCAACATTGTGGATATTAACTTTTGTTCTTAGCATACTTTTTAGTAATGGATGCTTTTACTCTATTGGAAGTTGAAGGTTCTTGCATCACTGAAATAAAACCAAAAGTATCCAATAATGTAATAGAAATTACAAGGGGTTGTCAGCTAACCCTTGAATGGGATGAGGTGTTTGCAAGATATGTAATATCATTAAGCAAATTCAAGTTAGTAGAACAGTTATGTTTTGGAGCAAAAATCAGTATAATACGTATACAGAGACTAAAAGATGGATTAAATGCATTAGTGAAATATATTGAAGACAATTATCTGAATCGATATATAGGAAAGGAGTGAGTTTGTTACTATTCCATTTTTGAAAAGTTTTTCCTGTTGGATAGTATATTGGTGATGAGAAAGTGGAAAGAGTCTTCATTCCTTGGCTTTGTTAGTCTATAATCACCATTGAGAGTGTCAGGATTAAAATAGGTTGGATTTGAGAAAAAAAATCATGTAGAATCTTTTGAAGAAATAATCGATTCTAAATGATCATTTTTCATGAGTTACCAGTTCAAAGAAAAATATTCTCTCAAGGAAAGATTGACGATATAATGAAAAATGATTACCCATCTTTGGACTGTTGAATGAGACTTTTACTTCGCGGGCCTAATGCATTTACTCACTCTATGTGAGACAGTGGTTAATTAAGTTGTGTTTAACTCTTTTGTCAGAATATCCAAAGACTCGTCAATGCAATTTAAAAGGGGACTGGTTTTAATGGTAAATGTATTTTGACATGATAAAATAAGATTATTTTATTACCGAGAGAACCATGTAATGAAATAGGGGGGAGGTTTTTAGCTGTTAATTTCAATAGAGAATTATAACAGCTCCAATTAGCGTACACTCATCCCAATCTTTTTTTTTGGGGGGGGGGAAATCTTTAGTGACCTTAGAAGCTTGCATGTTGATATTCTTGGATAATATCTTTAAAAAAAGTCTTCTTCAACTATTCATCTCGAAAGCTAGACTAATGAATTGGCAAGTTTGCATATGGGTTTTATAGGCACAAGCGAACAAAAGGAATTATCCAGTTCATTACTCGCTATGAGAATGACAACCTGTTGCATAGCCATGTTGTTTGCTTTTGAAAATAAGTAGATGTCAAGACCACGTGACGGGACACCTTTGTGTGTTAGCAGCAATGAAAATAAAACTGACAATCCAAACAAAGGCTTGTGGAAGCCTCCTCCACAAATCTATGTCATAACATAAGTAAATATTTAGCTATGCTAAATTTTTTATTGGAAATATATCTTGAGGCGAAAACATCTTTACTAGCACCTTGCCCTGAGGGTTTTTCCTTCTTGACCCCGTGGGTAATTGAACATTTGCATATATAAACAATTACGTAACAGTCATGAAAAAAATATCGAAGAAAATAAATTCCATAAAGCATTACGTAACAACCAGGTCTATACAATCAATAATATCAGCGTCTTAAGGGATTAGCAACTTCAGGTATACCCTTAACGGGGTCACTATACACAGGTTATGTTTAAGATTATTCATATCTTTTGTTGAAGCAGCGATGGCGTAGCCACCAAAGGTATTAATGACGTCTGGAAAACTGGCCAAAACATAGTTTCAGTAACGGTATAAGATCTCCATAAAATTTCTTTATTTGCCCACTGAGCCCCTTGAAGCAAAGCACCCCTGTCAAAGATGTAGGTGCTAATTAGCCTAAGCTTTCCCCTCACAGCATCAATTTCTGAAATTCTTTTGATAATTTTTGCCAGCTCTGGTTTATCTGGATTTTGGAACGTTCCAGAATCTATCTTACGTTGCTTTTTAGCAATTCTGGCACGTTGCGGAAGCCAAAATACAACCATTAAGCTTAATGCTACCATTCAAATGCTACGAACCCGAGAAATTTTTCTGATTCTCTTAAAAGGGGGAAAATACCAACGAAAATCAAGTTCTCTGTATGAATATCACACCATCAAATTCAGCACATTAGGAAACCCCTATAGATAGGTTTCAAATTCCTTTTTACAAAAGTGTGGAATTTTGTATTTTTTTGGCCCAGAAGAAAGATTACAGATACTTTTTCGTTTTTTGTTTATTATTTGTTTCCTACGAGTGATCGTACCAAACCACTTGTCCCAGAAGATTGAGAGAGGATTTACTTGAACGGATATCAGAATTTCTAATGCCCTTCTTAAGTGTCCAAAACTGGAGTGAAACTAAACCTTTTCCACTATCCCTTCTCCTTACAGTTATCCAATTAAAAAATAGCGATAGTGATTTGGTTCGATAAAGCTGAAAGTTTCCCAAAACTATGCCTTTGGGGATGACAATTTCCCCCACAGCCCCTGGGGAAAGAGCTGTAAATTATGCAATTAGCCCATTTTTCACACATGGTATTTATTATTGGGAAATACGAAGAATCTTCATGGTTGGGGGAATTTTCTGCGAGAGGGGGAGGGAATTTTATATGGCGAGAATTTTCCATAGGGAAGATAGCATCTGGGAAGAATTTTAAACTGGTGGGGCTGAGGGGATTTTTTTGTTCCCCTCGAAGGAACTGAAGCAGTTTCAACTGAAAGGAAGAAGCAACATTAAAACTTAGAACAAAGAGAAATAATTTCGTTTATCAGGTGGGCTACCGCTTCCTTAGCCTTCACTCTTTCAAACAGTTCGTGGTAACGAACTGTAGTAAGGAGCGACCCGGCTCAATAGTAAACGAAACTCTAAAAAACGGAATTTTGATGCTAAAATATACATCAAAAGAATTAGATTTTCATGCCGATTTTAAATATATAAGTTTCATAAAATTTAGTCTTTGTCATCAAAAGTTACGAGCCTGAAAAAATTTGGCTTATTTTAGAAAATAGGAGAAAACACCCCCTAAAAGTCACAGAATCTTAACGAAAATCACACCATTGCATTCGGCGTATCAGAAAACCCTATAACAAAATTTCCAAGTTCCAATCTACAAAAATGTGGAATTTCGTATTTTTTGCCAGAAGACAAATCACGGGTGCGTGTTTATTTGTTTATTTGTTTCCTTTTTTTTCTTTTCCCCAGGGGTCATCGTATCGACCAAGTGGTCCTAGAATGTCGCAAAAGGGCGCATTCTAACGGATATGAAAAGTTGTAGTGCCCTTTTTAAGTGACCCAAAAAATTGGAGGGCACCTAGGCCCCCTCCCACGCTCATTTTTCTCCAAAGTCAACAGATCAAATTTTGAGATTGCCATTTTGTTCTGTATAGTCAAAAACAATAATAACTATGTCTTTGGGAATCACTTACTCCCCCACAGTCCCTGGGGGAGGGGCTGGAAGTTACAAATTTCGACCATTGTTTACATATAATAATGGTTATTGGGAAGTGTAGTTGTTTTCAGGGGATTTTTTTGGTTTTGAGGGTGGGGTTGAGGGGAGGGGGCTATGTGGGAGGATCTATCCTTGGAGAAATATGTCATGGGGGAACAGAAATTCAATGAAAAGGGCGCAGGATTTTCTAAAATTACTGTAAAAAAAAACAATGTAAAAATAAACATGGAAAAGTTTTTTCAATTGAAAGTAAAGAGTAGCATTGAAACTTAAAACGAACGGAGATTATTACGCATATTAGGGGTTCTAAAAATACTTTAGCATAAAGAGCGAGGTATTTAGGAGGAGATAAATACCTAGCTCTTTATGCTATAGTATTTTTAGTAATTTCAACTATTTATTCTACGGCCTTTCTGATTCAGGGGTCATTCTTAAAGAATTGGGACAAAACTTACGATTTAGTGTAAAGAACGAGGTATTAATGAGGGTACAAACCCCCTCATATACATAATAAAAATCAAAGAATATAAAAGTTTGTTACGTAAGCTAATTCTTAAGTTACGTATATTTTTTACTAATAAAAAAATTCGTTAAAAATTAAAATTTATAGTTGCCTTTTTATGTAACCGAAAAATTGCATGGCAATTAGGCCTCCTTCCCCATCCCTTATTTCTCAAAATCGTCTGATCAAAACTAAGAGAAAGCCATTTAGTCAAAAAAGGAATTAATTTGCAAATTTCATTTTAATAATTTATGTGTGGAGAGCCAAAATCAAACATGCATTAATTCAAAAACGTTCAGAAATCACATAAAAAAACTAGTTTTTTTAACTGAAAGTAAGGAGCGACATTAAAACTTAAAACGAACAGAAATTACTCCGTATATGAAATGGGTTGTCCCCTCCGCAATCCCTCGCTCTTTACGCCAAAGTTTGACTCTTTGCCACAATTCTGCCTTTTAAAACAATTAAAAGCTTTAGCGTAAAGAGCGAGGGATTGCGGAGGGGACAACCCATTTCATATACGGAGTAATTTCTGTTCGTTTTAAGTTTTAATGTCACTCCTTACTTTCAGTTAAAAAAAACTAGTTTTTATGTAATACACTAAAGTTTTAAAGTTCTTGAAAATATCTCTCGTTCGAATTAAACGAATTGCTTTTTAAGAAGTCTTTCTTAGAGGATTGTGAAAAAAAAATCAGACTTTAACGTGAAGGGAGGGGGTTGAGGAAGGGGTATCCCCTCAAATATGGAATAATATCTGTTCTTTTGGTGTTTTCATCTTGCTCCTTACTTTAAGTTGAAAAAAATGTTTGTTTTTTTATTTAGTCATGTTCAAAAATCTACAGTTCCTTATCCAAGTAATTTCAAATTATTAAGAAGTACTTGATAAGCAAAATTTAAGTAAGGAGCGATTAGGTTCAATAGTAGCCTGATTTTGGAGTTTTCATCTTGCTCCTTACTTTAAGCTGAAAAAAAATGTTTTTTTTTTTTATTTAGTCATGTTCAAAAATCTACAGTTCCTTATCCAAGTAATTTCAAATTATTAAGAAGTACGTGATAAGCAAAATTTAAGTAAGGAGCGATTAGGTTCAATAGTAACCGAAACACTAAAACACTGAATTTTGAAAACTATAGATACATCAAGAGCATTGGGTATTATGACTATTCAAAATACGAAAAATACCTTGAAATTCAACGTTACCCATCGAAAACTATGACCTAAGAAAAATTGCCTGATTTTCAAAAAAGGGGGGAACAACCCCGAAATGTCAAGCAATTTTAATAAAAATCATGCCATGTTATTTTTTTAAAGAGTATACTACCAATTTTTGTCTTGGGCAAATATTGTTAAGGGTCTCAATTTTTGAAAAAGACTTTGCGTATAAAGGGTCTCAAAAATTCTTTGAATAGTTCAAACATATTTTACGATTACAATTGCAGATCATACACATATTGCCTAAATTGTAAATTAGAATTTACTTTGATTGTGAACAGTATTGAATAATTTATCGGCACAAATTTGTTACAAGACCAACCAAATAAAATAAACAGAATTTGAAAATATTTTCCGAAAGAGATTAATAAAAAGAAAACTGTCTTTCTTTTCAACAAGCGAAGCTCAGTTTCATGGTAATTGTCGGTAACAACCTAAGGATATTAGATGTTCTGTACGGCTAACTAAATCTAAGTATATAATATACCGTTTGAAATTTCTATCTTCTTCTGTTCCAAAGATGGTATCTAAAACAAAGATCACTCCTTCTCCGTCTCCCTCCAGTTAAACTCCCGAAAGTTAATATCTATGAACAACTTTCAAAATCCAGTCTTTGCTAGGTAATAGTAAAAAGGTGTTTTATTTTCTTAGGTATATCCGTTGTTCATCGTTATATATGGATGCCTGATTCTGTTTGGTATTGCCTGCAATGTGGCACTGCTTGGAGTTGCTATCAAAGTGGACAAACGACAAAAGGACCCTACTGTTTGCTATTTAGTCAATATTGGAATAGCAGGAGTTATACAATGTACCATCGTTTTACCCATTTCTTTAGCAGTACTATTAATTCAGAACTGGGTTTTTGGCGCGTTCTTGTGCTATTTTTTGCCAATGTTACAGGTATGAGTAAAAGATTTTATTATAATTTTTTCATTTCATCAAGAGATCTTTTTGTAAAATCAGTAGTCTCATTTTTTTTTACAGTCTTCGTTATGTTTCGTTCAAAAGTGTGATTTTGGCAAGCAATCAGATCCCACATCTTCAACTAAAGCAGAAACTAAAACAGCTAAGCTAAGGTCAAGTTGGTAACCTTGCATTATTTCTATAATCCCAGCACAAACAATCCTATAAACCATAATATATATTAAACCCTTGTAAATAGCCAAAACGGTTTAAAGCTGGTGGTATTCCGTAGTAATTATAGAAAAATTGGAGAAACTCCGTAAATCCTGTCCTTTTGGACTACCAGACTTAGAGGCTCTCCTTCCTACTTATTTGTCTGAGCAGAAGAAAGTATGTGCTTCATAAGAATCATGAGGCGTCTGCCGTTATCAAGATGGATATCCTCGAAGCAAATATCCAACAGATGACGACTGTGGTCCTAAGGACACGATTTCTGAAAATAAATATACACACCAAGCTTGGCTTACGGAACGTTTATACAATGAGTCAGCTATCCAAAACAGTGAAACTTACGAGGGAAATGCGTAACTACCACCTTATTCTACTGGTATTGTCACAGAAGGCTTGTTTCTGGACAAATAAGGCTCGACAATGACCATGATTGTTCTAATAAATTGGACCAGTGTATTACCAAAGATAATTGTGACGAGATTCCTTGGAGCCCATACAAAACTGACACTTCATCTCTCATTTCAATCTGATGATAGCAAAATACCACCTTAAACTATAAAGGAATCACAATGATAAAAAGGCACCCTCAAGGCCCCTTTTCGACTGACGAAAGCTATTGGATAGGACAGTAAAGCAAGCCTTTCGAATCTAGGGTTAAAATCGAAGCCCTGCCCATACCTGACGGTGCAGACTGGGAGCAACTGTATGAAAATATGAAGGAGTGTTACCAGGAAGCAGCAAAGGCAACGATTGGCTACCACAGGAAACCATAAGACCAGCACCTGTCACACACAACCTGGTAGCGCGTCGATGAAAGTAATAAGATAAATTTGCTCCTTCTTCAGGGATAAAATCTTGAGTGCCTGATACTCAAGAATGAAGAATACAAAGCTGTTGATAAATCGGTAAGGAAAACGGCTCGGACAGACAAGCTCTAGCTAGTTGAGCTCAAAGTGGCCGAAATAGAGGAAGCGGCAAAAGAAAGGACTCTAAAGCATTGTATAGAATAACTAATGAAATAAGTGACAAAATGTCTTCCTTACAGCACAGACCAGTTACAGAACCATCAGGGAACCTTGTTACAGAACAATCAGCTTTCAAATAGGTCTGGTCCTGTTACTTGGAAGAGTGACTGAATAGTCTACTCTCAAAATCACCCCAAACATTCCTAGTGCCTCTTGAAACATAGGTATTCACCCCTTACTAATATTGAAATTCTGGCAGCAGCTAAGAAGGTCCAAAAAAGGAGATCTCCAGGGAAAGACTGCATCTCAGCTGAAATGCACATGATTCAAAGAACTACATTACATGATTTATATTTCGAGAAGTCCTTCGACTCAAAAGACTGGTAAATCTTGTGAAAAATCCTTCTACACTATGAAAACCTAGAGAAACTAGTTAACTACTCCATTACTCTGTATGAAAACGGCAAAAGATGCGTTAAGACATACTATGGTCATGCACAATTTTTTTATATCCTATCTGGAGTAAAGCAAGGCTGCATTTTGTCACTATTGCTTTTCGTTATAGTGATCTACTACTTCATCAGACTCAGTGAATCACATGGCATCCGGAAAACCCAGGGACTTGGCTAAGTGACCTTGACTTCGCTGATGGTATCGCAGTGCTAGATTCCTGCAAAAAAGGCTCCAAGAGCTACTGAATGGGCTGGATAGGAGAAAAAAAGCCAAACGAATAGGTCTGAAAAAAACGCCGGGAAGACCAAATACCTGGCAAAATAATAATCTCCTTAAATATCAAATATGCAGACTAGGATGTTGAACAAGTAGTCCAGTTGAAATACTTCGGGAGTATAATTGAAAAGACTGGCTCAACAGCATAAGATGTTTTGGAAAGAATCGGACACGCAAATGGCACCTTTAAAAGATTAAAAAAATACGAAGATTCCAAAACTCCTCTCTCCTCTCGAATCTTTGCCTTTTTAACAGCAGTGCGCTGCCTGTACTCCATTATACTTCGGAAACATGGTACTTGGAGCAACATCAAGAATGATGAATTCAAGCTTTCGAAAATATTTGCCTCCAAAAAACATTGAGTATCCATTGGATCTAGAAAATCTCAAACCAGTCAATATAAGATGCCTCTAGACAACCGCTTGTGACCGTCGTCATTAGATTACCTTGATGGAGATACTTTGGATATGTACTACGAATGGCTGATCAATGAATTCTGAAAAATGCTTTACCTCACTGGCAACCAGTGGTGACCCGTCGTAGGGAGAGGTTCGGGAATATACTCAGGCAGAAGTATCTGATTGACCTAAGTAGCCTTAACACTTTTATCCTGCCCTAGTGGGAGGAGGTTTTTGCTGCAGAAAACCGCCAGTATAATTGAAGGCTCTTCCTCGATCCTTTATGTGTCCGTGGTGGCACAGGTGGAACTAAGGTCCAAGGTAAAAAGATTAATTCAGGTTCTTTCACACTATGATTTAGGACCTTTCTAAGCCTTTCACAATGGACCAAAGCTTGAATATCCCTTTCCACTGTGCCCGTTTAATTTTTGAATAAGTCCGATTTCAATGATTGTGATGATCTTAGACAATGATTGTGATCAGAGCCTACAAGGACCTTATTAATTATGAACAAATATGTTTAACATAACGTGACACGGTTAGTGAGCATTGAAATTTCTATAATTAGTCTGAAAGCCGCTTTATTCTCTCCGTTTTTCCACTTACCCGTATCAGATTGTTAAAATTTTATATTGCCACGTTATACAAGTGAAAATAAAGTTGGATCAGGATGAGTATCATGACCAGGTAGGGAACGAACATTCTAGTGATGGCTAAGATTGAAATGGTGGTTAGAATCAGGGATTAAATCCTGAATACTGCCACAAATCCAACAATGTATGATGTTTCACACTAAGTAAAAACAACTCTCGTTAATAGTAGCCAAAAACTTAAAAAACAGAGGTTTTGAACATATTACCAAACGAATTTTACTCTTAATCATACGGACATTTTAATCATACGGACATTAAACTGTGCATTCTTGGGTTCAGAGTGTTGAACTGTTTGCGAGAGATCCTTTATATAAAACTAAAGAGGGGAGTGGGAGCTTACCTTCCAAATTTCCTTCATTTAGACTAGATATTTAAGAAGATGAAAGGAAGATATTTAGACTGGGCGAAAGACATAGGCTAGGGTTGTTGTAGCTCGTGGATGGTGAGATCACCATAGAGACTTCCCATCTGTAGAAGGATTGATTGACCCTGCTCTCACAACGTCGTACAGGATCTATAAAACCGTTTCTCTCAGTGCCAATCCCCCACCCGTCACTGAGAGGGAGGTGGGGTGGTATTTTGCAGGGCGTCTGTCCTTTACTTTCGGAGACCACTGATAGATGAAAAAACACACAAAAAGTTCATTTTCACAATTTTACTAAACCTATTGCCTTTTTAAAATTAAAAAAAAATAATAAGAGTCATTTCCACAATTGGACAAAGTGACAGTTTTGGAACGAATTGTTCCAAATTTCTCAGATCTGGTCCATGATTGTTCTAAATTTATGCAATGGCTGCTTTGTTTAATGCACCAAGAAACTTTGTAAATTTTCACGACTTTACAATACTACACTCTGATACAATGGTATAATTTTGTTCTATTATACTGTATTGTGATATCTATAATTTATTCAATTAGAAACCTATTAAAGATAGATATATATTAATAGAAATATATTTTGTGACGTAAAATTAACAGAAACCTTACAACCATCCCACATAATCTGGGTATATACCGTTGAGATTAATTTTGTTCGTTTCTTTTTATTAATATAGAATTAATCTAATTTGTTAATCTTTATTGGCCACTCCTTAGTCACCGTGAATAGAATAGCAATTTATCATTTTAGATGTAATCCAGATTACGCAATAAGCCGTATCTTTAGGAGGAGTTTTGATTCCAAGATGTGTAGCTCCTCATAAAACACTCTTTATAATTAAGAACGTGGTTAAAGAGTCGACCAAGGCTTTTTCTGTAATTGATTGGATTGATTTTAAACGTGCAGATATGTATACTGAAGAAATTTTACCAAGGATTAGATAAAGGCACGTCCCCATTAAGGTCAACTAAGAACTATTTTCTCAGCGTTCTGAAGCCCAGCATTGACGTTTGTGCAGCGCATAAAAAAAGCTGGAAAAGCAAAAATTTATGATATGAAAGCAATAAGTATTTTTTTGATTTGAAAATTGACATTTTTCTTGCCTTTTTTGAACTTTGGCTATCCTATCCTGTAAAAGCTATTTCAACATTCAACAACTGTGTTGTCACCCACGACTTCTTTGTGTTTTAAAATGATTAAACAAAAAAGGCAAGTTTTTTTTCATCTGAAAGTAAGGAGCAACATTAAAACTTACAATGAACAAAAATAACTACGTATATGAGAGGGTTCATTCCCTCGTCAATACCTTGCTGTTTATGTAAAGTTCGATTTTTTTTCCAATTCCTTAAGAATGATCCCGGAATAACAAAGGCTGTTTAATTAGAATAAACAGCTCTTTTGAAAGTACTAAATAAACTGTAGCATAAAGAGCGAGGTATTGACGAGGGGGCAAACCTCCTCATATACATAATAATTTCTGTTTGTTTTAAGTTTTAATGCTGCTCCTTACTTTCAGATGAAAAAACTTCTTTTTTAATTTAATTTCTGATCATTTTTATTTCAATAATGCAGGGTACCTAGTGCCACTTTCATGGAAAATTCCCTTCCCCCATGAAACATTTTCCTCCATGGAAAAATACTCCCACGTAACCCCCTCCCCTTGACTCGACCCAAACAGAAAAATCCTCCTAAAAACGCCTATATACTTCCAAATAACCAATACTAAATGTAAATAATGGGCAAAGTTCATAACTTACAGCCCTTTCCCGGGGAGTGTGAGGGATTAAGCCATCCTCAAAGACATAGCTATTAAAATTTTTGACTATACTGACAAAATGCCTTTCTAAAAATTATGATTGGGTGACTTTGGGAAAAAACGAACAGAAACGAACAGAAAATATTACGTATACGAGGGGGTCTGCCCCCTCTTCAATAGCTCACTCTTTACGTTAAATTTTGTTATTACTCTCAGAAGAGCTATCCCTTTTAATTAAATGGCCGTTGTGATTCAGGGGTCATTCTTAATGAATTGAAAAAAACTTGAACTTTAGTGTAAAGAGCAAGGTATTAACGAAGGGGTGAACGCCCTCATATATGTAGTAATTTCTGTTCGTTTTAAGTCTTAATGTTGCTCCTTACTTTCAGTTGCAAAAACTTGTTTTTTTTATCTAAGTTCTGATCTTATTTGAAATAATGCCGGTCTGGCACCCCATTCATGAAGAATTCCCTTCCCCCCATGAAATTTCCTCCATGAAAAGATACTCCCTCATAACCTCCTCCCCGACCCATTCCCCAGAAGAACTATTTTCTGAACTTGATTTTCTGAACTATTGATTTTTTGCGTTACCCTATCCTATAAAAGCTATTTCAACGTTTAACAACAGTGTTGTAACCCTCAACTTCTTTGTGTTTTAAAATGAAACGTGTTTTTTTTTTTTGCAGGACATACCGATCAACGTCATAATGCTAACATTTGTTGCTATCGCCTGGGATCGTTATCGCTTCATTCATTGCCCCGAAAGGAAAAGAATGCCCACCTACGTGGTATCCTTTGTCATTTGGATTACCTCGATGTGTGTAGTCATGCCGTATGCAGCATATATGGCATATTTTCCATTGCAGGTGAGACTTTGAAATTTCCTGATAGATTTGGTTTTCTATCGATATTCAACAGACGGACATCATGGTGAATAAATGAATCATAGAAACTTCACGGCTGGAAACTAATATTCTCACATTTACTTCATATTTGTGATTCAATAGCTAAAGGAGTCATCTCAAACGAATGCGGAGAGTGACATTAAAGCTTAAAATGAAGGGAAAACATCAAATACCCGAGATCAATTACCACCCCATCGACCCCAACTATTTATGCCAAACTGTAATTTGCACGTTGAAAGTCTTAGCGAGGCAAAAAATATAGCCATTTGTCAGCTGCTAATGTTTTATTTATTGAAGTTATTTAGCATTTTTTGTTGAGCAGCCACAGGTCATATTCCTTCCTTGGTCAGGAACTGATATAGGACATCGAACTATCTTTTTCTTGGACTACATAGAAATGTTCAAACAGTGGCCACGGGGTTGAAATCGTGGGTGCCATGAGAGGGATTTATTATGGCATAGGAGATGATCGCACCATCCTTGTGCACATTGTGCTACTTACAGGGAAAATGATCAAATTAGTATCAGTTATAAATCCTGGAAGAAAAGTGCACTTTTTGTTCAATCAACGCTCCCACCCTGATAAACCACTGTTTTTCTCCATAATGGCTAATGCACAATTTAAAATTTACAAGTGAAATAAATTAATTTAATAAACCTTGAAAATAAATATACATATTAATTGATAATTTCGCATAAACTACGTGCTCTTTACTTAGGCAATGCTAATGCGCTGCCAATGAAAAGGGTGTTATATTTAATTAAAAGTTTGAACAAAAAGGTACTGGAACTTCTTAAGACAAGGTTCGCAAGATCTCCTTAGGCTTAAAATATCCCCCGAGATTTCATTTCATTAATGAACTGGTTTTCAATTCAATAATTTCCATGAAGGCAACTTCATAACAATTTGCTTCGTAACAATTTGTAACCTAAATAGTAACCGAAACTCCAAAAATTAAAATTTTTAAAACAAAAGATATATTGAAAGAATTGGCTTTCCATTCTGATTCTTATTATATAAACTAAATTTGATATTACCCATCAAAAGAAACGAGCCTGAAAAAGTTTGCCTGATTTTTGAAAAAGGGGGAAACACCTCCTAAAAGTCAAGCAATTATAGTGAGAATGAAGACATCAGATTTAATATATCAGAGAATATTTTTGTAAGGGTTTCATACTCCCACCTAAAAAAATGGGCAATTTTTTTTTTACCAGATGAAATACAAGGGATGCGTGTTTTTTTGTTCTTTCCCCAGGAGTGACCATATAACAGGAATTAATGGGTCATAGAAGATCAGGAGACGGCCGTTTACAAATGGAAATGAAAAGTTCTAGTGCCCTCTATAAGTGACCAGAAAGATTAGGTGGCAACTAGTCCACTTCCTACACCCCTCTTTTCCCCAAGGACATCCGATCAAAATTCTGAGACAGCCATTTGATTCAACATATTTGAAAAGTCTCGGAACTATTCATTTGGGGATGATTTGTTTCCCCCTAAATCGCTGTTGATAGGGCTATAACTTATGCAGCTTGCAAATCGCTTTTACATAGTGCTTGTTATGGAAATATGGAGAAACTTTTGGCGGAATTTTTGCTGGAGGGGATTTTCCACGGGAAAGATTCTCCTTGGCAAGAAAAGATTTTGTGGGAATTTCCTGTGGAAATTTTGAAGGGGGAAGGGAGGGAAAGGGATTTCCTGGTATGATTTGAGGAAAGCTCAGATATTAAATTAAAACAAAAATAGCTTTTTCAACCGGAAGTAAGGAGCAATATTAAAACTTAAAACGAACAGAAATTATTACGAATATGAGAGAAGGCTGCCAATTCCTAAACACTTGCTCTTTACGGAAAGTGTTTGACTTTTTGTCACAATTTCAGAGGCAACGCTATAGCGCTGCCTATAGTAAAGATCATAAGGCTGCAATGTTTTTTAGTTTTTTTTTCCCAGAGACACTTCATATGGAGGTGGGGGTCATATAAATTTTGGAAGGGGCTTGCTCGATTGGAAATTGGAAGTGCCCTTTTTAAGAGTCAAAAGCGATCAAAGGGCAACTAGCCCGCCTACACCCTTTTCCCCTAAATGCAACAGATAAAAATTTTGAGATAGCCATTTTGTTAAAAATGGTTCAAAGGCTAGATAACAAAAACTCCGGTGTCGATACAACCCCCCAGGGCCCGGGGCAGGCGTTTTAAGTTATGCCTTGAGGGCAAGTATGGTTCTTATGGAAGGGGTACTCAAATAAACTTCAAAAAGGGTTCAATTTATTGGAAATTTAAAGTTCTAGTTCACTTTTAAGAGTCAAAAGAAATCGGAGGGCAACTAGCCTCCCCAAGTCCTTTCCCTCGGACCCATCCGATAAAAATTTCGAGATAGCCATTTTGTTAAAAACAATTCAAAGTTCAGATAATAAAAACTCCGGTTTTGACACAACCCCACTAGGGCCTGGGGCCAGGTGTTGTAAGTTTTGTCCTTGAAGCATGTATATTTGTTATAGAAGGAGTACTCGTATAAACTCCAAAGAGGCCTAATTTGATTGGAAATTGAAAGTTCTAGTTCACTTTTTAAGAGTCAAAAGAGATCACAGGGCAACTATTCCCCATGCCCTTTTTTCCCCAAACCCGGCTGTTACGAATCTTGAGATTGCCATTTTTTTTTAAATACTTCAAATATCAGATAAGAAAACTTCAGGGTCGACACAACGCCCCAGAGCCCGCAGGCAAGTGTTTTAAGTTTTTACCCTGAGGCGTATAAGGTTCTTATGTAAGGGGGGGAGGTAGTAAAAACTTCAAAGGTAGCTCATTTGATTGAAAATTGAAAATTCTAGTTACCACTTTATGCGTAAAAAGTGAACAGAGGGCATCTACCCTACCCTTATCCACACACCCTCTTTTCTCCAAATGTATCCAATGCAAATTTTTAGATAGCCAGTTTGTTTGAAATAGTCCAACTATCAGATAGCAAAAACTTCGTTGCCAACATACCTTCTCCCCCAGAGCCCCGGGAAGGGTTATAGCTTATGACGCGAAGGCATATAAGGTTTTTATGGAAGAGGTGGTCGTATAAACTTTGGGGGGACTCACATGATTAGAAATTGAAAGTTCTAATTCCTTTTTTAAGAGTCAAAAGTGAACCGATGGCAACTAGCCCCCCTCCCAACCTTCTTTTCTGCCAATGCGTCCAATCGAATTTCTTATACAGCCATTTTGTTCAAAATAGACCAAATATAATATAACAAAACCTCCAGGGATAAAAAGCCCCCCAGAATCCGGAGGTAAGTGTTGTAAAATGTGGCCTGGGGTATATAAGGTTCTTACGAAAGAGATGGTTGTATAAACTTTGGAGGGGGCTCAATCAATTGTAAATTAGAATTTCTAGTGCCCATTTTTAAGAGTCAAAAGTGATCGGAGGACAACTAGCCCCCCCCCCCCACCAACCCTCTTTTACCCAAATTCATCCGATCAAATTTTTGAGATATTCGTTTTGTCCAATATAGACCAAACATATTATAATACAAACTCCTGGGTCTACGCAACCCCCCAGAACCTCGGGGCAAGTGTTTTAAATTATGCCCCGTGGGCATATAGGGTTTTTATGGAAGTAAGGGTCGTGTGAGCTTCGGAGGGGGCTCATTCTATAGAAAATTATTGTTCTTTTTTTAAGAGAGTCACAAGAGACTGGAGGGAAACTAGCCCCCTGGCCTCTTTACCCAAAATCCATCCGATCGAGCTTTTTTGATAACTATATTGTTAAAATGAGTAAAAAAATCGGACAACAAAACCTCCAGAACACAACTCCCTAGAGCCCGGGAGAAAGTGTTGTATATTATGGCATGGGGACATATAAGGTTTTTATGCGAAGGTTTTTAGAATAGTTCAAAGATCAGACTTCCTCGACCTTCACCCCCACTCCAAAAACTTATCAACGATATTTTATTCTAAAACTTAAGGGAGCTGACCCCTGGCACTCCCTGCATTGCCTGCCTCCCCTCTCCTAAAAATATTAAAGGCATTTTATTAGAAAAATTATAGGAACTCACCCTTGACCAATCAAAAGTGGCTCGACGTGGCTCGAACCCCCCCCCCCCCCCCAAAAAAAATGACTATTTAACGATATTTTATTCCAAAACTTATGGGAGCTGACCTCCATGGCCTGATTCCCATTCCCCTCAGAAAAATTATCAATGATGAACTATGGGAGCTGACCCCTGACCCTCCCTCCATGGCTGAACCCCCACAACCCCCTCCCACCCAAAAAACTTATTAACGATATTTTATTCCAAAAGTAATGGGATTTCAGTTTAATTTTATTACCTGTTTCCAAAACTAATCAAGACACCTGTATTCTTCACTAAAAACAAGAGTTTGGCTACAGCACTTTTCCCTAAAAGCATAATACCTACTTCGTATCTGGTGCTTTACAAAAATGAATTAAATTATAAATATTTTCTTTTGCACTTATTACAAGGTTGAAAATAAAAAGAAAATTGGAGTGAAACCAGGCCAGGATTGACCAATAGGCCCACTGGGCCATGCGGTTTTCACTATCCCCGAAATTTTCGGGAATTCCCCAAAAAATCTTGCAAAAACGGAGCGGCAACAACGCTCGGGCTTAGAAGGGTCAAAGCTTTGAATCCGGCCTTTAGTGATACCAAATCTTGATCTGGTCAGCTTTCAGCAAATAATATCATAACATATCATATCATATTTAGTTTAATTTTATTAGTTCTTGCCAAAGGTGTTAATTTATTTTGGAATAAAAAATTATTTTGAAATAGGGAATCTTGAAAATATTGAAACTTTGACAATGAAAAATGAACAGAAATTAATGGGAAAAAAACTTTCCGAAAAATGAGTCTTTAAAGAAAAGTGAAAGCCATATTGAACTTAAGATCAGACAAAATAGAAACTTAAAATAACTCAAACACAAAACGACTAGAAACTACTAAAAAACAAATGAAACCAACCCAAAACGGACAGTAATTAAATAAACAATCATAGCAAAAAAAAACAACAAGTACTAACATAAATGAATAGAAAAATCTCAACACGAGTAAATTTTTAATTGAGCATACAAATCAAGCTTAAAACGAAAAGAACTTTTCTGCTTTTGAAGTATAAATGAAACCCAAAATGAACAGAAATCAAATAAACAATCGTTGCAAATAAACGTACAATAAGTACTAATACATATGAAAAATAGATCTTAAAACGAGCGAAGTTTAAATTGAGGATACAAAATAAACTTGAAACAAACAAAAATTCACTACGTACAATAGTTTGGTTTTTGCCTCCTTCTCTCACTGTAAAGTCTAAAACCTACCGCGTCATTGGCGCTTTACTGAAAACGAGTCATATTACGAATATTTTTTTTGTTGCAAATATTATAACATTGAAAATGAGCATTAAAAAGTACAGTTAAAGTAGATTTTGAAATCATAAGCTTTTCCAATTTTTTTCCAAGACTATTCAAGACAAATATAGTTTCACTACAAACAAAGAGTCGGACACTGCCCCCTTCCCTAACTGTAAAAGCCAAAGGTCTACTGCATCATTGGCGCTTAATTAAAAATGAATTATATTACAATTTTTTTCTTTTCCAGTTACTACAGTATTGAAAATGAAAATAAAAGTTACAGTGAAATAAAATTTTCAACTGATGATCTTTCATCAATTAATATCATTATATATCAAATATTTAGTTTGATTTTATTTGTAGTTTCCAAGGCTGTTCAAGACATATATAGTTTTCAGTAAAGCGCCAATCTCGCAGTAAGTTTTAGACTTCTACAGTGAGAGAGGGAGGCCTAAGAGAGGGAAACCTAACTCTTGTTTGTAGAGACTTTTGTTTGTTTCAAGCGTGATTTGTATGCTCAATTTAAGTTTCGCTCGTTTTAAGATTTATTTATTCATTGATATTAGTACCTATTGTATGTTTGTTTGCTACGATTGTTTGTTTGATTTCTGTTCGGTTTGGTTTTATTTATACTTCAAAAGCAAAATAGTTTTGTTCGTTTTAAGCTTGACTTGCATTTTCAATTTCAGCTTCTCTCGTTTTAAGATTTTTTATTCATTTATGTTAGTACCTTTTGTATGTTTTTGCTATGATTGTTTATTTCATTTTTGTTTGTTTCGGGTATCATTTATACTTTAATAGTAATGTCTGGTCGTTTTGTGTTTGGGTTATTGTAGGTTTCTATTTTGTCTGATCTTAAGTTCAATATCGCCTTTTCTTTTTATTTTAATCTTAGTCTTCGGAGGTTTTTTTTTAAATTAATCCATAAGAAAGACTGCTCAAACGCAAGAGCCTTTGAATTTTGAATGAGGAATATATTTAGAATCTAAAACTTTAACGTAGAAAGCATGGGTTGAGGAAAGGGCAACCCCCCTCATTTATTGAGAAAAACTATTTTTTGTTCTAAGTTTGATGTTCCTCCTTACTTTTAGTTAAAAAACCTATTTTTTAATTTAGTTTTGTAACGACTGCATGTATCTTTAGGAATAAATGCACCAATGTGTGGCTTCATGGGTTCAGAAACTAGAGAGCAGAATCCACTTATGGATTCCCTGCAAGTTTTAATTGATTGGTTGACACGGAGCTTCTCCTTGATAGTATTTTGCCCTCCTCGTGCCAAATTTATCGTTTCACAACTCAAACAACATGGAAACGCCACAATTCTGTATTACAATCTTTTTTGCTCCTTTAAAAGACCGTATTATTTTCAGTTTAATATTCAATTGAACATCATTTCAAACAGTTCGTGGTTACGAACTGTAGTAAGGAGCGACCTGGTTCAATAGTAACCGAAACTCTAAAAGGAAATTTTAATACCAATAGTTATATACTACGAATCGTATTTTTATGTTGATTTTAAATATATAAGATCAATCAAGTTTAGCCTTACCTATCAAATGTTACGAGCCTTAGGAAATTTGCCTTATTTTAGAAAACGGGGGGAACACCCCCTAAAAGTCATAGAGTGTTAACGAAAATCACACCATCAAATTCAGCATATCAGAGAACCCTACAGTAGAAGTTTCAAGGTCTTATCTATAAATATGTGGAATTTTGAATTTTTTGCCAGAATACAGATCACGGATGCGTTTTTATTTGTTTGATTGCTTTTTTTTTTTTTTTTTTTTTCAGGGGTGATCGTATCGACCCAATGGTCCTAGAATGTCGCAAGAGGGCTCATTCTAACGGAAATTGAAATTTCTAGTGCCCTTTTTAAGTAACCCAAAACTGGAGGGCACCTGGGCCCCTTCCCACGCTCAATTTTTCCCAAAGTCATCGGATGAAACATTAGAGATAGCCATTTTGTTCAGCATAGTCGAGAAACCTAATAACTATGTCTTTGGGGATGACTTAATCCCCCAGAGTACCCGGGGGAGGGGCTGCAAGTTACAAACTTTGACCATTGTTTACATACAATGTATGGACGTTTTTAGGGGGACTTTTTTACGTTGAGGGGTCGAGGGTAGGGGGTCACGTGGGAAGATCTTTCCACAGGAAGTGTACAGCCGTTTTCAGGGGGACTTTATCGTGTTAGAGGGTCAGGGGGATGGTGTTAGATGGAAAGATCTTTTCAAGGAAGAATTTTTCATGAGGGAAGAGAATTTTCATGTAGGGGGTGCAGGATTTTCAAGGATTATTTAAAAAAAAAATGAGAAAAAAATTCAACTGGAAGTAAGGAGTAGCAGTAAAACTGAAAATGAACAGAAATTATTACGCATACAAGGGGTTTCGTCTCTTCTTCAATACCTTCCTCTTTACGCTAAAGTATTTTAAATAATTTCAACTATTTAATCTACGGCCTTTGTGATTCAGTGGTCATTCTTAAAGAACTGGGGAAAAATTTACGCTTTAGTGTGAAGAGCCAGGTATTAAAAAGGGGGCAAAATCCCTTATATACATAATAAAAATATACGAATATAGAAGTTCGTTACGTAAGTTAGTTTTTAAGTTACGTTTATGCATTACTAATAAAAACGTTCGTAAAAAAATGAAAAGTTCTAGTTGCATTTTTAAGTAACCAAAATTGGAGGGCAACTAGGCCACCTCCCCTACCCTTTTTCTTATCAAAATCGTCCGATCAAAAATATGAGAAAGCCATTTAACCAAAAGAAAATTATATTAATGTGAAATTTCGGTTTAATTATTCATGTGCGGTGAGCCAAAATCAAAACATGCATTAATTAAAAACGTTTAGAAATCAATTAAAAAACAAGTTTTTTTTCAGCCGAATGTAAGGAGCGACATTAAAAATTAAAAAGAATAGAAATTATTCTTTGTATGAAAGGAGCTCTCCCCTCCTCAACGCCCTACTCTTTACGCTAAATTTTTTATGGTTTACAAAATTGAAATGTGACAAAGAGTCAAGTTTTATCGTAAAGAGTAGGGGGTTGAGAAGGGGACAGCCCCTTTCATATACGGAAAAATTTCTGTTAGTTTTTAGTTACAATGTTGCTCCTTACTTTCAGGTGAAAAAACTTGTTTTTTGTTTATTTAATCAATGTCATAGGACCATCTTTTTGGTAGGATCATCCCTGAAAAAACAACAACAAACAAGCAAAAGAAATAAACACGCATCCATAACCATAGTTCTCAAGAAAAATTTAAAGCTTTCTAATGAATGGAAAACATATATAAAATATTCTAATAGGGTTACCTTATATGCTGAGTTTGACTTTGGTTTAATTTTCATCAAGATCACCTTACATATAAAGGGTGCTTCAAATCTTTGTAAAAAAAAACTAACCATTAACTTTATCATTCTCATAACTTTCAATGGGTGACTTAAAGTTTAATGAATTTATGTTTTTGGAGTCGCCATAAAATTATTTGATTTCCTTAATATTTTTCGACTTCTTTTTTTCAGAGTATCCTCCAACATTTTTATGTCTCACTTTTTACTTACAGTTCATTGCCATGAACTGTTTGATTTGCAAGTTGCTTTTTTTTTTTTGACTAACATTTTTTCTTCAAATTAGATATTTCTCATCAATTTTCTCTTACTCATTTCAATTAACTTGTATTTTTCATATAATGGGGAACTTTACATTTCTTAGTAATAACCCTGAACATACTATAGTAAGAGATCCCAAGACCATTTTAATTAAATACTACAACAAAGTATGAATACCTATTTCATATGTTTCTGTTGCTACTGGAGACGAGAATAAAGAATATGATCATTAAAATTATATCTGCGTTACCTAATCTCAAAGAAAACAGATCAAATAGGAAAAAATATTACGAAAAGAAATTATCCCTTTGAAAGCAAAAGCCAAATCAATATGTACAAATATATATTTTGACCGATATTCAGACTAACAAATTACGTAAATTGTTCTAGTTGGATACGACCTTGTTAATAAAAAAATACCTTATTTCTTTCTGATTAATTTGGGCCAAACAATATTTAGTATGCTCGAGAAACATATAATTTCATAACTATCACCTTTCAAAATAAAACGTAGATGTAGCGGTCTAACTTTTCTGGTACGCTTCTGACCCCGAAATACTTTTTATTCCAAAATTTTCTGAGATTTGCTGGGTACCAAAATCACAAAGTTTTTAATCCAAAGAGGCTCGACCCAGTTACTATAAAGGTGAAACCAATTGACCATTAACGATTAAACCTAATAAAAATCAATGAAATTTTGAGTGTTCTGAGAGTTCAGGGTGCGACAATAAGTTAGGAAACTAACTGATAAAAATTTTAAGAGACTGAAATTTAGGAATGAATGAGGATGAAGCGATAATATTACTCAGGAAGAAATTTGACCAACATGATAGTTTCGCTTACCTAAGTTGTATTAGAAAAGCCAAGTCACGAAATGCTATGTTTCTTTTAAGTTAATCAAACAAAAAATGGTTTTTAACTGAAAGTAAGGAACAACATTAAAACTTAAAAAGAACAGAAATTATTTTGTATATGAAAGGGACTTTCCCCTCCTCAACGCCCTGCTCTTCAAGCTAATTTTATTTTGTTTTAAAAAGTAGAGTTTTGAGAAAGAGTCAAGAGTCGAACTTTGGCGTAAAGAGCGGGGCGTTGAGGAGGGGACAGTCCTATTCAAATACGGAATAATATCGGTTTGTTTTAAGTTTTAATGTAGCTCATTACTTTCAGTTAAAAAACTTGTTTATTTTTATTTAATTTCTGAACGTTTTTGAGTTAATGCAGGTGTTGATTTTAGATTACCGTACATGAATAATTAAAACAAAATTTGAACATTAACTTTACTTTGTTGGCTAAATGGCTTTCTCAGAGTTTTGATCGGACTATTTTGAGGAAAAAAGGGACCGGGGAGGGGGCCTAGATGCCCACCAATTTTTTTGTTTACTTAAAAAGACCAGTAGAACTTTGAATTTATTTACGAACGTTTTAATTAGTAATAAATATACGTAAATCACAGATTAACTTAAGTAAGGAACTTCTATATTCGTATATTTTTATTACGTATATGGTTCGGGGGGTCGTCCTCTCTTCAAAAAATTGCTCTTTACACTAAACCTCGAATTCTGTTCCAATTTTATAAGAATGACCCATGAACCACTAAGAACGTTTAATTAGAATAAATAGCTCTTTTGAAATTATCAAAATACTTTAGCTTAAAAAGCGGGGTATTGAGGAGGGGACGAGTCCACTCATATAAGCAAGTATTTTGTATTGATGAGGGGGGCAAACCCTCTCATGTACGTAATAAAAATATACAAATATAGAAGTTCATTGCGTAAGTTAATTCGTAAGTTACGTATATGTATTACTAATAAAAACGTTCGTAAAAAAATTAAAAGTTCTAGTTGCATTCCTAAGTAACCAAAATTGGAGGGCAACTAGGCTTCCTTCTTTACCCCTTTTTTCAAGATATTCCGATCAAAATTATGAGAAAGCCGTTTAGCCAAAAAAAAATCATATTAATATGCAAATTTTGTTTTAATCATTTATGTGCGGCGAGCCAAATTCAAAACATGCATTAATTCAAAGACGTTCAGAAATTAAATAAAAAAATCAAGTTTTTTCAACTGAAAGTAAGGAGCGACATTAAAACTTAAAATGAACTGAAATAATTCCTTATATGAAAGGGGCTGTCCCCTCCTCAACGTCCCGCTCTTTACACTTAGTCTTTTATTGTTTTAAAAAGCAGAACTGTAACAAAGAGTCAAACTTTAGTGTAAAGAGAAGGGCGTTGAGGAGGGGAAAGCCCCTATCATATACCAAATAATTTCTGTTCGTTTTAAGTTTTAATTTCCCTCCTTACTGTCAGTTGACACAACTTTTTTATTTTTTTATTTAATCAATGTTATACAACCATCTTTTTGGTAGGATCATCCCTGAAAAAAAAAAAACAAACAACAACAAACAAACAAAAGAAACAAACACGCATCCATGACCATAGTTCTCAAGAAAAAATATAAAGCTTTCTACATATTGAAAAACAGATATAAAATCTTCTAATAGGGTTACCTTATATGCTGAATTTGACGGTTTAATTTTCCTCAAGATCACTTTACATTTAAGGGATGTTTTAAATCTTTGTAAAAAACCTAAACATTAGCTTGATCATTCTCATAACTTTCAATGGGTGACTTTGGGTTTAATGAATTTACGTATTTTGAATCACAATAAATTCATTTGATTTCTATCTTATTTTTCAACTACTTTTTTTTTCAGAGTCTTCTCCAAGATTTGTATGTATCACTTTTTACTTATAGTTCATTGCAAGGAACTGTTTGATCTGCTTGTTGCTTTTTTGAAATAAAATTTTCTCTCGAAATTAGATCATTATGATCATTAAAATTATATCTGCGTTACATAATCTCAAAGAAAACAGATAAAATTTGAAAAAATTTTATGAAAATAAATTACCTTGTATTTTTCATATAATGGGAACCTTTAAATTTCTTATTAATAACCCTGAAAATACCCTGACAATAGTGTAGCAAGAGATCCCAAGACCATTTTAATTAAATACTACAACAAAGTATAAATACCTATTTCATATGTAACTGTTGTTACTGGAGAAGAGAATAAAGAATTTGATCATTAAAGTTATATCTGCGTAACATAATCATAAAGAAAACAGATCAAATTTGAAAAAAATATTATGAAAAGGAATTATCCCTTTCAAATCAAAGCCAAATCAATTTGTACAAATAGATATTTTGACCGATATTCAGACTAATAAATTACGTAAATTATTCTAGTTGGATAGGACCTTGTTAATCAGAAAGACCTTATTTATTTCTGATTAATTTGGGACAAAACAGTTTTAAATATGCTTGAATTTCATATAATTTCATAACTATCAACTTTCAAAAATAACATGCAGATGTAGCTGGCCAACTATTCTGGTACACTTCTGATACCGAAATACTTTTTACTCCAAAATTTTCTGAGATTTGCTGGGCACCAAAATCACAAAGTTTCTACTCCAAAGAGGCTCAACCCAGATACCATAAACATGAAACCGATTGACCGTTAACGCTTAAACCTAATAAAAATTAATGAAATTTTGAGTGTTCTGAGAGTCCAGGGTGCGAAAATAGGTTAGAAAAATAACAGATACAAATTTTAAGGGACTGAAATTTAGGAGTTAATGAGGGTTAACAGGTAATATTATGCAGGAAGAGATGTGACCAACATGACAGTTTCGCTTACTTAGGCTGTATTAGAAAAGACAAGTCACAAAATGCTACGTTTCTTTTAAGTTGAAAAAAGTTTGCAAGAACAGGAGGAAAAGTAATAGAAGTAACATTAGGGTATTGAGGCTACATTAATCACAGTGTTCAAGTGTAGCTCTGAAAACTTGGCACCCAGGTTGAAAGAGATCTTGGGTAGTCGTTTGAATAGCCGTATGTTAAAATAATATCCGCAGAAAATGTGGTTAGATCCCAGTTTCCAGGACTCTAAAGGAGAAAAGCTTCAGATTGTAGCATCGTTTACGAGTACAGGATGATTGGTTGCAAAAGTTATGCTTTTCGAAACCAGCTGGGTCTAAATAAAAAGAAGGATGCCGACGAATAGGGAAGAAGAAAGCCAGTAGAAAATTTTCGTTGGAAGTAAGACTGGTGGGATTAAAACAGAGATAGATAGAAGAGAAGTGATTGCACCTGTCGGCATTAGGTGTCTTGGTACTGAGATGAGTTATCTGTATTAGCAATTGTAAATGGTCCCAGAAGTACTGATTTCTCAGAATACACAGCTCAAGATGAAATATACTTTCTCGAAGGCATTTATGCAAGAATTTTAACTAAAGCCCTAGGAAAATAGTCTATAGAAAAGAGAAACATTAGAAATGCACTTGCTTTTTTCATGTAAACCTCAAAAACCATTTAAACTTGGCATCACCTGAGTAACATGGTCTTCAAGTAATTTGATCATTTTGAGTTCAAGTAAATTATTATTTGGTAGCGAGGAGAATTAGTGGTAAAAATAATGGATTATGCTACTTATTGGCACCAATTTATCCAGCCAGAGCCGAGCCTATAGCCCCCAGCTCTCCAAAAAATGTCAAATGTTTCATAAATAGGAAAATTAATGTGAGCGTTGTTTTCCTCCGAAAATTTCTACTTTTCTAGTCTCCATGTGCTACACATTACTCCAGCTATTATCTCTCTCTTTACCACTCATTATTTCTCATTATCAATCTCTTTCTCTCTCTCTCTCTCATTCTTTCTCTCTGTATATCCCTCTCTCTCCCTTTCTACTTTTTCTGTCTATCAGTCTCTCTCTTTCCCTCTCTCTGTTCCCCCTCTCTCTCTTTAACAAAAACACAAAAAACCTCGGAAATGGTAGAAGCATTCAACTATATTCACTTTCAAAAATGTGAAATCCTTTAAAATTTTGATTGTGCTCTAAGCAAATATTTTTCACGTCAGTTGTTAAGGTCAGTTGATGTTACTAGAGCATAAAAAGAACCTCATCCAATAAGTATTAGCTTATCAAAGAAACTGATGAGTTACATGAGACTTTGTTCTTTTGAACCAGTTTTTATCCTCTTCTCTTCCCGTCCCTGGCTAAAAAATCAAGGCTTAATGAATATAAAAAAGACTATACTTTTGTAGCAAATTCTAGACGGCTTGCAGCTATTTACTTTTTCTGTAACAAGGAATAAGCGAATTCGCCTCTTATATTTGCTGAAATCATGTTCTCATCTTTTTTGAGCCTTGATGTTTATGTGTTCATTTTTTTAAATTCCCTATTCAATCCTTTCTCGGTGCAGATAAATCTGCAGAAACCAACTGAAAAATGTTTTCTTTAGATGCTAATAGAGAATGGTTTAATGCGTCTTAACCTTTTTCTCCGCAGTAAAGAATAAGCTAAGATGAGTTTGACAAACACCAAAAACAAGAAGAACAATAAGGAATTTTTTAAGACAGTGGGAAACAAATTAGAATGAATATTTCGGCCCTATGTCCAAGGGCCGTCCTCAGTAATACAAATAAGAAAAAAACAACTTACAAGAGGATAAAATCAATAAAAGTAAAATGAACAGTTTTTCAAAACAGTCCCAACATCCTTACCTCAGCGAAGTTCAACCAGGACTGATAAATAAATTGTTATGAAAGGAGGCAATTCATTGAAATTAAAGAAAAGGATTTAAAAACACGTTTTTAATGCCAACCTAGCTATTTTCTTAGCCCAGCTTAGATATTAACACAGAACCTGTCACAAACAGACATATAAGATCAGCTGTGAAAAAAGCTAGGCTGGCATTAAGAACGTGTCTTTAAATCCTTTTCTTTCATTTCAATGAATTGCCTCGTTTCATAACAATTTATTTATCAGTCCTGGTTGAACTTCGCTGAGGTAAGGATACTGAGACTGTTTTGAAAAACTGTCCATTTTATTTTTTTGATTTTATCCTTTTGTAAGTTTTCTTTTTTTATTTGTATTGCTGAGGACAGCCCTTGGACATAGGGCCGAAATATTCATTCTAATTTGTTTCCCACTGTCTTAAAAAAGTCCCTATTGTTCTTCTTGTTTTTGGTTATGTGATGGAAAGGCAGTGTGGTCTTCGTCGTTATATAAGTTTGACTTCTTTAACCTCCTAATTCTATAATGCGTTTTATATTATTATGTAACAGAGGGAGAACCCTAGCATCGCCTTAGTAAAGAGCCATATTTCTTCCATGCATAATTTTTCCATTAGAAATTTTGTATGGAAGGTGCGGTCGTAAAACTTAAGAAAAGGCCAAATTGACCGGAAATTAAAAACTCTAGTGCCCTCTTTAAGTAATTAAATAAAAAAAAACTAATTTTTTTAGCTGAAAGTAAGGAGCGACATTAAAACTTAAAACGAACAGAAATTACTCCGTATATGAAATGGGTTGTCCCCTCCGCAATCCCTCGCTCTTTACGCCAAAGCTTTTAATTGTTTTAAAAAGTAGAATTGTGGCAAAGAGTCAAACTTCAGCGTAAAGAGCGAGGGATTGCGGAGGGGACAACCCATTTCATATACGGAGTAATTTCTGTTCGTTTTAAGTTTTAATGTCGCTCCTTACTTTCAGCTAAAAAAATTAGTTTTTTTTATATTTAATTTCTGAATGTTTTTGAATTAATGCATGTTTGGTTTTGGCTTTCCGCACATAAATTATTAAAATGAAACTTGTATATTAATTCTTTTTTTGGCTAAATGGCTTTCTCTTAGTTTTGATCAGACGATTTTGAGAAATAAGGGGTGGAGAAGGAGGCCTAGTTGCCCTCCGATTTTTCGGTTACTTAAAAAGGCAACTAGAACTTTTAATTTTTAATGAACGTTTTTATTAGAAAAAATACACGTAACTTAAGAATTAACTTACGTAACAAACTTTCATAACCTTATATTTTTATTATGTATACGAGGGGGTTTGTACCCTCGTTAATACCTCGCTCTTTACACTAAATGGTAAGTTTTGTCCCAATTCTTTAAGAATGACCCCTGAATCAGAAAGGCCCTAGAATAAATAGTTGAAATTACTAAAAATACTTTAGCATAAAGAGCAAGGTATTTATCTCCTCCTAAATACCTCGCTCTTTATGCTAAAGTATTTTTAGAACCCCTCATATGCGTAATTATCTCTGTTCGTTTTAAGTTTCAATGCTACTTCTTCCTTTTATTTGAAAAAACGTTTTCATGTTTATTTTTCATTATTTTCTTATAGTAATGCTAGAGAACCCTGCGCCCTTTTCATTGAATTTTTCTTCCCCCATGACAGATTCCTCCAAGGAAAGATCCTCCAACATAGCCCCCTCTCCTCAGCCTCACCCCCAAACAAAATAAAATCCCCCTGAAAACGTCTGTACACTTCCCAATAACCATTACTATATGTAAACACTGGTCGAAGTTTGTAACTTGCAGCCCCTCCCCCAGGGATTGTGGGGGAGTAAGTCATCCCCAAAGACATAGTTATTATGGTTTTCGACTTTGTTGAAGAAAATGGCTATCTCAAAATTTTGATCCGTTGACTTTCGAAAAAAATGAGCGTGGGAGGGGGCCTAGATGCCCTCCAATTTTTTTGGTCACTTAAAAAGGGCACTAGAACTTTTCATTTCCGTTAGAATGAGCCCTCTTGCGACATTCTAGGACCACTTGGTCGATACGATGACCCCTGGGGAAAAAAAAAAAAAAAAAAAAAAAAACACGCACCCGTGATTTGTCTTCTGGCAAAAAATACAAAATTCCACATTTTTGTAGATAGGAGCTTGAAACTTCTATAGAAGGGTTCTCTGATACGCTGAATCTGATGGTGTCATTTTCGTTAAGATCCTACGACTTTTAGGGGGTGTTTCTCCCTATTTTCTTAAATAAGGCAAATTTTCTCAGGCTCGTAACTTTTGATGGGTAAGACTAAACTTGATGAAACTTATATATTTAAAATCAGCATTAAAATGCGATTCTTTTGATGTAGCTATTGATATCAAAATTCAATTTTTTAGAGTTTTGGTTACTATTGAGCCGGGTCACTCCTTACTACAGTTCGTTACCACGAACTGTTTGATAATTGTGATGGAAGGGCTCAGGAGGGCCCTAGAAATATTTTTCCAAATTCACCTAAGAGTTTAAGGAGTATAAACACCTAGGAGATCAAAATGGTTCCTCAGTGAGCAGCAATGTAAATCGAAAGACGCGATATGTAGAAAGGTTGTTAATAAATCATATTTGCAAGATCTTTGCAAAGACCTGGGGGGTCAAATTAAAATTTTAAGGACGTGCTGTGAGACCACATAGACCCCAAAATTTAGCTTTCGAGGAGATGGACAGAGGTAAAACAAATAATTCAATATGTATCCATGCTATAAAACTGAGATTTCTGCAATATGTTTGTTCAGACTAGAAGGGGGGGGGGGGTTGAATTGAAACTTTCAGAGTACTGGGAAAAGGGGGGGGTATGGAGCCTCGACATTTGAAATTTAGAAAAAAGGCAAAGGAAATGTTTTTTCTACTATCTGATTAAGACATTTGACACTAAAAGCCCCTTTGGAATCTGACGCTCTCGCTTCTAAACTGTTAAGGGGACAGTAGCCCCGTTGTTATTTGTATCAATTTTGGTTTGTTTGACTTTTGACTTAATCATTTTTTTTTCATATAAGTTTATTCATTCATAGTAGTATCTGTTATTTTTATACTTGATATGATTATTTTTATTTCTATTATATTGAGTTTCGTTTATTCTTTCATAGTAATTTCTATTCATTTAGCTTTGAATTATAATGTGATTTTATTTTTGCTTTTTTTTACATTTAATACCACTCTTTATTTTTATTTGTAAACCTTTTGGTATGGAATTTTCTTTTTAGTTAATTTACGTAAGGAACCTAAAGGACAACAATAAATAATCTTCGTTTATTTTTAATGCGTGAAGGAATTTTAAATGTAGAGAGAATAGCAATTGCCGCTTGAAGATTATCGTTTAGACAGATTTGCAATAATTTAACACTAGAACCTATATATATATATATATATATATATATATATATATATATATATATATATATATATATATATATATATATATATATATATATATATATATATATATATATAAAGAGAAATTTGCCACAGCTGACGGGTAAGGATCATTTTTCTTTATTATAATATTTACCACAATAATAATTGTTTGCCACTTTTATTAAGTAATCAACAGGCACATCAGTAAATAATGAAGGTACGAGATTTAGAACGATAAAAAGGGAGCATCAGATAAAGAAGAAAATGCAGAAATTAGAATAAAAACAAGAAAGACGAAAAACGATTGGGAATCAATGTGTCAACATAAACAACTTAAACTTTTAAACAATTATACATGCATTAATTTTATCAAGGTCTATGACATGCAACATCATAAAACACTAAGTAAAGAGGACTAGAAAAAGAAAAAAAAATCGACGAAGAATCAAGAATCTTATTGTAATTATCATTAAATCTATGTTAAAAAAAATAGAAAAAACAAGAAACAAGAAACACCGACGAAAATATAATAAATGACTGTAATAATAGATTAAGAAACTACCATGCAATAACTACTTACAAAATACGTATTTGTTTTTCCCTGTATAAATCACTATGGTTCAAAGAAACTTATTGAGCAAAGTAGTTTATCTGTTTTGGTTACACATTATAACCATCATTTTCGCCAGAAAATTCATATTTTGTCTCATGGATTGTCCTACGGGTCACCTACTTTGCAAATCAGTGTCTATCCGAGGCTGTCACACCCGTTTTTCCGCCGAATTAGGACTTGTTGTTTTTATACTTTGTCAAGACTCTTATCACCCCGTCATAAAAATTTTGCAGCTGAAATTTATGTTGTTTTCGCACCAAATCAGAACGTTTGCTCAAGGTCAGGACATACTGTGGTGGATTACCACGGGTTGCATGCCATATAAATCCGTGTTTGTCTAAGGCTTCAAATTTGTTTATACACTAAATCAGGACTTAGGTTCTCTTGCCCGTAGTCAGGACAAACTTATTTTTACACAGAGTCAAAAGTGTTCCGCAGCTTGGACGAAGCTTGCTATTACACTGGATTCGGAATTTGCTCACTTTTGCAGCGTTTCATTAGAGCTTCGCAACTTAGACTTTACTCATTTTTTTAAACTAAGTCAAAATTCGCCTTATTTTACTACCGCGCTAAGCCACTCCATACTAAAGAATTAGCTTGTTTCTGTAGTGAGTTTAATTATTAGCTCATTTCTGCACCAAGGCATTTTGCTGGATTTCAGTCCACATCGTGTATTTAACTCATTTTACACTAGTTTATGACATGGCTGGATTTTGCATCATACTAGTTCGCCGCTTGCACTTCGTTTGTTGTAGGATTTCTTAGAAATAGCTGTTTCTTGCAACAAGTCACCAAAATAGCGCATCTTAGACATAGCTCTCGTTTTTGTATTTTTCAGTTTAAAGCAGTAGTTCAGAACCCTTTTTTTCAAATCCCATAACTATTGAAAAAAACTTTCATCGCTGAGTACACCTACACAAATTAAAAGCAAAAGAAGATTAAAAACAAAACCCGAACCTAACTTTGATACATTTTTTAACATATTGATTAAAATATGTTTTTTTTTAATTTTGGTTACAATGGGCTGTGGTTCATATTTTACTAAGTTGCAGCTACAGCTGCAGCCATGATAAAAAAAAACTGAGACGTTGAGGGATTTTTATACTTTTCATTGATTAAATAGTAACAGGAATTTAGACTAAAATAATAATTTGGTTGTTATTAGAGAGCCACTGTAGATAAGAATAATTAGGCGAATTATCCGCTTCAAAGAACACTGAAATATGGACTGCAAAATGTGCTTGCTTTATCAGCATTTCAAGTGATAATTCGACGAATGAGGATTTTATTCTTATTTACTATGCGAGTAAACAAAATGGGCGTTTCTCATCCTAATAATTGGATGATTGTGTGTTAATATCACTCGATCAGAGTGTGATAGAATGTCCATAATCATGATAGTGTAGCTAAACCAAAATCAGTCAATTTTTTTCAAAGTGAAGAATATATTGCACAGAAAATAACCAGTCTATTCATTATTAAAAAACTTAAAATAATTGCAACGTTTTCAGGAACATAACTTAAAAGTAAATTTTTATTTCAAATGTAACATAGGCATTACAAACATTCAGTCGCCTCCGTGATTCCGGTATTACTGATGTTTTTTGGTGGGCCTCCCCACATGCTTCTACCTTCCCCAAGGGGTACACGTACTATAGGTTTTAAAACCACTGGTCTAAAGCTTGGATTTAGTCTGTTTTCGTCCTCAGACTGGAAATTCATGCCTGATTTAATCTAAACAAGGCACAGTACGCATAACTTTCTGCATGAAAAGTTGATGGTGAAGGGATGAAGGAGAGTTTGAGAGGTAATGGGCCTGATTTCTACTTCCGTTGCATGATTTTGTTTAGATGAGCATGCCCGCACTTTCTCCAAAAATGTTAGCTTGAAGAATCAATAATTGAATAATCTTGGGCTTTGCCCTTAGAGCTGAACGGTTCATACTCTCTGAAAGCAAATATTCTGGACCTTCCGAGAAGTGTGAGTGACATTGCTGCCTCAAAACCATAATCTGATGCCAAACTGTGCTGTGGGACTGCCAGGAGTTGTGACCTGTATAAAAGAGAGATAATTACCCCTGCAATCTTTGTCAGCCTACAGATTCAAATTTCGAACGAATGGGACCCCTTCCAAGTTTCTATGTCTATCCGGTCGAGGAAAAGATCGAAGAAAAAAAAAAGTAATGTATGGGAGATAGATCAATCGCTATCAAGTCAATGCTATTATTGACCTTTATAATCTCACTCATTAGAATTATGTGTTTCCGGGAA
Source organism: Artemia franciscana (assembly GCF_032884065.1). NCBI lineage: Eukaryota > Metazoa > Arthropoda > Branchiopoda > Anostraca > Artemiidae > Artemia > Artemia franciscana. Next base: position 34,972,892 of record NC_088865.1, read on the forward strand.
AAGACGTTTGTTTCTTGCTTTATATGCTTTTCATTTTAATTTTTCAATATTTTTCTTTACTTTGGCCAAAAAATTGCTCTAATTGATCATCATTTGAATATTCTACTATTCGTTTTTTTTCATGGGGCTATTAAACAGAAGAAAGACATTATCTTCCATTAAATTCATGTTCACTTTTGTGTAGAATAAAGCAGGGAACGAGGAAACTTTTACTACAGAAGAGAAAATTTCTCATATAGCTTTTTAACAACAGGGGAAAATTTAACATGCCAAAGGGGAGTAAAATGGCAACTTACACTTATTTTCTATTCGCTGAGCATTTTCTTTGCTACATAATGTCCTTTCTATAATTCGACTATTGACTATATTTTATCCCATGTCCCCACAATAGATCTCTCTTATACTAAAGGGAAGCATGTAGTGGTTCCACGTGTCATCATTGAATGGAGGAATTAGATTAATTATGAAAGGGTCAACAAATTTCTGTACTTAAGCCTGTAATTTTTAAACACTGTTTTTTCTTTTGAAGTAAAGTTTACAGCAGTCAATCCACACAGTTCACGGTAGCAGACTTTGAGTAAAGAGGGACACATGACACTAGTAACTGACTTCCAAAGGAATTACATTTGAAAAAAAAGTAAGAATCGACTCTTCATTGGCATTGTATATATATGAAGTTCATTGTTTAAAGTTGACCATCAATAGTTATTAACGTTAGAAATTTTGTTATTTTCCCTTAGAAAAAGCATACTTCACTAGAGGGTTGATTCCAGTATTGGATTAAATATTCCACTAGAAGTAATGGGTATTAGACTCCAAACATTTGACCAAATCAAGCAGTTTGTGATTAACGACCGTAAGTAAGAAGCGATGCTGCTCAATAGTAGTCGAAACTCTAAAATAGGGAGTTTTTATATCAATAGCTAAATCAAAGGAATTAATTTATTATGCTGATTCAAACCATATAAAACTCATTAAGTTTAGTGCTACTTATCGAAAGTTACAAGCGTAAGAAAATTTGCCTGATTTTCGAGGAAGAGGGGAACAACCCCTAAGAGTCAATGAATCTTAATGAAAGTCACACCATCAGAATGATTCAGTCTAGCAGATAATTTTACTGTAGAGGTTTCAAGCTCTATCTACAAAAATATGGAATTTTGTATTTTTTTAGTCAGAAGAAAGATCACGGATGCATGCTTATTTGCTTTTTTTGTTTGTTTATTTTTCCCAGGGGAGGGGGGAGATTGTATCGAATCAATAGTCCTAAAATGTCAAAAGAAGGCTCATTCGAACAGAAATTAAAAGTTCTACTGCCAAATAGATTGGGGGCAAATTTTGAGATAGCCATTTTGTTCCGCATAGTTGAAAGACCCACTAACTGTGTCTTTGGGGATAACATGAGCCCGCACAATCCCTGGGGAAAAGTCTGTAAGCCATGAAATTTGCCCATTGTATACATATAGCATTTGTTATTGGGAAGTATTAAATAAAAACACTAGTTTTTTTAACTGAAAGTAAGGAGCTACATTAAAACTTAAAACGAACAGAAATTACTCTGTGTATGAAAGGGGTCGTTCCCTTCTCAATGCCCCGCTCTTTACGCTAAAGTTTGACTCTTTCTCTCAATTCTTCTTTATTAAACAGCAAAAACTTTAGCGTAAAGAGGGGGGCGTTGAGAAGGGAACGGCCCCTTTCATACAAGGAGTAATTTCTGTTCGCTTTAAGTTTTAATGTCGCTCCTTCCTTTAAGTAAAAAAACGATTTTTTTTTAATTTCTGAACTTTTTTGAATTAATGCATGTTTGATTATGGCTCTCCGCACAGAAATTATTAAAAATAAAATTTGTATATTAATTCTTTTTTGGCTAAATGGCTTTCTCTTAGTTTTGATTAGACGATTTTGAGAAAAAAGGGGTGGGGGAGGAGGCCTAGTTGTCCTCCAATTTTTCGGCTACTTGGAAAGGCAACTAGAACTTTTATTTTGTAACAAACGTTTTTATTAGTAAAAAATTAACGTAACTTAAGAATTAACTTACGTAACGAACTTGTGTATTCATATATTTTTATTATGTATATGAGGGGGTTTGTTCCCTCATTAATACCTCACTCTTTACACTAAAGCTTTAATTTTGTCCCAACTCTTTAAGAATGACCCCTGAATCAGAAAGGCCGTAGAATAAATAGTTGATATTACTAAAAATACTTTAGCGTTAAGAGCGAGGTATCTTGAAGGAGATGAACCCCTCATATGCGTAATAATCTCTGTTCGTTTTAAGTTTTTGCTGCTTCTTACTTTCAGTTGAAAAAACTTTTTCATATTTATTTTTTCATTGTTTTTTTTTTATAGTAATGCTAGAAAATCCTGCGCCCCCTTCATTGAATTTCTCTTCCCCATTACATATTCCTCCAAGGAAAGATCCTCCCACATAGTTCCCTCCTCTCAATCCCCCCCCCCAAAACCAAAATAATCCCCCTGAAAAATGTCTGTACACTTCCCAATAACCATTACTGTATGTAAACACTGGTCAAAGTTTGTAACTTGCAGTCCTTCCCCGGGGACTGTGGGGGAGTAAGTCATCCCAAAGACATAGTTATTATGGTTTTCGACTATGCAGAACAAAATGGCTATCTCAAAAGTTTGATCCGTTGACTTTGGGGAAAAAATGAGCGTGGAAGGGGGCCTAGGTGCCCTGTAATTTTTTGGTCACTTGAAAAGGGCACTAGAAATTTTCATTTCCGTTAGAATGAGCCCTCTTGCGACATTCTAGGACCACTCGATAGATACGATGATTCCTGGAAAAGAAAAACAAAAAACAAACAAATAAACAGGCACCCGTGATCGGCCTTCTGACAAAAAAATATGAAGTTCCACATTTTTGTAGATAGAAGCTTCAAACTTTTACAATAGGGGTTTCTGATACGCTGAATGCGATGGTGTGATTTTCGTTAAGATTCTATGACTTTTAGGGGGTGTTTCTCCTATTTTCGAAAATAAGGCAATTTTTGTCAGGCTCGTAAATTTTGATGATAAAGACTAAATTTTGATTAAACTTATATATTTAAAATCAGCATAAAATCTAATTCTTTTGATGTATCTCTTAGTATCAAAATTCCGTTTTTTAGGGTTTCGTTTACTATTGAGCCGGGTCGCTCCTTACTACAGTTCGTTACCACGAACTGTTTGATAGATACATTATTCGGGGGGATATTTCTGCTGGAGGTTTTTCCACGGGGAGAATTTATCGTGGTGAGGGAAGTTTCCCAGCAGCGGACTTTCTGGGGGAAAGTTAACACGGGGAATTTGCTAGAATTCCTATACAGAATTCTGTTTATTTGTATTACTTTCTCTGTGCCGAATCAATTTTACAATTGAAGATTTGAAGACTAACGTTCGGGCGAAATATTCAGCGGGTTGGAATTTTCTAGAGGATCTTCCGGTAGGGGTGAATTTCCATGGGATAAATTCTCCATGGGGAGTTTTTCTCGGGATAATTTCTCCAGGGTTAATTTTCTGTGGGAGCAACTTTTTACTAGGGAGGGGGAGGGATTTGAAAAAAATGCTCCAGGGAGGGGGATTTCCAGTATGATTTGCAAAAAAAAAAGAATAAATCAGAAATCAAAGTCATTTTGAAAAGAAATGTGCAAAGAAAATTTCTCAGCTGGAATCTTCCACAAGAAATTCCTGGGGGAAACGTTTTAGCAAGAATGGAACTACCGGGGGGAATTTTCTTGGTGGGGGTATTTTGCGTCGGAGGAACTTTCCATGAAGGGGTTTTCCATAGGAAGGGAAGGAAATTTCTTAGAGGTGGCTGGATCTCTCGTTAGTATTCGATAAAACCGAGATCTCTCGGCAAAAAACAATGAGAAATTCAGTAAAAAATTCGTTTTTCAACTGAAAATAAGGAGCAACATCAGAACTTAAATTAAACAGTAATTATTATGTATATGAGAAGGGTTGCTCACTCCTCAATACCTCACTCTTAACTCTAAGGTTTGTATTTTTTTCCCAATCCTTTAAGAACGGCTCCTGAAACACAAAGGCCGTTTAATAGAATAATAACAAGTTTTTTTTTTAAATATTAAAAAAAAACTTTAGCGTAACGAGCAAGGTATTGAGGAGGGGGCAACAACTCATATACGTAATAATGTCTGTTCATGTTGATGTTGCTCCTTACTTTCCGTTTGAAAAAACTAGTTTTTTTTAATTACGTTTAAATATCAGGACAAAATACTGTAAATAAATTATGCTTAAGTACGAATGTACAGTTTGTTAAGAACAGTTATTATAGTAAAGGTTATTGTAACCAGAACGTAATTTACACTTTTACTAAAAAAATGAATAAGGATTGATAATTTAATATAAATATACTGACATTTATTTTTTAAATTCTTGATAATTTTTAATTTATCAAAGTTGAAAAGTGAAAAGATTTAAAATTTGTTTTGTTTTCAGCAGACTGCAAATTTTGTTCTGGTCTCCAGAAGGCGTGGGGGGGGGGTATCACTCCTGCTCATGTTAATTTCTGCTTGTTTTGACTTCGAGTCTGTTATTTATTGTAATTTCTGTTTGTTTTGCTTTTAATTCATTTATTGATGTTGATTTGTCGTAGTTATACGCTTGGAAGATTATTTTACTTTATTGCTGCTCATTTTTAGTTTAATGGATCTCTTTACTTTTCTTTGAAAAACTTGTTTTGTGGAAACAGTTTTTTTAGTTAACAATAGTAAATACGATCAACCAACAGAAAACTGAGAACTTCCTTGTAAAAATTGCTGTGACCAAAAAACTTCTCAGTCTTCATAAAGACTTTCTTTTAAAGACAAAGATGACTTTCCTTTGCCTTGATGGATATGAGAGGGCATAATAAAGAACATAATTTAGAGGCTGATGAGATCCTTCAAAAACAATCAAAAGCTAGTGAAATATGCAAGACCTGAATAAAGAACAAGCTGAGATAGATACTAATACAGACAAAGATCCTTTTACAAGGTTTATTGGGTATATTTTTACAACATCAAAATGACCAAAATTTATTAAAAGCAAAGTTGCTCTGATAAAAACCTTTAAAAGAATGAAAAGTCTATATGCCCTTTTCAAGGTATATTTTGGAAAAGGTCTCTATTTTTTACAAAATTTCAGTCTTTTCATGTAATTTTCCCTGTGTGACAGATAATTTTTGAACCTCACAGTGGGGCTGTTGATAGATACTCAGGATCCTGTTTGAAAGCCTAGTAGGTTTCAAAATATGACCAAATAACAGAAAAACAGAGAGCTTATGAGTAAAAAATTCTTCGACACAAAAACTTTTCATTCTTTTAATGACTTTTTTAAAAGACAAATATCACTTTCCAGTACTTTGATTGGTATAAAAAAGTACAAATTGCAATGGTATTTAATGGGTGGCGGGACATTTCATCAAGTAAGCAAAATATTACAATTTAATGTGATGTTCAAGGTTTGAATAAAGAACTTGATTTGAAAGACTGCTTCAAATAAACTGGATCAGTATATTTCCCTATACTTATAGAATTATGAAAACTCGGGCTTTACTGTTTTTTTTCGGGTGGGGGGAGGGGAGTGAGATTTTAAACACCCCAATACAGACAAAAAAATATTGTGCATTATAAGCTTTTATGATGCTTGGAAGTACTTCAGAATAGCCAAGGGTATTAAATTGAAGCTTTCAAGGGAATATTGAAGGGGTTGTTAATATAAATCAAAAGACACTGTGTGCATCCAGGTTGTCAAAAAGGCATATCTGCAATATCTCAGGAGCTGATAAGGTTATTAGGTCGAAAATTTCAGCGAATATTCTGAGGGATGATGAAATAAATTTATAGTCGCTATGTACGTCCAGGTTGTCAAAAAGGCAAATTTGTAATATTTTATGAATGGCTAAGGTTTTGAAGCTTAAACTTTAAAGAAAAAACTTGATTTTTTTTTCTCCAAATTAGACAAAAGTAGCGTTTTTACACACGGTAAAGTAGTAGGGCAGTGAAGGACACTATCATGGTACCAAGTTCTCAGTATGGTGCACCTTCAGTAGCTCAGAGACGGATTGGCATATTAAGTAAATTTTCCGGGGAAATTGAGGATGGATGGCAAATAAATATTGATTTTTGACCTTTTGGAAAGGGTAGATCTAAATCAAAGGTCTCTATTTGCACCCAGGCTATCAACATTCCGTATATACAATATCTTGGGAACGGAAATTGGCAACTGAAATAGAAAATTCAAAGTTATAGGGCCTTTATATGAGTCAAAAGCTAATGGAGGGCGGTCAGACCCTCTCTTGTACCATTTTTTTTTACCCACCTCCCGGTGCTCTAAACACATCGACGAAAGTTTGAGATATGTATTCTGTTCAAGAAAGGTACAAGAATCGTCTTCGGGAATGACTTGCCCCGCAAATTCCATGGGAGAAGGGCAATAAATTATGCAAAATTCACATTACTCATGCATAGAGTTTATATTGAAAAAGAGGGGCATTCTTTATCCTGGATGTGCAATGAGCTCAAAACTTGAGAAAACTTGAAACTGTAACTTTACTAGAATAAGAGAATCACATAGTTGGCTCGGAGTACGGGAAGGGGTCTTAAAATTAGCCAAAAACATTTTGTTCCTATATAGTTGTATTTCTAGTGAGCTCCTCTGAGTGGTTCGCTAAGTCAAGATTCTTAGAATTTCCCAAGAGGGCACTCTGGAAATGAAACGTATACCTGAGTTTATCTAAGGACGTTATATGCACCTAATTTTTCAACGGTTTAAAAGATAGCGTTGAACACTGAGGGAGTACTAGATTGTAGCAGGATTAATTTTATTTGCAAATTTTGCTTGAGAAGGGGGAGAGGTAAATCACAAGACTTTATGTATATTCTGATCCTCAAAGTACCATTTTTACAGTATTTCCGAAACCACTTAGGGGATAGAGTTGAGACTTTTATTCACTGTTAGAACAAGAAAAAAGGAGGGTTGGGCGAGGGAGATTCAAATTTAGTTCTTGAGAGAGTCAAAAAGAGGTGTCCCAGACGGCACTTCTATGCTGCCTGTTTGTCAAAATAGCGCATGCGTAGCACCTCGGGTACGGCTTACAGTATTAAAATGAAACAAATGGGTAACGTTAAGGCGTGGACACTGAATTGCTACTTTGGAGGAAAGGTAGAGCTAAAGGGTAGTAATTTCTATTCGGATTAAGTTTGAAATATTATACGAGTTTATTTCTTTTCCTCTTTGGCTCAAAATTCCTCTTTCCTTTTCTTTGATAAACATCTTTTTGGATTTTTTATTGATTATAAGAAATAAACGGAATTACATCAACCACGATAACATAAATTATTTATCGAAATGCTATTATCATGCAAACTTTTCTACTCTAGTGTAGTAGTAAAATGTATTAATATAGTAGTAACAATACAGTAGTAATAATATGCTGCATTAATTTGGAAGATTCTGTCTTTCTGTTGCAATAAGCCCAAAGTTTATGATTTTGTTTCGCTTTCCAGACAACTTGAAATTGACATAAAAGTGCTTAAATTGCTATTGGAAAGATGTAATTCAGAGGGCGTTTAAGTGATTAGACATGTAATGAAGTACGTGCATAAATACCTTTCATTAGTGGACCATTAAATCGGAAATTCAAAGTTCTGGTCCCATTTTTGGTTAATAGAAGAGATTGTGCTTTTGTCAAGCTCTGATTTATGTCATTTTGTGTCGCATAACAGTAATTTTGTCAAAAATAATGTTAAGTAAACATTGCCTCCATGTGGATACGCCCCGTAATGAGGCTTCTTTGTCCCTGAACATGCAAACACATACTTTTAAAGAAGAAAGATCATTTTGCGGAACATATAGGAAATTTTTTGAAGGGTTACATACACAACAGCTGTTTGTGGATCTCTGTTAATCTTTTTTGGTGATGGGGTTCATGAAGCCACAGATTATTAAGATCACCATAGAGGTGATTTTCACACCTTTACCTCCCCTAACTTAGAAAAATATATTGAGACTGATTTTTATAGAGAGTTAAATAGGTATATACAATAAGTTGGGACATTAGCGTAAAGAATAGGAAAAGAGGCTTGTGGGTTATAGCATTTGATCACATTTATGGATACTTCATAATATTAAGGATCCTACGATCTTTAAAAATAGGCGTTTATGTTATTGATGATTTAATGAGGCTTCTTTATGTCATTACGTTGAATTGTTTTCAGCCAATCAATGTTTTCTGGTTGAGCAAAAAAAATAAAAATTGCCAGTCAGTAAACCTAGGGAGATGAGCGGATAACGGAGCAATTTGTGCCCTAATTTACGGAATATAACCATGAAAGTTAGAAGTGTGATGACCATTGTGTAGTATTTTGATGAAAAGGATATTTGTCGGTACCTCTTCATTGTCACTGATTTTGTATCAGTCACCTAGTTTTTCGGTAACAAAAGGTATTTATCAAATGACCCCTGAAAGATTATTTTAGGATATCGTTCTTAAAGTCTTGAACTTCACTAAAGTTGATTAAAGTAATATAATCTCAGGAAATAGACACATAGATGTCTTAGAAGCTTAACCACCCAAAAAGTGCTCGTTCTACCAAACCGCAACAGAGTATTTGCAATAAAGGAAAACCTATCTCAATCAAAGCAATAACTAGAATTTTGCCAAAACTATTGTGCTATTACCTCATTCAGCTTTCTGGAGATTAGAGCCAGAGGAAAATATTGTTATGAAAATATGTGATTAAATGACTATTTATTTAATGACCCCTGAAAGATTATTTTAGGATATCGTTCTTAAAGTTTTGAACTTTACTAAATCTGGTTAAAGTAATATAATCTCAGGAAATGGACGAATTGATGTCTCAGAAGCTTAACCACCCAAAAAGTGCTCGTTTTACCAAATCTCAACAGAGTACTTGCAATGAGATATTAGATATAACAAACATTATTCGCCATTCGCCTGCCAAGAAAGGCAATAAGCTTGTAAGGGCAAGCGAGGTTATCACCCTCAGCTAATAAAAACCACATTCATATCACGGTATTCAATACAAAAGAAACTCAACTGATGAAAGAAGAAAGGAAAAAAAGAGAAAGAGGAAAAAGACAAGAAGAAGACAGAAAAAAAAATTAACAGAAAAAATATTAACAGCAGGTAAATCAGGGAAATGCCTTGAATAGAATGACAACCTGGAACGGGCCTTGCATCAAAATTATTCACGAGATAAAAGAAACTTCTTTACCTGTGACTTGAAAGCTGGAAGACTAGGCACATTTTTCACACCCTCGGGCAAAATATTCCAAAAATGGGGACCATAATGGCGAATCACAAAAGATGCCCGAGTAGTACTCCTAAACTCATGGGTTAAGTTATCAGCTTTTCTTGTATTATGATCATGACGGTCTCTATTAAAAGTAAAAAGATTTTCAAAAGCAGGGGTGAGCAGGCGATTCAAGTATTGATACGAGAAAATCGCAACTTGGTAATCACGAATTTGGGATACATCCATTAACTTATTCTTTTTAAAATGCTCATGAGCAGGAACATCATCAGAATCATAAAATTCCGATAATAATTTTAAAGCTCTATTCTGAAGTTTATTCTGAAGCAATAAAGGAAAAACTATCTCAATCAAAGCAATAACTAGAATTTTGCCAAAACTATTGTGCTCTCACCTCATTCAGCTTTCTGGAGATTAGAGCCAGAGGAAAACATTATGATGAAAATATGTGATCGATAATCTCCTTGGGGGAAAATCATCCTTAATCAGCCTTTTTGTTCTTCCCGTTCTTAGAAGCTGTGCTGGTTTTGAGCCAATCTTCTTTTATTCTAACATCTCTGCCCTTTGAATAAACTGATTCTGTTTTAATCAATTAATATTTTTCAGGTATATTTTGGAAACCAGCTAGCAGGAGTTGGACTTTGCACCTTTCACAGTAGTCACAATATTGAATATTACCTACGATGCCTCTTTTTTTTAATGTAAGTATCAATGTTTTTGAGTCTTTAAACTAAAATTAAAATCTCATAATGCACCTTCACTGACGAATATGCAAACGAAATTCAAAAATTTCGTTTTTTGAAACGAAATACATGCTTTTGTGCATCCTTAATTATCAGCAATTTTTCCCCTATTGTATCAAAGATTTTTGCTTGTTGCCCCTTATCATAGGCAGCTCAGTAGCTCTTCCAAATAAAAAGCTATGTGATTTCAACGTATTATTTTTTTCCCATGCCACTTCGTATGAAAGGCTTTGTCGTAGAATGTTCAGCCCATTCGACTGCGAATTGAAATTTCTATTGTCCTTTTTAAGAGTCAAAAGTGAATGGAAGGCATCCAGCCCCCCTCATATACAATCCTCTACAATAGTCCTAATTTTAGATAGCTATTTTGTTCAAATAGTCGAAAGGTTCAATAGTTGGCTCCACCCCCTCCCCGCATCCCAAGGGGAAATGGTTGTAAATTATATGATTTGCCCATTTCTTATGTTTACTGTGTACTTGAGTAGTAATAAGACAACGAATAGCGTATTTAGGTATGAGTTGAATGTAAAATTGTGAAGTTTTATCCAAGTGATGTCTTAAGAACTTAGAAATGTAATTAAATACATACACAACTGATTACTAATCGAACAGGAATTCAAAGCTCTGGTGCCATTTTTGAGCTGATAAGAGATATTGTTCTACCGCAAAGTGCTGATTTCTGATATTTTGTGCCATTAAACAACAGTTTTGGCTAAGATACTATCTGACGAAAATAGTGCCCATGTGAATACGCCACTCTTCGGTGGCTTCTTTGTCCCTAAGTATGCAAAAACAGTCCGTAAATGATGAACAATCGTTTTTTAGAACGTTCATGAAGTTCTATACTTAAAACATAAGTAATACATTATATGCCTATACGTTTTCCCTTTTATAACATTGATAAAGTCGATATTGTGGAGACATTCAGGAATGTAAATCAACACATATTAAACTCTGAATCTATATCTCATTAGTTCTTCTCAGTCATTTTCGCGATTAGGGTAATTTTCTTTCTTTTCTTGTTGACACTATGAGAAACAAAACACAGAGCTTGAAATAAAAATTGTTTTCACTAAAACACAAATGACGTTCGGGTCTTAAAAAGACATAGTGGGCATTACCCCTACTCTTGTCAGTGGGAATTTCTATAATTTTAAATTGAACTGATTAGAACAGTCCGATTTTTTCGGACTGTTTGCGAAATAAAAAAGAAAGTCACGCATAAACACATCTAAGCCTTCAGGCATTTTATTGACTGTACACAGGGAGCACAGTGAAAGAAAATGACTTGTACAATCAAGTATAAACAGGATGCTGAACTAGTTCTTTTAAAGGCACGGCTAGTCCCTTTTGATGGATAAATTAATATTGACGTCAAAACCAATACAGCTCAAATTATGCAATGGTATACCTAGATTTGATAGGTATTCGAGACTCAGTCTCTTACATCTTCCTGCAGTAGCATTGGCAACAGGGAAAAGTCCAAGAAAGTCTTCAAGAACCAGATAATTCGACATCTTATATTTAGTGACCGAGTACCGGAAGTTTCTGATAAGGATCGTCAGTCAATCCATCCACGATCAAGATATAATGCGCATTTTTTAGCCCTGCCCGCGTTAACTTAAGATTTCGGGATAAGATTCCTCGTTGCAGGATCCATTCGTAAATTCACACTAATTTTATTTCTTGATTTCTTTTGTGGTGGGAACTGCTTTTTCTGTACAGTTGCAATACAAATGATTGTCTTTCTTGTGCTGGGTCAATTTCTCAAATTTGGGAGAAAACCTTTGACATGGCTTACAATTTTACTGAGATAGTAGGAAGCGAATTTTCAAAAACTAAAGCCAATAAAAAAAAAATATTGAAAACTGAAAATTAAGGTAGGCTATAACGTTTTTGTTTGAATTCAGATAAGTATAGACGTATCATGGTTGCAATCTTCAGAGCCATAGAAATAAGGAAAGGGTAGACATAGTAAGATGGCAATACCTTCCCAAGCTATATTTTGAGTTGACAGGAAACCCTCTAAACTAGAATTTTTCCTAGATCAGCCCCTTATGGCAAACCAGTCACGCACACAAATATGGCTCATGATCAGGGAGCTGACACTCAGCACGGAAAAACTCATGAAACATTTTTAATATATTGATCATTTTAGGGGTACTTGTGGCATTAACAAGAACCTCGCACATAAAAGCATCGGGAAATTTCTTGGCTCCACACAGGGAGCACAATACACGAGAATGACTCTTGCAGCCAAGCATAAGAAATCCTGGACTGGTTCTTTTAAAATCAGTATTTAAAATACTGATGGCTAATATTAATATTTGCGTTATAAAAACCAATACTGCATAAATTCAGCAATAGTACACATAGATTTGACAGGTGATGGAGAATCAGTCACTTCTCATCAAGGAGTTGGACATGCTGAAATCTATTAAAAAGGAAGCTAGCAAGTATTTTCAGAACAAATGGACATGAACTCATAATCCTGGCTTCATCCAGTACAGTGGCATTAGGATGAACCCTGCATGTGTTTGCCCAATAAGAACCATGACTCAAAGAGTAATGGAGGGTAGCCTTAAGAGTTGGCATTCTTATGCTTGTATTATAGCCTAGTAAAGACCACATCATTCCACCCATCCTTCATTAATATGCAATGTTTAGAGTCTGTAGTCACCTAATAACCAAGCTGACTTAGCTTACACTAGTACCTCAAAAGCCATACTAGTAGCCTACTAGCATTAAGACGTTGATTCTTACTTTCTTCCATGCTAATACACAGGACTAAATTGGATCAAATTCACTGTACAAGTGAATATAAATAGAAATGCTTGAAACTTTCCGGTATTTTACTCCTCCCTCCCTGAACAACTTGGTTGAGTATTAAAACATAAAAAGATCTGTAATGGCAAGTTTGTATTCTTTTCATGTGTTATAACAATTTTTCACGGAAATACAGAAAGTTGTTATACTTTTGTGTGATTTTTCTTTTGAAAATTGGACGTTCCATGGAATAGTGTGGTTCTCTATGTCACACGTAATGCGACAACGGCCAAGGAAGTGCGACATAAGGTGCAAAAAATCAACAGTTGGTAACCATGCCCGTAAGACTTAAAATCAAAATTCTAAGATAACCATTTTGTTCGAAATAGACAAATTTTCAGTAAATATTTCTCTGAAGATGACTCGATTTTCTCAGCCCCTAGGGTGTGGGCCGAAAATTGTGCATGTTGCCCATTTATACGTAGGGTGTATCATAGGCAGCGTGAGAGTACGATTGGCCCCAAAGACATCTTCTTATGAAGACAACCATTTTGTTTAAAATAGTAAAAAGGACCAATAACCATTCCTTTGGGGTTGACATGGACTCCAAGCATATAACAATTACTAAAATTTGTACAAAATAGCAAGCCAAAATCTCGAATATTATATCAACTGAAAATGAACAGAAATTACTTAAACGAAATACTTTATAGAAGTAGTTTCTCAAACAAAGGTAAAAAGTTACATTAAACATATCAGGTATCATAGGTCATGGTATAGGTATAAATCAGGTATCAACAAACAAATGAAACCCCAGACAAACAGAAGTTACAATGAATTAGTCAAAGGTAAAACGAGCAGAAACTGCCAAAAAAAGGAGTAGGACCGACACCCCCTATGTCTTCTAAAAACCCCAACAACATTTGCGCTTTACTGAAAACAAATTCATTTTTAACGTTTTATCTTTTACAACTTTAAAAATAAATAATTACTGAGCTAGAATGTTTATTAAATGCTTAATCTACATTTTAATAATTCTGCTCAATAATTTTGTTATTATAATGTTTTTCAGTCTTTTTTTTTTGATGTTTTGACAAATGAAAACACCCTCCAATCACTTTCAATTTTTATAACGGGAATTAAAACTTCAATTTCCCTTCAAATGAGCCCTCCAAAGTTTTTACCACCACAACTTCTTTACGAACTGGCGGGAAGAAAGATATTACATTGAAAGCATACGACTAGTTATTTAGGCAGACCAAGTGCGTTACCTTTGTTTACACTGAGCACTTTGAAGCAGAACAATTCCCACGCACACACTAAGATAAACTGCAGCAACGAAGAAATGTGATGATTTTTGTTCATATAATTCGTTTGGTTGTATTTATTTTCGTTTGAATGACGCTTGTTTTTTCTGTTCTTTTATTTCTTTTTATAGAACTATTTTCATTCAGAATTAATGTATAAAGTTTAATATCCTCTTAATTTTAGGTATGTTATTCCGCTGTTCTTGGTACTTTACTGCTATATTAAAATTACAGCAAATATCAAGGCAAGGGAAGCACCAATTACAGCAAGCCTTTTTGATTCTCCAATGGAAGAGACATTTGCAGACATTGAAAGGTTTAAATACTTTTTACCAATTTCATTAGCTTTTACAACGACTAAGTTGGAATAGATGTATTTTGTGCTATTATTCTTATGGGCTTTAAGTTTAGAACAGCCTGATCGAATGGGTAAAATTAAGGTTGACTTGAGTTCTAAAATGCCCTTGATGCACACTGTGGATCAATATTGTCTCCTCCAGCAACTGCTTATGAATTGCAGGATGACAGCCCTTGGTATCATTTTTTCCTTAAAGGTTAATAGTGTCTAAGAAAGGAGTTCACTGAAAATTACCAATCCACCTATAAATTACTTCAAGATCAATATATCATTGGCAGTGCAAGAGCGCTGGCTAAATAAAGAATATGGGGACAATGTATTATTATTATTTTTTTTTTTTAGACTAGGGCACTTCGCATCGAAAAAGTTGTCGTAGAAACTTCGAAAAGGGCTCATTCAATCAGAAATTGAAAGGGCCAGTGCCCTTTCGAATAATCGAAAAGGATTGGAGGGAAACTAACCCCCTCCCACGCCCACCCTTTCCCCATACACATTCAATCAAACTTTTGAGACAGCACTTTTGATCTGCGTAGTTGAAAGATCCGAAAATTGTGTCTTTGAATATGACAGCCTCCCAAAACTCTTAGGGCAAGGGTTGTAAGTTATGCCCAGGGGGCATATAAGGTTTTTTAGAAACAGTTTATGAACTTTGAATGGGGCTCATTGGTAATCAGAAGTTCTAGTTCCCTTTTTAAGATTCAAAGTTATCAGAGGGCGGATATCCCCCTCCATAACTTATATTTTTCCCGAAAATTTGTTGTCGTAGAAAATTTGAAAAAGGCTCTTTCGATTGGAAATTGAAAGGACTAGTGCCCTTTATAATAGTCAAAAGTGATTGAAGGGCTACTAACCCCCTTCCACACCCACCATTTCTCCAAACACATCTAATCAAAAATTTTGAGATAGCCATTTTGCTCAGTGTAGTTGAAAGTTCTGGAAATTGTGAGTTTGAGGATGACAACCTCCTCCCCCCACATCCCTCAGATCAAATTTGTAAGTTATGCACCGAGGGTATACAAGGTTTTTATTGAAAGGATAGTCGTATAAACTCCAGGAAGGGGGCTCATTGATTTGAAAATCAGATTTTCTAGTGCCCTTTTTAAGAGTCAAATTCATTAGGGGCTGCCACCCCCCACTTCGTATTTTCCACAAAAGCATACAATAGAGATTTTGAGATAGCTGTTTGTTCAAAAGCAGTCCAAAGATCATATAATAAGGCCCTTGGGGTTGACAGAATCTCCCAGAGTCTGGGGGGTAAGGGTTGTAAGTTATGCACTAGGGTTATATATGGTTTTTATGGAAGAGGTGGTCGTCTGAACTTTAGAAGAGGCTCATTTGATTTCAAATGTATATTTCTAGATCCCTTTTAAAAGTGAAAAAGGATGAAGAGCAGCTAGTCCCCCCTCCCTTACAACATCTTTTTCCCGAAACGCATTCAATTGAGATTATGAGAAAGTCTTTTTGTTAAAAATAGTCCAAAAAGGATATAACAATGTTTTTAGGTGGACGCGATCCCCAGAGCACATGGACAAGGGCTGTAAGTTATTCCCCGAGGCATTTAAGATTTTTGTAGAACGTGTGGTCATATAAACTTTAGATTAGATTGAGCTCATTTGATTGGAAGTCGGAAGTTTTAGTGAATTTTTTAAGAGTCAAAAGTGAATAGAGGGTAATCACCCCCCCTAAGTCTATCATTCCCAAAAGCATATCGGATCGAATCTTTAAGAGAACTATTTTACCCAGCATTGTTGAAAGGCCCAGTAATTATGTCTTTGGGGATGTGGTAAAGCATTAGTTTCGTCACAAGTTGTCGAAAATGCGTATTACTGCATATAGCAAGATTCTGATGATCGCATATTGTTACTTTGTCATTATTACAGAAGCGCGTCCATTTTTTAGCTTTCTAAAATCCTCCTTCAATGACACTAAAAGTGCTTAAAGTGGGCAGGGTTTTGAAGCCGAGAGAGATGTTGGGGTTGGGCAATATGAATGAATAAAGCCATAAAAACAAAATGCAATCATCAGAATCTAGCTATATGCAGTAATTAAAAAAACTCACAAAAAACTAAAATATCGTCACTTCAACTTTTAACACCACAGATTCTTGCCCTTGACCAACCACAATTTCTGGCGGAAATAGGGTTGCGATGATGAAACATCAGGAAGATAACAAACAAGGCTTAATCAATCATCAAAAAGTACGCCATAAACATCAAATAACAATTCAACCAATCAGAATACAGATTTCGCCCCGCTGCCCACGGAGCTCATGGACTAATACGCTTCGCTCAGTAGGTAATGTACTGTAAGCAAAATCGGACTTTGTTTTGTTCAAAAACAGCTGACTAGTTTAAACTTCAAAGTGTAAGTGAACCATCTTGGATTTAACATCAATGGATGCGTGAGTTTTTTAATTATCTTTTTACTTCCTACCATACAAAAATGACCAGTGATGACTGGAATTAGTATTTAAAATACAATTTCATTCGTATTACACAACTCCAAATTTTCCCTCTGCTTCAAAACACTTCCCACTTTACACACTTTTACTTTACCCAATGGAGGAGGAGGGTCAACCAGAGATGGGTGCGTTTGTATAATTAGCATTTCTAAGTGCTATAGCATGGAAACTATGCTGTTTCGCAGCATAGTTTCTACTTTAGACAGCTTGTGACGAAACTAAGGCTTTACCGGGGATTTCAAACGCCCCACGATCCTCAGGTAGGGCATTAAGCTGGGCAACTTGTTCGTTATTTCACAGAGTATATGTTATTGAGAAAGCTATTTATGTTTGAGCTTTACTTTCCAAGAAGACGATGGGCATTCAGGTGAGCCTTTCAGAAAATGTTGAGGGGAGTGTTGAACTAGAGCAAAACACGTTATTTGTATACGGATTGTCAAAAGAGTGCAAAACAGGAATACTTATGTATATTAACTTGATAATTCAGAAAATGATGAGGGAGATAGTAAGAAATGCAGTATTTGTGTGCTATCAATACTACTACAGCTATATTACTACTTCTACCACACTACTCCATTTATAGTAGTGAGGTTATTTTTGAACCAACTCAACAGACGCTACTTGCGCGCACACTGGCAAAATAGCGTATCTGAAGAATGCTTAAAGGGGAAGCTAATCTTATCGAAAGGCAATATGTGCGCACACTATTACTAATACTACTGTTGCTGCTACAGCTACATTAGGCAGGCTAAAAGTATTAAGATAAAGCTTTCAGCTTGTTTCTAAGAGGATGTTGAAGAAACCAAAGGTGTTATGCTCATACTGCTTCTAATGCTATAAAATCTATTGAATGAGCTTTTAAGGAATATTTAGGTGAATGTTGGACGAAATCGAAACAAAATATGAGCATGTGGACTTTCAAAAAGGTGACACAGTAACATCTGAAGAGTAACTTATATTATTAAGTTAGACTTATAAAAGTAAGTTGTGGGGGTTTTGAACCAGTCAGAAGGCACTATCTGTATCCTCATTCGTCCTGTAGTACTTCCCGGTGTTCGATTTTCACGAAATTCGAATTTTCCCGACGTAAAAATTCGCAGATTAAGGTAATACCAATAAAAAATTTCTTTGTTCAGGAGGGAAGGCGGGACGTTGTCCAACAGTTTGGACTATGGGTTTCAGTTACATGATTAAATCTTATTTTTTCAAAAATCTTGTTTTTTTTTCTCGCCAACGGGTAAGCGACACCTTGCTGAATTTTTCGGAGTAGCATCAAACCTTGGCAAATGCTTGGCACCGATTGTTCTTTCATGGCGCTTTGGCAGTGAAAATCGCCGTCTCCTTTTACTGGATCCACCTTCATCCTCTTCATCTTCAAGGTGATTCTCATAGTCCGGCTCCAAGAAGTTATTTGACGTCATACGATTTGCTTCGACAGACAAGTATTCTCCAACATGAAATCTGAATTACAGTACCTGAATGTTTGTGCTTGTCCTTGGCCAATATTGCATTATTCAGATACATGAGCCAAGCGTTGGACAGTGCAAGATCCATAAATAATTTAGGACACGGACTGTCCATTTTTTTTGTACGGAAATTAAGTCATAAGAGCTGTAGGTCCTCTCACACATGTCCACATCCCCCCCATGTACCTGTGGCATTCGTAGATAACTTGAGGGCTCGACAACTCAATGTATTTTTGTAGAGTTTTGTCATACCTCAACATCGGATCTTTCATGATTAAATCTTACTTTTTTCAAAAATCTTGTTTTTTTTTCTCGCCAACGGGTCATCAAACCTTGGAAAATGCTTGGCACCGATTGTTGTTTCATGGCGCTTTGGCAGTGAAAATTGCCGTCTCCTTTTACTGGATCCACCTTCATCCTCTTCATCTTCAAGGTGATTCTCATAGTCCGGCTCCAAGAAGTTATTTGACGTCATACGATTTGCTTCGACAGACAAGTATTCTCCAACATGAAATCTGAATTACAGTACCTGTTTGTGCTTGTCGTTGGCCAATATTGCATTATTCAGATACAGGAGCCAAGCGTTGGACAGTGCAAGATCCATAAATAATTTAGGACACGGACTGTCCATTTTTTTTTGTACGGAAATTAAGTCATAAGAGCTGTAGGTCCTCTCACACATAACCACATCCCCCCATGTACCTGTGGCATTCGTAGATAACTTGAGGGCTCGACAACTCAATGTATTTTTGTAGAGTTTCGTCATACCTCAACATCGGATCTTCAAATTCTTTTGCATGACATTTCGAGGCAAGAAAGATCGCTTTATTATGAAACCACTGAGTTATTACAATAACGTTATCACCCTGATGACGTACTCTCCTAAATGACGTACCTCTCCCTAAAAACTTCAGACCCCTTTCATTTTTTACTGGGGCACCCTCCAGACGATTCTTCATAAGTATCCCGTTTGCAATTACTTTGGCAAGCTAACAGCTCTTCTAACAGCCGGATGTTGGTGAAATTCCTATCAAAATAGAAGTAAAAGCCCTCTTTCACCCCCCTCAAAAGGTGAAGAACAGCTGCAGTTCCTAATCCCTTACTTTGCAGGTCTAGGGGGAAAGTGGTTTTTCCCTTGTAGATCGTAAAATCCTACACCAAACCCTAGGATCCAGCCAATACGAAATTCTTCAGTCCGAGGGGATTGGGTTCAATAGGAATATACTGCTTCAGGTTCTATCTTTCCGCATACAAGATCATGTGCTCACCTACACTTAGAAACGGTTCTCCCTCCATTTTCAAACACCATTGACAAACTATTTCTAGCAGAAGCCTGACTTTCGACAAGCGATCTTTCGTCTTTGTCTCTGGTTTGACATCGTCGCAAACGAGGAACTTTAAATTCCGTCGTACTAGAAAAAATCTATCTCGACGCATATTTTGGCAGACAACAATTACTTTTCATTTCTGGCTCCAGTACATAGGTATTCTCGGGAACTTCAGATTACTCATAATAATTGACTTACCTAAAAAACCCTTCAGTTCAGAAGACGATACCGAGAGGGATTTGCCCGGGTTTTCTTTCAGGAAGTGGCAGTTCATGGAAAGCGTCATTTTGTCAAATAGACTATCCAGAAAGTACTCAAGGAAATATTGGTGTGGTTTCCATTTAGTCCTGGGAGAAATATCATCAGAAGGCATTGGCAGATACTGGAAGGAGTCGTTAAGTGAGGAAGATTGTGTCCATTTTCTAAGTAAACGACGTTCTTTGCCAGACCTAGTCTCTCCTGCACTACTACTTGGAATACCTGGCTTGTTTTGCACGCTAGAAGCTGTACAATATTCCTTTTTGTTATAAAAAAGAATTTTGACGTTTCTGATGCTCAAAGTTTCAAGAAATGACTCTTCTTCAGTATATAATAGCTGTTCAATCTTCGTAGCAGCGAACAAAAGATTCCAGGTACGATCAGATTCACCATCTTTGCTGTCTTCTAGGTCACGTTGTCACCTTCATCAAGTAATGATAGCGCATCGTTAACCGAAACTGCAAAAAAGGTGAATTTCATCATCTTTGCTGTCTCCCCAGTCACTGAGGTCACCTTCACCAAGTAATGGTAGTGCGTCTTTAATCGAAACTGTAAAAAAAGGCGAATCTAGGCGAAGAAAAGCTGGATTCAGATTACTTATTAACAAGAACAAAAAGAACAAAACCTGGTTCAGCTAAGTTACATATATCGACCGTGTCAACATACAAAAGCTACCAAAAATAGACCTCTAAAGGCGGCGTTTTAATTGAAACTACTTCTTTCGCGCAAGCGCCCACCCATGCTTTGAGTAATTTTACTGGAAATTTTAATGTCTTTTAAGTCACTGTAATCCAGTAATGACAGTGCAACTTTAACCAAAACTGCAAAAAGGGTGAATTTAGCTGACTGAAAACTGGATTCAGATTAATTATCAGCAAGAATAAGACCTGGTTTGCTAAGTTCTATGCATCCACCCTGTCAACACACAAAAACTACCAAATAAATAGATCTCTCAAGGTGGTGTTTTAATTGGAACTACTTATGCGAATGAACCCATCCATGCTTTGAGTGAATACGTCATCTGGTTTTTTCGACTCTGATTGGCTGCTGTTAATAATGTACGTGAAGGTTTCGGGCATTAACGCGGTCTCCAGTAAGCTATAAAGGACTACTGCAATCATAGGGTAGTGCCTATGGGTTAATGACCCTGCCTTGGTCTTCCGGCCCTTCATTTTGATCAGCAGGAATCTCAAACGTCTTGATAAAAAAAGAAACACGGAACAGTACAACTGGTGGGACTTCCACGTTCAGACCGAATGTCTAGTCGGTTGGACAAGCAGAAACATTGACCAGTAGATGGGGATACATGGGAAAATTGTCAATGATCTTGGCCCAGAGCGGTAGTCTAATCTCAGTTGTACTTGCCAGATTTTTGCAGCCCACTGAAACGTATTAAAATATTTTTCAAAGTTTTCTTACCTGGGTCCATTCTTCGACGTCTAGACCTAACACGTGAGTTTGCTTGCAAGTTCACCCTCATTTCTTTTAGAACTGGGAAAAATCATATATGAATCTTGAAGTGTCTTCTTATGAGCTCTGCTATAACCGAGACCGAACTTCACTCAGCTTAGATGGAAAAAATTATGAAGGGAACGTCCAACGGGTTCGACGGCAGGTCCCAGGAGGATATACTTTTAGTACTACTACTATAATTACTGTAACTAATGACGCTAAGGGTATTAAGGTAAAACTTTTAGGGAAATTTTAGAAGGAATTTTAGTTAAACGAAAAACTGTATGCATGCAGGTTTTCAAAAGGGCATATTAGCAATAACATAGGCAACACCACTCTCTAGTAACTATGACTTTCATTGAAATTTTAAAGGAGATAATTTGATTCAAAATTAAAAGTTCTAGTACCTTTTTTAAGAGTAAAAGAGATTGAAGGACAAGCAGTCCAACTCTCAAGCCCATTCATTTTCTATACGCATACGGTCAAAATTTTGAGTCAGCCATTTTATTCAGCATAGTAGAACGGTCCAGCAACTGTATGTTTAAGGATATTGGTCAGAAAAATCCCCTACATTCGACCCATGATGCTTTTAAACTAAATATTAATTTAAACTAAATCAAAAAGCATTATGTTTATTGTTGCCAAATATACACCTCTGCAGTATATCGAGAAAAACTGGGGTTATTAAATTGGAACTTTTGGGGCTACTACTGTTACTACTTCGGGTCTTACAATTTAAATGTACAAAAAGAGTGCAAGTGTGTCAAGGTTGTCAAAGACCATAGATGGAATCTTTTGGGAATGATATTAAGTTTTACTTTTCATATCAACTTAAGGAGTTATAAAACAAAATTCAAAAATACTGTTTGTTTCGGGATTTTCCAACATACAGATAGCAGCCCAAACTATGAATTCTTATAGAAAAAACAGTAAATATATAAAATATTTTTTTTTCAATGAAAATGACTAGGTTAATAAAAAAAACGAACAGAAATTAATTTAAAAAACCTAGTCAATTAATTGTCCACAAGACTAGTTTTCAAATAAAAGTAAAGAGCTACATTAAGCCAAAAATGAGCAGATATAAATTCAAATGATCTTCCAAGCATAAAACTACCACAAATCGCTATCAATAAATAAACGAAATTTAAAACGAAAAACAATTGCAATTTTTCTATTGTTTTAAAAAGTAGAGTTGTGAGAAAGAGTCAAACTCTAGTGTAAAGAGCGAGGCGTTGAGGAGGGGACAACCCCTTTCATTTACGGAATAATTTCTGTTCGTTTTAAGTTTTGATGTCGCTCCTTAATTGCAGTTAAAAAACTTGTTTTTTTTTATCTAATTTCAGTAAAGCGCACACTATGTTCTGATTTTGAGATTATCAGCCCTATTCACGTTAATTTCTGCTTGTTCGAGTTTCACTCTGCTATTTGCTGTTATTTTTTGTTCGTTGTTAGCTTCATTTAATTATTGATCGTAATTTGAAGTAGTTATAAGCTTGGAATATTATTTGATTTTATTTCTGATCATTTTTGGCTTAATGGAGCTCATTACTTTTGATTGAAAAACTTTTTTTATGGAAGAATTTTTTTAAATTAATTATTTTAAAAGAATAATAGTAAATTTATATCCTCAGTAAATAAATAGAAAATAGAAAAAGAAAGTAAAAACATTGTATCTGACAGTCCTCCTGTGGTAATGGCCTAACAAATGCTATGCGGAAGCATAACATTTGTTTTGTTGAATTTCCGAATGTTTTTCAACTAATCCAGGTTCAAATTTGGCTCACGATACATGAAAAATAAATAATAAATTTGCATATTAATTTTGGGGATTTATTCCTTATAAGGAGGGTTGTCCCCTCCTTATTACCTTGCTCTTTACGCTAAAGCTGTTAGTACTTTAAAAAAAGCTTCCAATTCTAACTAAACGGCACTCGTGTTTCAGTAAATGCTCTTAATAAATTAGAACTAACAGTCAAACTTTAGGGTAAAGAGCTTGGTAATATAGAGGGGACAACCCTTCAAATATGGAGGGGATAACAGTCTCCCTCATAGAAAATCCCTTCGTTGAAATTTCATCCAACATAAAATACACGTTCTTCCTGTCGAACTCCCTCTAGACAGTTCCATCCTTGCTGAGAATCCCCCCTCCTTGTAAAATTGCCTGCGAATAATTACGCCTGAAAAATTCTCTTCAGCATTCTTTCATTTGAATAAAACTTTAATCTCTTATCGATTTCTGATTACTCCATACATACCCCCTTCCGTGGAAACTCGCGGAAAATAGCCCATGGATAATTTCGCTGAAACATCTCCACACAGAAAATTGCCAGAAAGCGTAATACTGCCGGGCCGGCACTGATTTTTTCAATAATTTCGTATTTTGTTAAAATATATGTAAGAACAATCAATACTACTACTACTGCTACCGCTACTAACAACTCACCTTAGAATCAAGTTACCTGAGGTTAACATTGGTACGCAAGTTCCTCCTCCATTTCAATCTGTTCAAAGCCTCCCTCTTTACAAACTCCCTGGACATTCCCTCCCCTGTAAATATTTCTTTATGACCTCCTCCCCCTCCATCCGCGTACGACCTGCCTTCCGTTTAGTCCTAGATGGTTGGCAAAAAAGGATAATCTTTGGAAACTCAACCTTTCTCCCATTATAGCCCTTGAAAGCAGGATTGAACTACACTTTTCGCCAATCCAATGTTTGAAATACGGTCAGTCAGCCGGGTGCCCAGACCAATCTGTAGGGAATTTCTCTGGGAAACATCTAGCAATTCTTCATTCGCTTTTTGGAGCGCCCAAGCTTTCGAGCCATATTTGACCACTGTCAACACTGTAGCTTTCAATATTCTATTCCTGGTTTGCAGAATTATCTTCCTATTCTTCCACACTTTTTTTTTTAACTGTGAAAAGAAAACCTGAGCCTTAGCTATTCTACTTTTAGCGTCTTCAGGGCGCCCACTGTCTTTATTGATAATACTACCAAGAGAGGTGAAGCTGTCCACCTGATCAATCTTTTCGTTACCAAACTTTTTTTGTTCAAATCTATTCTATCACCTGAACTCGCAAAACCTCTAAAAGCTCATTCTTGTTGCTAACACTTTCATCTAGGATGCTTAAATCATCAGCATAATTTAATTACAGGAGGTTTTTTCCTCTGCATTTAATTCCATGGTCTCCCATTGCATTTCCTGGGCCTTATAAGACAAAATCCATTAAAATGATCCATATAAAGGGGGATATCATGCAAGGACGAAACCTTCATAAAAGTTATTCTATCAACAAATCAAACGCTTGTACATAATCTAAAAAACTGAGGACTATAACTTTTTCTATAGCATCTCTCAGTCTCAGAAGTATCATGTTACTAAGTAATTTACTACCTACAGAGACCAGACTCATGCCTCGATAATTACTGCACTCACTCTTATCACCTTTCTTATACAGTAGTTTAATTGAGGTTTTCCTAAAATTGCAAGGTACTATGTACTACGTGCAAGATACTAGATTTTTCCAAGATGATATTCATAACCTTTAGCAACTTATATCTAGCCTTAGAGCCGCCTTATTTAAGAAACTCATTTACCACACTATCAGCACTCGGAGCTTTATTATTTTTAAATCGTTATAGTACTGTCGCTAATTCATCATCACAGAACAAATCTCCCTTTACGTGTAAGACATCACAAAATAATTCATTTTCTTCTATTTTTTTCCTGAAACTGTATCTCGATTTAGCATATTCTCAAAATGTTTTGATCATCTCTCTTTAACACTTTCCTTATCACTAATTGTGGCCCCGTTCCTATTTTTAACTGGGACAAGTCCAGATTGACTACTCCCTCTCAATTTACTAACATGTCAGTACAATATTTTACTAATATGTCGTCTAGCTATATCTTCGAAATCTTCAGCAATTTTATCCATGGCCTCCACTTCACATCTCGTAAGTTCATATTTTAATGCTCTCTCCACTTTCTTTACATTCCTTAGTTTTCATATGATCTACCACTCTGATAATTCTTGTACAAACCCTTTCTCCTCTTTATAAAACCTAAAACCTTTACACTAATATTCCTAGCTGTAGTCCTAACTTTCTTCCCTAGACATCACCAGCAACTTCACAAATTGTTTTCCTAAAATTGTTCCATCCATCTTCCACCTTGTCGAACTTAAATTCTTCAGTTTAGCATTCAACTGTTTCTGGAAAGTTGCTCTCAAATTCTCCTCCTGGAGTCTGCTAACATCATAACATCCCAGGAGGCGGTTGCCCTTCTGAAATTTCCACTTTAAACTAACCCTAGACACTACCATATATCGATCTTTACTTTTAACATCAAAGACAGTACTTCTATTTACCCTAGTGACTTGTATTGATCCTGCCAGTCTTCGATTTACAATAACATAATTCATAAGCCTTGCTGTCTTACCATGACGTGAATACCGTGTTAACTTATGGACCATTTAATGATCAAACAGCGTGTCGGTTATAACTAGATTGTGATACCTACAAAATTGCAGCAGTCTGCAGCCATTGCTGATTTCTTTTCCTAAATATAATTTACCTAGGATAGGATACCATCTATCCCTATTACTACCTATCTACGTGTTAAAATCCTAATAAAATACCATATTCATACCAAGAACCCTGACTCTTTTCTCCCGTAACTGTAAGTAAAATTCATATGAGCCACTAGCATTTCTATCAATCGGCTTACAGGGGCATATACAGGGCATAACTGATACCCTGAACTTTTTACTCATAAAATGAGCAATTAGTATTCCATTATTAATACCTTCCCAGCCTAAATAAGACTTAGCAGATTACTTATTCATGAGCACTACTCCTTTTCTGTGTACCCCATTCTTCCTGCCTTTGTAAACAAATTCTTTATCACCTAATGTCATGCTTCCTAGCCCTGGGATGTGAGTTTCTGAAATTCCTAAGAAGTCCAGTTCGAACTGTCTGAATTCATCAGTCAAAATTTCCATACGATAGTTAATTTTTAACGTCTAATCATTCCTAGTTCTAATTTTCATGTTCTTTAAATCATTGGAATTATTTTGACCTCAGGAAAAGCAATGGTCCCGGATACCAGTGGAGGATGGGGACCAATACATTTTCCCAAGTCTACACCGAAGTGCTTAAACCGGCTTAGATCTGGACACCAATAAGCCCCAGGGACCTCCAGTATGAATGGAGGCTTTGCGCAATCCTAGGCCCGTCTTTGTCATAACATGGTTTTTAGTAATTGACGATGCTCTCCTATCAACAAGAGTCCAAAGCCTGCACAGACAGTCTCAAGCCCCGTACCTCGAACTCATTATATATCTATGCCTACAAATATTATGCTACTATGGGGAGGCAACTCATAGTAGATAAATTAGCTAGGAAGAGATTTTTCAACCCGAAAACGCCCACCAAAACTAACCAATCCCATAATTACTATCCATTAATCTGAATCCTGTGCGAATGATGTGTCTTTATTTCAATACAGTAACCCTTTTATGAAATTCAATAGGAAAAACAAGTTTTTTAAATAAAAGTAAGGAGCTACGTTATAACTTCAAATAAACAAACTCTATATATGAGGGGACTACCACCTCTTAAGCCCCTCTCTCCTTAGGCTAAAGTTTGACTTCTTTCCCAATTCTTTAAGAACGACTTCATAAAAATTAGGGCCGTTTAATTAGAATAAAAGGCTTTCTAAAAGCAATAGAGACACTAGTTGATTAGAATGATGAGTAAGGGATTTAGAAGGGTGCAGCCTCACTCATATATGGACGAATTTTTGTCTATTTCAATGTTGTCCTATGCTCTAAGTTGAAAAAGCTTGTTTTTTAAAATTTTAATTTCTTTTTGTTAATCAGATCATGCCGGAAAATCCGGCACCCTCAAGGTAGTTTCAGGCACCATCCCCTCTGCTCACTGTGCCCCCACCGACACTCTTTCATAACAGGTGATTGCAAATTAAAAACACTATTACTCTTATCAAACGGCCATTGTGTTTCAGGAGTCGTTCTTGAGAAACTGGGACAAACAGTCAAAGCTTTAGCATACAGAGCAAGGTCTTGAGGAGAGAAAACTTATTTCATCTATGTACTAATTTCTGTCCGTTTAAGTTTTGATGTTGCTCCTTACTTTTAGTTGAAAAATTTTTTTTATAGTTTGATTTATAATCACTTTTAATAACACCGATAAATGTGGCTTCCCCCTCCATGAAAAATTCCTTCGCCCACGGAGAAATTCCACCGTGGAAAATTGTTTTCACGTCAAAATGCCCTCCCTCTCTCCTGGGATATCCCCCCAAGACAATTCCATTCTATTTGAAAATTCCACCCAAAAAATTTCCTACAGACGATCTGGGGTAATTTTTTTTCTTACAGTACTTTCCGTTGAAAAAGACTTTAATTTCTGATTGTTCTTAGAATTATGCCGGTAATTCCCTTCTCAGTGGAAAAGTCTCCCAGCAAAAAAGCAGAAAAAGGGTGTTTTCCAGAAAATATTTTTTAGGGGGGGGGGGGGGGGTTATAAAAGAACCTTTAAAAACGCATCAAAAATATGAAATTGATATCTACTCCCTTTAGATTTTTGTGAATATTTCTGGTCTACGCTGTTATTATAAAAATAAAGAAAAACACTACACCCCAAAATGAGCAGAATTTATACCGGAGAGGAGGAGGACTGTCCCTTCCTCATCCAAATTTCCACCTCGAGATCACAGAAACTTCAGAGTGTGTTCGTTGGATAAGAAATTGAGAGTTTTGTTTCTTTGTGTGGGGGCAGAACTTTCCAGGGGATCATGGGAGGGCTATTTTCTATGGTGGTATTTTGCGCGGGGGTATTTTATGCAGGGGGTTAACGCCGGCCATCAAAAATGGACAAGCAAAGATAAAAAGAGAATGCTGATTTTCAATGCCGATAAAAACTAGAAAAGAACAGAAACGTCTAACAATAAGAAAAAAAGAATTGCAACTAATCAAGTGAAGGAGAGAAGGTGAAAATTAGAATTGTTCGTTATTAAAGCTAAAAGTAATTAAAATCTAACCTGTATTAGGATGGACTCTTATAACCTGGATTTGGTTGGAGTAACTTAAATAAATTTGGTTTGCTTTCTTTGTGCGAAAAGGGGGGAGGGTCAGTTGTTTCTGGTTTTCATTTTAAAAAATGTTGTTTCTACTTTTCTTATAATCTTCTTGCATTATTCTTGATATTTCATTCTTCTGGTTTCGTATTGCTTTTATTTTTATTCTATTGTTGTATCAACATAAATGAATAAATAAATCTTAAAGCAAGTACAGCTTGAATTGAATATGCAAATGAAGATTCGAACACAAAGATTTTACTATTTTAGCATAAATGAAACCCAAAACGAACAGAAACTAAATAAACAATCATAGCAAACAAACATACAACATGTACTAATGTAAAGGAATAAATAAACCTTAAAACGAATAAAGCTTTAACTAAATTTGCGTATCAAGATTCAAACGAACAAATTCAATTCAAAGAAGAATATGGGTAGTGCCTCAGTCCCTAACTATAAAAGTCCTGTGCCTTTGAGACCTTCAGCCAACACTGAGGGCCGCACAATTTTTTTCGGTATCACATTGCCATAAGTTTTGGACAGGGGCATAGCTCCAGCATTTTTATTGGGACGGGGAAAGAGATCTATAGTTAAAGAATCAAGGGGCATGGGCTCTATAATAATTTTTTCGTCAA
This sequence comes from Artemia franciscana, assembly GCF_032884065.1. Classification (NCBI taxonomy): domain Eukaryota; kingdom Metazoa; phylum Arthropoda; class Branchiopoda; order Anostraca; family Artemiidae; genus Artemia; species Artemia franciscana. The sequence goes on from NC_088865.1 coordinate 35,002,037, forward strand.
ATTATTGTTGGGGTAGCTATCCCATTGCCCCCGCCCCAATTGACGCGACTGGTTTTGGGCTTATCAACTATAACATTGTCGGTTATCCTTTGGACAAAACCTCTTAAAATTAAAATAAGTGTCTATTCTCATGGAAGGGCTGGAGGAAGTTCATATCCATTTTTTAACGGTTTAAACCTTACCAGAGGTGGTTTCCAACCAATCAACCAGATGGTTTGAATGGTTTACTCTATCCCAGCCTTGCGCTTTTGTTTGAGGACCCTTTGTTACCATCTTTATGATCTTCATCTCCGAAAAACTATTCTTGCATGAAATATCATTAGCGAAAAAGACCATAAAAATGAAATAACAATGAGACGCTTTAGTGTTTTAAGTTTTTATTTTTACAGTTATTTTAACCAATAGAAAGAATGTTTCCTTTAAACATCCCAGAAGTTTTAATTAAAAAAGTTGTAATTTCCAAGTAATTCTGAAACCGAGAAAAGGATGTCTAATGCATTCTTTGAAAACCGGAAACTCCTAAATACCATAAGAACTAAATAAGTTTCACGAACACAAACTGAGCCAACTTGTCAAACTTACTGAGTTTCAAAAAGTTGATTATAAGTCTAAGGTTAAGTATAAGTTTATTCAAATATCTCGTATATGTCTTTTTGAATTGCTGCTCCCGAACTGTCGCATTTTTGTAAGCTGCACCCAAGTTAGTAAGTTACAAGAACTGCTGCACTAACGAACTTAGTTTGAATACTGAATGAACCCATTATTCCTTAATTTAGATTTACCAACTTGCTTTTAACTTTGAACTCCACTTCAAGTATCCCCTCTCCCAATACTCTAGGAACTCTGGTTCGATGTTGTTACTTATGACGGAAAATAAAAAAAGTGACAACACATCATTGGCCATTTGAAGTACGGGGAGTTAAAACCTTCAGTAAATGGTTTTAAGACATTTTAAATTTACCTAGTTATTTCTATTAAGTAAGTCTTCTATTCTGCAGTTTTTTTTTTACATTTTAATAAAATTATACAAGGTTTTCTTTTGCTAATAACAATAAATTGGTAGCTGTAAACTTAATCAGCTTTATATTTGGAAACAGCATTAACAGCAAATTGTGCGTTCTTATTGATGTCACCTACAGTTTTTTATTTTAGGCTTCTGTTCAGCTTCTTAATGTATTTTCATTGCTATGAACGGTTGAATATGCAGTACAGAACAGTTGTTACGGGCAGTTATATTGCGTAATCTAGAACATCTGGTTTCAAATCGAACGATCCTTCCCTAACGTCTGTACCACCATCCCTTCCGTAAAAGTCTTGCTTACAATACGAGACACTAGATGCTAATATGCTAACAATGAGTAAGCTACATAACCTACAGCCCTACCCTGGTTTTTTTTTTCAATCCCAGGGGCGTAGTTATTTAAATTTTTGACTATTTTGAACAGAAGGTCAATCTAAAAATTGTAAAAGTATGCATTAGGGGAAAGAATGACGTGGGAGGCTAGTTACCCTCTGATCACTTTGCACTTTTGAAAAGAGTAATAAAACTTCCAACTTTCAATCGAATTAGCTCCCTCCAAAGTTTTTAAGACCACCCTTTCCATATGAAGCACATCAAGACAAAAAAATCACGCTAATAATAAAACTAATAAAACATAATGCTAATAAAACATTTAATTCCTATGGCTCTTTACTATAGGCAACAGTAGCGTTGCCTCTGATAGCGAATTGCATTTTCGTAGTTAGCCTTAAAAGAAGTTCTTTGAAGAAGTTCTTCGGATGCAGATTTTGATGGTGAAATTTTGATTCAAATTATTTTTGTTTGGAAGATCCCCACCCCTTTATTTCGAAAACTATGAAAATAGATATATGCGTGGTACTTTATGGGGGCTTTTAAACTAAACAGGCTTCAGTTATTTACCATTGGCTCAAAATTTTAATGATTTTCATCCATTCTCGTATAGTGGTTCCAAATATCCAACTTTTTAAGCAGGGCACGTGTCCTATTTTTAATTCATTATAAGACTGTTTTATTAAAAGGTTATATTTATTAAATGCAAAAAAGAAATAGTGAGTTTACTGTATAAGAAAGCATCACTTCGAAATAAACAATACTTAACTGCAGTATTTGTAGGCTCAAATGAGGAAGGTGGCCCAGTCCCCTCCTCCCAACACTTGCTATATTACTGTTGTTAATTTCAGCAGTAGAAGTATTGTGTCGGAAGTTGAGGTAGGATTGAATTCAAGTAAAGATATTCAAATTTGGATTAGAGTTTAGAACTGAAAAATTGCCAAGAGCTATTATTGAATAGTGGAATTTCGCCATTGTCTTATGTCAAACAGTCTGTGATAACCAATTGTAGTTAGGAACGATTCTTCCCAATAATAACCAAAGGTCTCAGGAAAGAAGTTTTGATAACAATTAGAACATAAACAGAAATGGCTTTTTATGCTGCATCAACATCAAGCGAACTTCATGAACATGACACCATCAGATTCAGCATATTAGATAACTCTAAATTGAGGTTTTGAGCTCCTATTTATAAGAATGTTGAATTTTGTATTTTTTGGTAGAAGAAATATCATGGGGGTAATGACGCTATAACACGTCAAATGACACAGATAGGGGTATACTATTAGAGCTAATAGTCCCTCAGGACCTTATTACATGCAGCTGCGTCTTATTCAATGCTCTGGCGCCCCTGTATATCACGTAATAGTACACCCGTTTGTTACATAACAGCGTGAAATTCCACCGGGCCCCCTAGCATCCAATTTTATCGGGAGCCCTAGCAACCAACTCCAGAGGGACCCTTAGCAACCAATTCAAACAGGAGTCCTAGCATCCAGTTACACAGGGGCACCAGAACCCTTCCAGGGTGGAATTCCACTGAGGCCCCCTAGCAACCAATTTCACTGGGCCCCTAGAAACCAATTCTAGCGGTAGCCCGCTAGTTAAGTGTTGAACCCCAGAGAAAATATTACAATGCAATTTATTTTTTAAGGTGACCTAGACAGGTCAAGTTAAGTATTTAACTTGACCTGTACAGGTAAAGCATTGGCTTTAGATATTTAATTGCGTATATAATTACATACTGACGATTCGTACTGAAATAAGAAATCTACAAGACACAGACTTTTCATTGTACATACAAGTTTAATTAATATATAAAAAAAACATTAAAACAGAAAAAGCACTTAAAACTTAACAAACGGAAAAAACTATATTTGAAAAGCTGATATAGGATAAAATATAAGCGAAAAAGCGTGAATTAAAGGAAAGCAGGAACCCTAGCAACCAAATCCAGGGGGAGAAGAGGGTTGCTATTAGATATAAATTTCTGTGAGGTCTTAATGTAAATGACTCGTTTCTATTGCCTAATAAGATGCACCAGCAAGATACATTGTATTAACTTAAATCTTGGCATTAGTAAAATCACATTTTGAATGAATCTTAAGTATTACGATTTATGCAGCAGAAGCCTCATTACTTACAATAGTAATAATAAGAAAGAAAATGTCAACTTCCCAATAGGTTCTCTCGCTATTAAATGAAACACGCAAACAAAGAAAAAAGAAACAATTTTTGCATCCGATTGTTTCTGATAGGTTTTAATGAAAATGCTACATTTCTTTGAGCCGAGACTTTGTACATTCACGCCGCCGTGACAATACGTGAGCTGGCTTACCCTAGCAACCAATTCAGGGGAAGGGGTAAGTTTGTTATTAGAGGTAAATTGAATCCATATTAAGAAATATTTCTGGGAGGTTCAAATGAAAATGCCTCGTTTCTATTGGTTTCTTAGACACACCTGCACGCGATATTGAAGTATTAGCAAAATCATGTTTTGAATGAGCCTCAAGTACTAGATTTATGCAGTAGAAGCCTCTTTAATTAAAATAGTAATAATAAGAAAATAATGTTAACTTTACTATACGTCTCGTCGCTAGTAAATAAAACAGAGGTTTACATTAAACATGCCTCGTTTCTGTGAGCCAAGATTATGCATAATCACGCCACCGTAGCAATATATGGTTGGCTTACGCTACCAGCCAATTCTAATGGGAGGGGGAGGGATGTTATTAGAGCTAACCCTAAGCTGTATGAAGAGAAATTTCCGAAAATTTTTAATGAACTGGCCTCGTTTCTATTGCTCATTTACATACACCTGCATGCTATATTGTATTAAAATAAGTATTGGTATTAGCAAAATCACATTTTGAATGAGCCTTAGGTATTACACTATATACAGAAGAAGCCTCACTACTTACAATAGGAATAATAAGAAAAAGTGTCAAATATACAGTAAGTGTTCTCGCTAGTAACTGAAACATGCAAAAAGAGACACTTTTTTTGCATTCGGTTATTTCTTAGATGTTTCAGTGAAAATGTCCGTTTCTGTGAACCAAGAATATGCATATTCACGCTATCCTGCCAATATTCGGCATGTCTTTGACATCCCTATTTTACACATTATCATTCCTAAGGCATTTTTCAAATGTTTTCATGATGCTTTAAATCCATTGGTTCGTGTTATTTCAAGCCATTCCCCTCGTGAGCATTATGTCAGTTTATGCCACCTTGGCACACTTTGACTGGCCCCTTATATCGCTATGATACATATTATCATCCCTATGACCTTCTCAGACATTGTTTTTAAATAAAAACTATGCATTAAATCCATTTCACCGTGTTTCTGCAGGCCACCCTTAACGTGATGAACCCCACAGAAATTCACGCCAGTCCGACATTTTGTGACTGGCACCTGACATTCCTGTGATACTTATTATTAATCCTAAGGCATTTTTCAGCTATTTTCTTGATAAAAATTATGCTTTAAATTCACTGGTTCATGATTTCGCGAAACACCTCCTCGAAATACACCATGTTAATATACAACATCGTGCAACACTTTGGCCGGCCAGTGACATACCTATGATACAAATTATCATATTATCTAAATAATACGTATGGATGATACATATTATTCCTAGGGCATTCTTCATATATTTTCCCAATGAAAGTTATGCTTTAAGTCTATTGGCTAATTTTTTTGCAAACTACTCTCATGCCATTCCTTGCCACCTTGACAATATACGCCTACTCCTTGACACTCCTGACATACAAATTATGGCACCTAAGGCATTTTCATCCTTTTTCTGATTCCAGGACTTGTATGCTGCTGACCCATGGTAATTTATGGTTGGTTATCGATAATAGCTAGTTTATTGTACGTTTTCGAGTAGTATCATTTGTACATTGGAATTATAAACACTCACACATTATTTTAAAAGGTGAAAATAAGATGTTTCAAGAAAGTGAATATCCATGGTAATCCGTGGCTGGTTATCAACAATAACAAGTTTATTTACGTTTTCGAGCACTATCATTTGTATATTGGAAGGATAAACACTAACTCTTTTATCAAAGGTTGAAGGTGAAATATTTCAAAAAAGAGTATGTTCCCGATAAAGTTATCGTAGCAGTGAATACTCACAAGGAGAAATATATGAACTATTGAACAAGCGTTAATGGAGATCTTCTTAAAAATCTAGGCTTAACTTGAAATGGCAGTGAGGGATGAACTTCCCTTGAAATACCAAAAATAAGTCAATATTACTGATGGTGTATATGCTAGAGTAACATTTCTAGGGACAATAGTGCTCACAGAGAATGCAAGTCTAAAACTTTTTGTTGATGATGAAGGCCAAATTCTTGCTAATCCTACTGGTAACCCATTGATAGATCTTATCAGGATCTTTCTGACATTAGCCTGCAAAGGCAGACAATAATAAGACAAGCCTACTCCAGCACGAATATAATTTCACATATCTTATTTACGTGCCAAAACTGCAATCTATAAAAAAATAAATGTCGTAATAGACGATGAAACCATAACTAATATGAAAAGGGCATTTACAGACACTAACACCAAGGAATATGAAGATTAATTGGTGAAACACAAAGCGCCTGCAAACGTTACTGCCATCATTACGGGTTTACCATTAGAAATAGTCCATGAATCCGGTAATTTCAGTGATGAACTGTATGGTGAGGTTGCTAAAAGTTGTGCGTGACTCTAAAATGAAATACGTAACATCTCAAGGATGAAGGATTTTACGAAATGGATTTAAAGCAACCGTTTTTATAATGATTTACTACATGCCATTATTTGATGAAAAATATTTTATTATATTACCTTGTCATGTTTCCATTATTTGTAGGATGCGCTAACGATTCGAAATCTTAGAATATCCAAATCGAAAATAATTTATTAGTTAACATGTAATTTACTATCAATGACCTCCATGATTGCATTTCTTTCTGAAAATATATCGCAGTAAATTTTATATGAACTAGCAGGTACTTGATGTAATAAAATTTTAATTTCTATTGAAGCAGTTGATCCACCTTGGTAAATAATCGATTCATGCTTTGAAACATCAAAATAAAGTAAAGGATATACTGTTTTAAATTCATTGTAACTTGTAATTTTTCCACGGTAAACATTTTTATGTTTATATCCTAACTGTAAAAATCGTTGATAAGCATGGGAATAATCTTCATTAGCATCACTGAGATCACTTTTAAATCTTGTTGTGAATATTTTTATCCATTTACTCTCGTTTGAATTCTATTAGTGTTCATATGGTAACGTACCATATTGTATTGCGTATAAATGTTATCTTTTACAGATTTTTGTAATATGACATCAATTTTAGTTTTATTATAGCGTTCACTGACTACTTACTGTGTCAATTCTTTATTTGTATTATTTCAATTTAATAGGTGTTTCACGCTTCCCATTTTAATTCAAATGAGCTTTCCTTTCATAATTCAGCTTTTAATTGTCCCATCCTCTTCGTTAATCCAGCTTCTAATTGATTCGCTATGGGTAAACTGGGATGCAATACTGATAAAATCCATGATAAATGCATTACATCGTTAAAAACAAAGTTTGAGCTCAAGATTTTGTAATCATATCGGAAAAACAGTTTCTTTTTAATACAATTGGATGGGTAACGCCTCTAAGAACATTATTAATGTCTTGACAAAATCCAAATAATTGTGATGTGTTAAATACTTATTAACCATGTGACTTTCTTTTCTTTTATTCAATGTTTTAAATAAACCACTATTAAAACCACTATTTCGGTTTGTTGTAATGGTTTCACCGCCTGCTTTAACGGTGTAAAAGTACTATCAAACTCATTTTCTGCTTTAAAGAAATCAGCGAAGTGAGTCTTTGTTCCAAAACATTAGTAGCTGCGCTTCAGCTATAGTAATTCGTTAAACCTTCATTAGCAAAACTTTCAATACTTTTTCATTATTAATATATAGAGCATTTCTGATCGAATTAAATTCATTATTTTTTAAAGTAGCTTCATCATTATTTAGTATAATTGTATCAATCTAATCTTTTAATATTCAATCTCTCTATTTTTAAGTAATTCCTGTCGAGGTTTAATCATAGTGTTATACCTGTAAAGAGCTTCATCTCTTATATTTTTTATGAACATGCTGATTATTTGAAAATACACGATATTTTTAAAGAGACTATCAATTCTGCTTTCATACTGTCTTGTATACAATAATTGTCTCTTATTGATCAGCATTTATTATAGATAAAATTTATAAAAATTTTTCGTTATACTTTTTTCAGATCAAAACCACATTCAATATTCTTTGCCTTCAGGCTAATTAATCTACCTAATTTATCTGTTAAGGTCATATTTAGCACGTTGATATATTCATTTGGATTGATTGGAAGAGATTGTCTTTCTATAGGGATCTCACATAGTAGCGTTCCAGGTTCTGTTATTGGAGAAAGCTCCAGATCTCATCAGATTTTGTATTTCTATTCAGAATTGAACTATCCACAATGAGCAGTGAAAGTGTATTTTATTAACATTTCTTGTAATATTAGGAACTTTAGTGCTTTATATATTAATCTCTTAGTTCAGTCTCGTGTTCAAATCTTAAAATAAAACTCAAATCACTATTAAAGGGAAATTTATGATTCTCTTTCAAAATAATAACAAATTTTATTGTTGCTATATTGGATGATATACTGACCGGGCGTCGGTCTAGGGATGAATGGAAACAACGAATTAAGAAATAATTCAAACCTTCTTACAACCCATTGGGTATAACAACATTAACACATTCATCCTGATTTTCTCACTGTTTTCAAACGTATTGTTTTTAAATCGATCACTAATGTTATACCATGAATACCATAGTGTATATAGAGTTAAAACTATTTCACAATATGAGTTTCGGTCTAACGTGATCGGATTACGTGTGTAACACTGTTCGATTTCACTTCCGTTGCGACTAATAATATCAAAACGATTTTAGAATATAATTTTTCTTCATATTTAATTTCAGAGATATTTGTTGTAAATAGTATTATAGTCATTTTTCATACCTAATCTTATTTTTGAACAATGAATCGAGCAGGTCAACATCTTAATTTCTATCTCCATCAGATGTATTTCCAGCAGCTCTGCTACCTGGCAAAAAATATAATTTTTCAATCAAATCATTTGCATTCATGTAAATCCCAGTTATTTGCTGAGGTTGTATAGCATCAAAGTTATCTTTAATAGCTTTTAACTTTCTTTTGTAGATTTTGACGAACTGAGACTTTTTTCTAATTCATTAGATTTTCCACATTTCATTTTTCCTCCGTATCTTTGATTAAGTCTTTCGGATTTTATATTGCCTCTTTTAAATATTGGTGATGGTCTAAATAAAAACTAGGCAATTCGAACGAGAATCCTTTAGGATCATAGTGCTTTTTCATTTCTTTCAAAAGTCATTCTTCGATCCAAGAATAGACCTTAGCAATGAAATTTAGTGCTTAAAATAGCTTGACATGAGTGATATGGATTGCGTTGCTTAAAGATTGATTTAGTCGTTGAAATTGTCTTTTTAAATTAGTACCATTTTCAACCCAAATTAACAGCATAGTCATGAAATCCAGCTTGCTCTAAGGAACGTTCTTGAACTACGTTTCTTGTTATTTCTCTACTTTTCACTGTACTCGCTAATAATTTATTCAATTTTATAGAAACCATTTATAGAATAAAGTCTTGTTCAATAACTTTCGATGGTTTTTTTTTCGTAAAAACCACCAATAATGAGTTCACCATTTTTGTCCAAAAGTTCCTACGTGCAGGGGCTGTTTGTTTCACAGCTGATATTTCAAACAGTTTAATTGTGCAATGTAGGAGGTATCCTTTACCTAAAACATAATTATTTTTATTAATTCTAACCAAATCATCAACATTGAAATTGTTTATGGATGGTTTTTCAACTTCAACATCAGAAAATAAATTAGTGTACCCCTGGTTTCCATTTCGTTTTTTACTCGCTTCTATTAGTTTCATTTTGATGGATTGATGATGAGAATCGTTATATTTGTCAACGAAAAAGGGTAATACATCTATCCGACTTTTTGTGTTGTTATGAGTAAAATATTTCCAGTATATCTCTTTGATTTTTCTATTAAACCGTTCTACAATGTGAGCTTTCAATTTACTTTCAGATGAGAACAAATGAATTTAATGACTCTCTTAAGAAAATACTTGAAAGTTTTGCACAACAAATTCTTTACCTTTTTGTAATTTTTAAGGTTTTTTCTATTTTTACTAAATCAGTAAAAGCATTAATAATTTCCTTTCTTGTTTTATCCTTTAGAGGAATATACCAAGGATATTTACTAAAAAAATCGATGACTGTAAGGATATAATTAAATTTATTCTTTTCACTTTTATGCTGCTGCATATTAACCAAATCTGCTTGCCACTGGTTATCGACGTTATGAATGTAAACGCATCTTCTTTTAAATTTATGATAAGCTGGATGGTGTAAAAATAACCATTTTTATTTTGCAACAGTTCTTTCATATTATTCTTTTTTTAATGCAGTAGAACCATCTTATTTTTAATTCTCTATGTAAATCACCAATCCCTGAAAAGATTGAATAGTAGAGTTCTAAAGGTTTGTTTTTGACGCTACTCTTGCCAGTATAAATACCACTTCCTTTTATCCAGGTTTTTTTCTCATTGCTTTTTTACAAAAATGAAAAGTTTTTCTCGTAACCACAGAGCGTACAAGTACCTTTAATCATTGGCATATTATTTCTTTTTGAAGCTGCCTGAATTAAAGACTTGGTCGCAGTAAGCTTTTTAAAACGCATACGATAAATCTCCATTTATTACTGATTTAAACTATTAAACTAATATTAATTAAAACAAAACCCTAACAGATTTCCATGTCATGGATTTTGATACAATTAAAATTATACGATTAAACTGTAACCATTTTTCATTTTTAAGTGCTTTAATTCAAAACAAATTGATAGAATCTGACAAAACCACGTATCTGAATTGAAAAAAGAAAAGTTATCATTTAATTTGACAAAGCAACAAAGAAAAATGGATTTTTACCGATTGATTTGAAAACAAATGATGGATCTATCAAGTACAGAAAGAACTTTAATATTCGCTTAATTAAATTTTTGTATAATAAATGAACAAGTTTGGAAGCTTAGGAAGTAAATATCGAAATTATACAAGTAACAAAAGCAGATTACTGCGCAACTAGGGCAATCTTGATTTACAATTGAAACAATCAACTAATCTAGGTGATGCAAAATCGGAGAAAGGGGCTATGAATTTACAAAATGTGAAAATTATTTCAAAATATTTCAAGGGTGAATTTGTTAACCAACAAATTTTTACAAATCAGTATTTAAGTGAGGATATAAAGAGATTAACTAAAATTTATCGATCGCTTGACAATATGTTGACTAGAGTTGATGACAAAGGACTATTAGTAAAGAAATACCTTAAAAATAACAAAAGAAGGTTTTAATGTAGAAAATAGAAGAATCAGAAATTTTGCAAACCCAAAACATGGTTCTGATGCAGTTAATTTTTCATATTTATTAGTATACTTGAAGGGCTTTATGTAGTTATCTGAACGTTTGGATAATTTTGAATATGCTATAATAAATATTCTTGAAAAAGATCCCGATGAAGCATTTCAAAAAGAATGAAAGGAAGATTGAGGTAAAAATTCAGCCTATGAAGTTTTTAGAAAAGAGTATTGAGAAATCTTTACCTTGGAATTTTATTTATAAAAATAATTCTCTTATAAATGGAAGAGTATACAATTTATTTATCAGAATTTCAAAAATAACAAATTAAAACGTTTTTTGATGCTAAACAAAAATGTAAAGTGCGAGTAACGCATACAAAAGTGGATGAACGAGAACCTGTTAAACTATTACTTCATAAGAGACAGGTGACTAAGATTTAAAAATATAAAAATGAAAATAAAGGATTTGAAATTGATTTATCTTACAAACAACTACTTGAAAAACATCCAAGGTAACCGTTCCTATCTCTTCTCGATAAATTTGAAATCAATAAAAACTTGATTTTATTGAATACACAATTTATGTATGTCCTATTAACATTGTAAAATGTACTAATGTTTTAGAAAAAAGAGAATTGCCGATTTCGAATAGAAAATATTGTTGCTGGTAAAAAACCTGTTAAACTATTGTTTAAGATAAAACAAATTGAGCAGGGTCCCCGGTTCAAATGCTTGCATGACCCCCCCCCCATTTAAATTAGTTGCTAGGGGCCTGTTAAACTGGTTACAAGGGGCCTGGATTGAAATACTTGCTAGGGCCCCCAGTTGGAATTGACTGCTAAAGGACCATTGTAAATAAATATTAGGGCCCCGTCGGAATTCACTGCTAGGGAATCGGTTGCAAGCCTTACCGTTCAGATTGGATGCCACTGGCCCCGGTGAAATTGCTTGCTAGACCACCCCTGTTGAAATTGTTTGCTAGGGGTCCTATGGAAATGCTGGCATGGGCTCCATGTGGAATTGCTCACTAGAGCTCCCGGCGAAATTGGATGATAGGGCCCCGTTGGGATTGACCTCTAGGGCTGCCATTAGAATTGATTACCAGGGTCTCCATTGGTGTTCAATGCTAGGGGTCCTGGTGAAATTGCTCGCTCGACCCCCTCTTTTAGAACTTGTTGCTAGTGGTCCGGTGAAACTGATTTCTAGGAGCCTGGTGAAATCGGTTCCTAGAAGCTATTTGGAATTGGTTGCCAGGGTCCAGTTGAATTGCTCGCTCTTACGTAACAAAAAAGGTGTACTCTTACGTGAGATACAGGTGTGCTATAGTATTGCGTAAGACCCAGGTGTGAGTAATAACTTACTGAGGGACTACTAGCCTCAATTGTATACCTCCTATCGGTGTCTTCCGATGCATTATAGCGTCAATATTTATGGATACGTGTTTTTTCATTTTTTTGCCAGGGGAGATCGTATCGAACTGCTGGTTCCTCAGTAAGTGACCAATTCTATTGGAAGGCAAATAGCCTCCCTCCAATACCCAAATTTTCCTTAAAGATAGCCGATAAAAAATTTGACAGAGACCAGGGAAAAGGCCTGAAAATTATGTACCACATGTTTAGATATAGTTTTTGATTTATTGAGGAATATACTTAAATCTTCAGGGAGGGGGAGTGGACTTGAACACCAGTTAGAAACTAAATAAATTCAGGTTTTTCATATGAAAAATAAGGAAACTACATTAAAACTTAAAACAAACAGAAATTATTCGTATATGAGGGGTATGCCTTTTCATCATCCCATGCTCTTTGCGTTGAAGTTTTACTTTTCGTCCCAATTCTGAAATAACGACTCCTGAAACACAAAGGCTGTTTACTGTGAATGAAAAACATCTTTAAAGAACTTTAACTATTTCGCGTAAAGAACGATGGTTAAGGAAGGAGTAGCCCCTCTTATATACGAAATAATTTCTGCAGTTTTAAATTTTAACGTTGCTCGTTACTTTCAGTTGAAAAAGCTCGTTTTTTTTCTATTTCATTTAAAAAAGTAGTCAAACATTTACACAATACATATTGCTGTTTTAACATAACCCCATGTTTACGATGAAGTCGTTTGTATTCACAAATTTTTTTGTAGCTGGAGGGGCTAGGATGATGAAGTTCTTTGAATTAGTTAAATATAATTCTTGGAAAGGCCTGCAATAGCTAGGCTGCTTAGTTTCTAAGAGAAAGATTATTATCATCATTATTTTTTATAAAATACCATCCAACCGTAGTAGAAGCAATACTGAGGCAAAGAGGTTCATTAGTTCATCCTATTACGCTACTAGGAGACCTTTGATGGTGAGATGAGTTGAATTCTGAGTTCTTTATTTAACAATATGGCTAGGGAATTGTTTGCTATGGCTAAGGATCTATGAAATTAATTATATACAATAGTTAATGATTCTTTATCGGGATTTATGAAAAAATAGTATACAGAGTTTTACATTAAAGAATAGTTTTTTACTTATTCCATACAGGTTTGTTTCTAAAGAATTTTGCAATTTTATTTAACTTTATTATACAGAGGTTAAGTCAATTTTTTAAGTCACTAGGTAGTGGTGATTAACTTAAATAATCAAATTGTAATTTTTAATCAAATTTGATTTTCATTATCTTGAATATTCTATCTCTAATTAACGTACTCTGTTTTAAAAGATCACTTCTTATTTTACTAGGACCTGTATTAAATTATCTTTTAACACTTAACGACCGTCTCAGTCTCTAACACGAATCAATGAAGCTTCAGGAAGTTTTACTAGTTATAATCCACATTATATAATCCACACCGTGGAGATAGTAATATCCACACTGATATCGTTAGAAAAATTTAGTTTAAGAACATTATTTTTGTTGTTTCTATTTGTTGCTGGATTTAATATGTATACTTTTGTTGTCTTCTTTGTCAACAATGTACTTTTGTTGTCTCTATTTGTTGTTGGATGTAATAACAAAAGTCATATTGAAAATCTTTAGAAAAAGTGCTCTCTTTCCTTTATTATGTTGGAGACTATAATTTCTTACTGTGTAAATTTTCATCTGGACTAATATTTAATTTACCCAGAAAGGTATCCATCAGTATTTGACGCTTGCAGGGGGTTGCTCCAAAACAATGTCAAATAATTAATAGAATTAATAATGTTGATTGAATAAGTTACTATTTGTTGATTTTGTATCGCACTCGTGGAAGAAAGATTCATGTATATATGATTGTAATCATACTTTTGTGGTTGTAATTAAATGTATTTAGTACTAGCATTCAGGATGCTTTGTCTGAGAGGGCGTGGGTTTGAATCCTAGTGTACCCAATTGTTTAGTTTGGGACGGGGGTCAGTAGCGTGACTCTGTGAGCTTAGCCAGAGTCGACCCAGCTCTAAATGTGTACCTGGAGAAATTTGGGGAAGGGGAACAGGAAGGGTGTGCGAACGCACAGGATGGTTAGCACCCAGCCCCCCATTGCACTTCCTGGCTGAAGGGCCAAGAATCGGAGATCAGCAACACCGGTAGGGACTGTAAAGTCTAAGGACGTATTCTTTGCCTTTTTCTACCTTAGCACTAGCAGGCGTCAGCGTAATAAGTACTGTAATTCATATACCAAACATTGCCTAACTACGATATTCGCTTATAGGCTCACAACTTCATGTCAGGTATCTTTTCAGAAGTCCACCACGTCTAGAAACCAATATACATCTTGAGCTTGTGCCTGGCCATCGACACATTTGGCGAGTAAAATCAAAGGAGAGAAATGAAGAAACTGAACATGACATCAATAAAGAAAAGAGGACTCAGAAGTATCTTATTTCAATGGTGGTTTCCTTTGCTCTTTGTATGTTTCCTCTCAGTATTTTAAAGTAAGTACTTCCTTTGATCATTTGAGCAGTAGACAAATAATAGCAGAGAAAGTTGAATGAACTGGTCTCGATTTTACTTTTTGATTAATTACCATGTCGAAAGAATGATTTTAAGAATAATTTTTAATGATTCTACAGCTTTGCTGTCTAAAAATGAGAAAATTAGGAATTGACCTTCGTGGTGAACAAGAATTTCCAAAATATCCATATATCAAATAGTTCGTGTTAACGAACTGGTGTAAGGAGCAACCCGGCTCAATAGTAACCGAAACTCTAAAAAACGAAATTAAACATATAATAAAAAACGAAATTAAACATATAAAAAACAATATATACTTCAAAACGGTTGAGTTTTTACGCTGATTTTAAATGTATAAGTTTCGTCAAGTTTAGCTTTACCCATCAAAAGTTACGAGCCTAAGAAAATTTGCCTTGTTTTTGAAAGAAGGGGGAAACACACCCTTCACAGAATCTTAATGAAAATAACACCATCAGATTCAGCGTATCAGAGTACCCTACTGTACAGGCTTCAAGCTCCTATCTGCAAGAATCGTAGAATTTTGTATTTTTCGCCAGAAGAAAGATCACAGATGTGTGTTTATTTATTCTTTTGTTTTTTTCCCAGGGGTGATCATATTGACCTAGTGGTCCTAGAATTTCACTCTTTTTAACGAAAACTGAAAGTTCTAGTGCCCTTTGTAAGTGATCAATAAATTGGAAGGCAATTAGCCCCCCTCCAATAGTAGTTTTTCCCAAAGTCACCGGATCAAAATTTTGAGATAGCCATTTTGTTCAGCATAGTCGAAAGATCTAATATCTATGTCTTTGAGGACGACTCGATCCCCAACAGTCCCCGGAGGAAGGGCGGCAAGTTATGTACTTTGCCCATTATGAACATATAGTACTGGTTATTGCGAAGTATATTGACGTTTTCAGGGTTAACTTTGTCTGGTGGTAGGGGGGTCGGGGGGGGAGGTGGTTTTGTGAGATGATCTTTCCATGAAAAATTGAATAGAAAAAACAAGTTTTTTCAAATGAAAGAAAGGAGCAACATTAAAACTTAAAATGAACAGAAATTATTACTTATATGAGGGGGTTCGTTACCTCCTCAATACCTCACTCTTTACGCTAAAGTAGCCTATATGTAGTAATTTCAAAAGAACTATTTGTTCTAATTAGACTGCTTTTGTGATTCAGGGGTCATTCTTAAAGAGTTCAACTTTAGTGTAAAGAGCAAGGTACTGACGAGGGGGCGAACCCCCTCATGCATATAAATAGATTGTCAGGTTTACCGACTCTTGAACATGCAACATATAATTGTCCATGGGAAAAACAATCCGTATTCAGATCTATACCTCAAGATTCTAATGATTGCCCTTGAGCTTTGTTAATGGTGATTGCTAATCGAACATTCCCTGTGTCGCTGTCGTCATTTATATATCCCCTTGTACCCCCTGGCGTCCCTGTTGTAGTTGTGTCCCTGTGCCCCGGTCGTCATTTATATTCCCTGTGTCCCAGTCGTCTTTTGTGTCCCGGTGTCCCAGTCTGTAATTTCTCTTTGAGTGTCCCGGTCGTCATTTATATTCCCTGTATCCCGGTGTCCCGGTCGTCATTTGTGTCCCGATGTCCCGGTCTGTATATACATTCGCTTTTGAATTGGTCTTTTTTAGTTTTTTACCTTTTTTTTAGTTTTTTTTTTTTTAATTTTACCTCATTATTCTTATGATTACCCTTGAGCTTTGTATGTGGTGATTGCTAATAGAACATTCCATGTGTCCCCGTCGTCATTTACATATCCCCCTGTGCCCCCCGGCGTCCCCGTTGTAGTTGTGTCCCTGTTTCCCGGTCGTCATTTATATTCCCTGTGTCCCGGTCGTCATTTGTGTCCCGGTGTCCCGGTCTGTATATACATTCGTTTTTGAATTGGTATATGATGAAATAAATTTTTGTGTTTTTCCCCTTTTTTTATTTCCATTTTTTTTAGTTTTGTTTTTCTCCTTTATTTTTCAGTTTTTTTCTTTTTTTTTCTTTTTTAGTTTTTTTAGTTTTTTAGCTTTTTTAGTTTTTTTATTAGTTTTTAGTTTTTTTTCTTTTTAACTTTTTTTGTAGTTTTTACCTTTAGTGACGTCATGTTTGTGTGTCGACTGACGTCATGTTTGTCGACTGACGTCATTATAAGGATTGAGCTGTATGCGTCATGAAGTTGTTTCTCGACTGACGTCATGTTTGTCAACTGATGAAATTACATACCGGGACACCAGGACACAAATGACGACCGGGACACAGGGAATATAAATGACGACAGGGACACAGGGAATATAAATGACGACGGGGAACCTCAAAGTGAAGTTACAGACTGGGACACCCGGACACAAATCACGACCGGGACACAGGGAATATAAATGACGACCGGGACATGGGGACACAACTACAACGGGGACGCCGGGGGCACAGGCGGGATATATAAATGACGACCGGGACACAGGGATTGTTCGAATAGAAATTACAGACCGGGACACAAACGACGACCGAGACACCGGGACACAGGGAATATAAATGACGACCGGGACACTCAAAGAGTAATTACAAACTGGGATACCGGGACACAAATGACGACCGAGACACAGGGAATATAAATGACGACCGGGACACTGGGACACATCATTAGAATAATGAGGTATAGATCTGAATACGGATTGTTTTTCCCATGGACAATTATATGTTGCATGTTCAAGAGTCAGTAAACCTGACAATCTATTTACATGCACAGACAATGGGACAGCGAAGAATGTTGTATATTGTCATGTTTTACTTAGTTAAAAACATATATATATATATATATATATATATATATATATATATATATATATATATATATATATATATATATATATATATATATATATATATATATATATATATATATATCATGAAAAGAGAAATCACCAATGCAACAGCACAAACACAAAAAAAAGAGAGAGAGAGACAGAAGGAGAAAAGGAAGACTGTTTTCCTAAATTAGTGATTAATATAGACCAGCACTTGAATGAGGCCTTAACCCTACTCATCCATACAATCACATAGGTCAAACAGCATAGCCACACACAATCAACCATAAAGAATAATCCATGGACAGGCAGTCATGTCGTCAATAAGTATAAGTCGTCATCTACCAAACAATAGAAAAAATAATATAGACAAATAATTCAGAGGCAACACCCAACATAAGGCCTCATCAGGAGAATACACTGGCCTATATGGGGTTTTGCCACTCTAAATTCTCTACCCAGCACAGTGTTGTGGATATATATATATCTATATTCACAGGTGAGACACAGGGACACAACTACAATGGCACGTAACTAATATGGCACGTAACGACTTACGCGCGGGGGGGGGGGGGCTTGGGGGGCGCGAAGCGTCCCACCAACCAGGTGTAAATAGGTGATATATATATATATATATATATATATATATATATATATATATATATATATATATATATATATCCACAGGTGGGACACAACTACAATGGCGAGTAACTAATATGGCGCGTAACGACATACACGCGCGGGGGGGGCTTGGGGGGTTGCGAAGCGCCATACCAACTAGGCGTTGGGGTGGCGCGAGGCGCCACCCCAAAAGCTATTAGATATATATATATATATATATATATATATATATATATATATATATATATATATATATATATATATATATATATATATATATATATATATATATATATATATATATATATGTATGTATATATATCGTCATATGCATGAATATACTCAAGATGCTATTGCGTATGTTCGTCGTCATGGTCGTTCAGATTTATTTATCACATTTACATGTCATCCATCTTGAGACGTGATACAGCAGCTTTTATTTCAAGGACAATCGGCGGTTCATAGACATGACATTACGGCCCGTGTCTTCCGGCAAAAGTTTAAATCACTGATAAACTACATAGTTAAACTTAAAGTGTTCGGGTCAGTACGATGCTGGATGTTCTCAGTGGAATGGCAAAAACGAGGATTGCCACACGCACATATACTAATCTGGCTACATGATAAAATTAGTTCTAATGAAATTGACGATGTGATTTCAGTTCAAATACGTGATGATAATATTGATAACGGCTTATATGATATTGTGGTAAAAAATATGATACATGGACCTTCCGATGCACTGAATGAAAAATCACAATGCACGGTCAAAGGAAGGTGCATAAAGCAATATCCTCGACTTTTAGTACCCAACACAATTACCGGCAATGATGGATACCCTTTATATAGAAGAAGGTCTACCGAAGATGGCGAAAAATCAGCAATCATAAAGTCGCGTAACCGTTACATCAAAGTAGATAACCAGTGTTATGTTCCATATTCACCTTTATTATTGAAAATTTACAATGCGCACATAAACGTTGAATGTTGTAATTCCGTAAAGGCAATCAAATACATTTGTAAATACGTCAACAAAGGCAGCGACATGGCAGTTTTTGGCTTGCAGTGCGAAATCAGTGATATCGAGGAAGTCGTACAATATCAGGCTGGGAGATACATAAGCAGTAATGAAGTTTTGTGGCGTATTCTTTCATCGCCGATATATGAATGAAGTCCAGATCATGTTCACTTAGCGGTACATTAACAGAATGGTCAACGTGTTTATTTTTTGGAATCCAACGTGCAACAAAGTGCCCTGAACCCACCGGATACAACGTTAACTGCTTTATATCGCGTTTTGTCTAAATGATTCTTTTGCAAAAAACTGCTGCATTCTGAAGTGCCTACGTATTACACGTGGAATGCTAATAAAAAATCATTTGAACGTCGAAAACGGGGTGAATCAGCCGACGGCTATGCTAACAACTTCAAAAAACCACGATAGGAAGAATCTACTTCCTTCACCCCAATCAAGATGAATGCTTCTTTCTCTGCCTGCTTTTGATTAATATACCCGGCCCGACGTCCTTTTAGCATTTGAGAACTGTAAACGGGACTATACATGACACTTATCGTAGTGCATGCCAAGCTATGAGTTTATTGGAGAACGACCAGCACTGGGAAAATTGCATCAATGACGCATGCAAAACGTCAACTCCAAGTCAAATTCGTGCATTGTTTGGAATCATATTGACAACTTGCTCTCCTTCATCTCCTACAGAGCTATGGGAGAAATACAAATCGCAAATGGCCGAGGATATACTCCACCGAATACAGATAGAGAGGCCAGATATAACCTTGGACTCTATCCAAATGATCTAGGATGGGTAAAGTATTGCAGCAATGCAAACTTATTGTTTGGGACGAGTGCACAATGGCACACAAAAAATCGCTCGAGGTTCTCGAGCGATCATTGCAAGATTTGCGAGGAAATTCTAAACCCTTTGGCAGCATCTTCATATTGCCAGCGAGAGATTTCGAGCAATCATTACCTATTATTCCTAGATCGACACCTGTGGATGAAACAAATGCTTGCCTGAAAAATTCTTAATTATGGGCACAAGTAAATACATTAAAATTAACTATAAATATGCGCGTCCGATTGCAAAACGATCACTCTGGTGAAGCATCTTCAGGTCAATTGCTAACAATTAGAAATGGAATGTTCCCATTTGACTCAATTTCAGGACGTATACAACTGCCTCCTAAATTCTGTAATTTAGTGACGTCAAAAAATGATTTGGTTGAAAAGGTATTTCCGAATATTCTAACCAATTACAAAAATCATAAATGGCTAATTGAACGAGTGGTTCTGGCAGCCCAGAAAAAAGACGTCCAAGAAATCAACAATATTATTCTGATCAAGATTTGAGACCAGGCAGTTATTTACAAGTCAGTCGACACAGTTCTGGAATCAAATGAAGCGGTTACCTATCCATCAGAATTTTCAAATTCCCCGAATCTCCCAGGGTCTCCACCACACGTGCTACAACTAAACATAGGCGTACCAATAATACTGTTGCAAAATGTTAACCCACCAAAGCTTTGCAATGGCATGCGACTTGCCGTAAAAAAGCAAAACAATGGAAAACGTAATAGAGGCAACAACCTTGACAGAACCTTCCGAGGGTGGGGCTGTTCTTATTCCTCGCATTCCCATGATTCCAACAGATCTGCCTTTTCAATTTAAAAGATTGCAATTTCCAATTTGATTTGCATTTATAATTGCCATCAACAAAGCTCAAGGGCAATCATTAGAAAAATACGGCATAGATCTTAAATACGGATTGTTTTTCCCATAGACAATTATATGTTACGTGTTCTAGAGTCGGTAAACTGGACAATCTATTTATATACACGGACAATCGGATAGCGAAGAATGTTGTATATCCTTAAGTTTTACGTAGTTAAAATTTAGCACCTTGCATACGTGTTGCTTTAGGGGGGGGGGCTTAGGCTTGCGGCTAAGAGAGAAATTATCAAAAGAATGCGTGTCGATGTATTACAAGAGCAACGCGAAACCTGGCTTTCGGCGTCGAGGAATTACCAGAGTATATCAGAGGAATAACCAATTGTATCTCCACAAGTTTTACGCAGTTAGAATATTATCACCTTGCACACGTGTTGCTGGGGCACGTTCCGGGAAAAAAAAACTAAAGAATAAAGAAGAAAAATAAAATCAAAAAAGAGAGGAAAAAAACTAAAAAAAAACTAAAAAAGGTAAACAACCAAAACAAATAAAAATAAAAAGCTAAAAGAAAACAAAAAAAAGAAAAACAAGAAAATGACTCAAATTTTTTTTAATTTTAATTAAGAAATAAGGGATTACAAGAACTCAAAAACCTTAAAAAAGAAAACCAAAACTTTGAAGCCTAGTAGATATCATTGTTAGAAATTGGACTTGCTTTAATAATCAAATATATTTGAAAAAACTGCAATAGAACACATCCATATATAGAAGCCAGCCGCGTGCCGTACTGGGGCCCGGCGGTGAAGCCGCCGGGACCCAGCTAGTACGTAATAAAAATATACGAACATAGAAGTTCGTTACGTAAGTTCATTTGTAAGTTACTTATATTTATTACTAATAAGAACGTTCGTAAATAAAATTAAAAGTTCTAAGGGCCTTTTTCAGTAACCAAAAATTTGAGAGCAATTAGAACCCCTCCCCCGCCTCTTTTTCTCAAAATCGTTGAATCAAAACTTCGAGAAAGGCATTTAGCCAAATATAGTAAAATTAAAATGTCAATTTTGTTATATTATTCACGTACAGTGACCCAAAATCAAAACCTACATTAATTTGAAAACTTTCAGAAATTGAATAAAAAAACAAGTTTTTTTAACTGAAAGTAAGAGCGACATCAAAACTTAAAACAAACAGAAATTATTCAGGTTATGAAAGAAGCTCTCCCCACCTCAACACCTTGCTCTTTACGCTAAAGTTTGACTCTTTGTCACAACTCTACTTTTTAAACAGTAAAAACTTTAGCGTAAAGAGCGGGGAGTTGGGAGGGGACAGCCCCTTTCTTATACGGAATAACTTCTGTTCTTTTTAAGTTTTAATGTTGCTCCTTACTTTCAGTTAAAAAACTTGTTTATTTATTTAATTTTTGATAAAAGCGGTTTGACGTTGAACATTTCAGTTCTCATAGCTTAGACAATACCTGGTTACCTTTGCCGCAACCTTGGAGCCACGTTATTTAGCTACAAAGTATAATTACTAATGTAGTTTTGCTTTATTAAATACTAGAAAAAGAGACGAGACCTTTTCCCCCGATAATTAAGGCTCTTGAAACAAGATCCAGAATTGTTTACGCTAAAGCTCTTTACGCTAAAGTTTGACTCGTTGTCAAAACTTTACTTTTGAAAACAATAAAAACTTTAGCGTAATGACAGGGGCGTTGAGGAGGGGACAGCCCCTTTCATATACGGAATCATTTCTGTTCGTTTTAAGTTTAATGTCGCTCCTCACTTTTAGTTAAAAAAAAACTTGTTTTTTTTTATTTAATTTCTGAACGTGTTTCAATTAGTGCAGGTTTTGAATTTGGCTCACCCTACATAAAAAATTTTAACGAAATTGGCATATTAATAAAAGTAAAACAGTTCAAAATACAATTCTACAATTTTAAACAGTTCTACAATTCAAGACTTTAAATCATCTGATTAAAGATAAAAGGAGAAAAAGAGCTTTATTAGTGAAAGATAAACTTTTCCTGGAAAATATTATATCAAAACAGGTGAGTGCAAGTGATTTTTGTTTTATTCAACAAACAGCAAGAAATCATTTCAATCATGACTTTCACCTTTCCAGAGAAAGATTACTTAAAAAGTTTTCAAAATTATATGAAAATAAAGCCGTAATACCTTCGTCAACTCTTGGACCAGGTGTAATTAATTTTTCATCAAGGACCTTAACGTTACAAGAAAAGTCCGCATTAGAAAAAGGTCCAAAATTTTGTTTTAAAACTAATAGAGTCCCAGTAGAAGAAATTATCTCTTCAATAGAAACATCTTTACATAGAAACCCCATCTTAATTAAAGATGTTAGCCTAGTAAGAGCTTCTACTGTTAAAGCCCTGTCAGAGTTTGCTTTAAAACCAGAAATCCCTAACAATTCTATCAAAGACATAAAGATTCTTAATAATTTAAGAAGGGATGAATCTATTATTATTACAAAAGCAGACAAGGGTAACACTTTAGTGGTAATGGACACCAAGGACTACGATTCAAAATTAAACGCGTTACAGAAAGATGAAAAAACTTACAAACAACTTTCTTTTGACCCGACGGACTCATACACAAAGAAGTTTAAGAACGAGTTAAAGAGTTTGAAGGAAGAAGGGAAGATTACACCTCAACTTTTCTACAAATTCTTACCAAGAGGTTCTTTGTGCCCTAAATTATATGGACTTCCAAAGATACATAAGCCAAATCTGCCATTACGACCAATTGTTGCGAGTAACAAGTCACCAACAAGTGCTCTGAGTAAGTGGCTAGTGTCATTGTGTAAACCACTCATGTCTACACAAATTTCTTACATTAAGAATTCGTCAGAACTTGTAAAAAAACTAAAAGAAGTTGAGATTTCTTCAAATTCTATAATTTCAAGTTTCGACATAGTGTCAATGTATATGAGTATTGATGTAAAAGCCGCGGAAATTCTTCTTGAGAGAAAGATACTAAGAAATTTGGACTTAATTGGTGGTGAAACAGTTTTGGAGGTCGGTGTCATTATGAGTTT
Source organism: Artemia franciscana (assembly GCF_032884065.1). NCBI lineage: Eukaryota > Metazoa > Arthropoda > Branchiopoda > Anostraca > Artemiidae > Artemia > Artemia franciscana. Next base: position 35,026,009 of record NC_088865.1, read on the forward strand.
AGTTAGGTTGTGCAATATGTTCTCTTATTTTTTTCAATTCAGAGGGGGTTTTTTCGAACAAGTAAATGGTTTACCTATGGGGGCCCCTTTAAGTCCTTTATTAGCAAATTGTTTTGTAGAAAATATTGAAACAATAGCGTTAGATTCATATTTTTTAAAACATAAATTTTGGGGGAGATATATGGATGACATAATTTCAGTATGGAATTATGGGGTGGAGGAATTAAAAAGTTTTTTAGAACATCCTAATTTTTGGGGAGGGGATTTAAAATTTACAATAGAATTAGAAGAGGATAATAAACTTCCTTTTCTGGATGTCCTTCTTTTAAAAAATGAAAATAGTCTGGATTTTAAGATTTACAGAAAACCTACTAACAATAACAGATTTTTGTCATTTTTCTCCGGTCATGCCCGCCAAGTAAAAATTGGTTTAATCATATCTTTAACTGACCGCATTTTTAGAATGTGTTCTCCAAAATTCATTGAGGAGGAATTATTATTGCTAAAAGACATTTTAATAAGTAACCATTATCCGGGTTGGTTAGTTGACCAGACTTTTTCGAAAAGAAGGAAAAAATTTCTAGAATGTTCTGACGATATTCTGGAAACAACAGAAAAGAAAGATATCTTTTGTTCTCTACCATATGTTCCAGGTTTGAGTGAAAAACTTAAAAGAATTTTACAAAATAATGGTTTAAAGGTAGCTTTAAGAGGTAGTAATACTTTGGCAAGTTTTTTAAATTCTGGAAAGGATCGGACTTCCGTAGAGCAACAAAGTGGGGTTTATAAAATTCCATGTACTTGTGGAAGCTCTTATGTGGGACGTACTAACCAGAATTTAAGAACGAGATTGCTACATCATAATTCCATTTCATCGTCTTTAAAGCAAAATACCAAACCTGAAGATTTCACGTTGGCCCTCGCGGAGCATATCTTTAATTTTCCAAATCATTTTATTTTGTTTGAAAATGTTTCTTTGATTTCTAGGGACCAAGGTTTAAAGCAAACTTTCAGGGAAACAATCGAAATTAAAAAAATTCTATTCAAGAATAATTCCATAAACAGAGATACAGGTGAATTTGGATTGGAATAGCTGATGATGAACACTGTATATGTGTTCGAAATATCCAGTTAAATAATTTTATATTTCACTGTCAATAAAAAGGTATCATCCCTATTTTGAACTGTTTTACTTTCGTCATGGAAAGGCAGTGTGGTCTTCGAAGTTATCTACGTTGAGCATATGGGGATAATGTGACCAAGGAGGTGTCTAAATATATTAACACCCATAAGAGACATGCAAATGTTATAAATCAACAAGATTTTCTTCATCAATGTAAGAAGAAAAGGATTTTGCCACCTTCAATAAAATTCAATCTACATCTAGGCACTTTTAAAGGAAAAAAGTTCGAACGAGGTCTACAATTCAAGACTTTAAATCATCTGATTAAAGATAAAAGGAGAAAAAGAGCTTTATTAGTGAAAGATAAACTTTTCCTGGAAAATATTATATCAAAAAAGGTGAGTGCAAGTGATTTTTGTTTTATTCAACAAACAGCAAGAAATCATTTCAATCATGACTTTCACCTTTCCAGAGAAAGATTACTTAAAAAGTTTTCAAAATTATATGAAAATAAAGCCGTAATACCTTCGTCAACTCTTGGACCAGGTGTAATTAATTTTTCATCAAGGACCTTAACGTTACAAGAAAAGTCCGCATTAGAAAAAGGTCCAAAATTTTGTTTTAAAACTAATAGAGTCCCAGTAGAAGAAATTATCTCTTCAATAGAAACATCTTTACATAGAAACCCCATCTTAATTAAAGATGTTAGCCTAGTAAGAGCTTCTACTGTTAAAGCCCTGTCAGAGTTTGCTTTAAAACCAGAAATCCCTAACAATTCTATCAAAGACATAAAGATTCTTAATAATTTAAGAAGGGATGAATCTATTATTATTACAAAAGCAGACAAGGGTAACACTTTAGTGGTAATGGACACCAAGGACTACGATTCAAAATTAAACGCTTTACTGAAAGATGAAAAAACTTACAAACAACTTTCTTTTGACCCGACGGACTCATACACAAAGAAGTTTAAGAACGAGTTAAAGAGTTTGAAGGAAGAAGGGAAGATTACACCTCAACTTTTCTACAAATTCTTACCAAGAGGTTCTTTGTGCCCTAAATTATATGGACTTCCAAAGATACATAAGCCAAATCTGCCATTACGACCAATTGTTGCGAGTAACAAGTCACCAACAAGTGCTCTGAGTAAGTGGCTAGTGTCATTATGTAAACCGCTCATGTCTACACAAATTTCTTATATTAAGAATTCGTCAGAACTTGAAAAAAAACTAAAAGAAGTTGAGATTTCTTCAAATTCTATAATTTCAAGTTTCGACATAGTGTCAATGTATACGAGTATTGATGTAAAAGCCGCGGAAATTCTCCTTGAGAGAAAGATACTAAGAAATTTGGACTTAATTGGTGGTGAAACAGTTTTGGAGGTCGGTGTCATTATGAGTTTAGTTAGGTTGTGCAATATGTTCTCTTATTTTTTTTTCAATTCAGAGGGGTTTTTTTCGAACAAGTAAATGGTTTACCTATGGGGGCCCTTTTAAGTCCTTTATTAGCAAATTGTTTTGTAGAAAATATTGAAACAATAGCGTTAGATTCATATTTTTTAAAACATAAATTTTGGGGGAGATATATGGATGACATAATTTCAGTATGGAATTATGGGGTGGAGGAATTAAAAAGTTTTTTAGAACATCTTAATTTTTGGGGAGGGGATTTAAAATTTACAATAGAATTAGAAGAGGATAATAAACTTCCTTTTCTGGATGTCCTTCTTTTAAAAAATGAAAATAGTCTGGATTTTAAGATTTACAGAAAACCTACTAACAATAACAGATTTTTGTCATTTTTCTCCGGTCATGCCCGCAAAGTAAAAATTGGTTTAATCATATCTTTAACTGACCGCATTTTTAGAATTTGTTCTCCAAAATTCATTGAGGAGGAATTATTATTGCTAAAAGACATTTTAATAAGTAACCATTATCCGGGTTGGTTAGTTGACCAGACTTTTTCGAAAAGAAGGAAAAAATTTCTAGAATGTTCTGACGATATTCTGGAAACAACAGAAAAGAAAGATATCTTTTTTTCTCTACCATATGTTCCAGGTTTGAGTGAAAAACTTAAAAGAATTTTACAAAATAATGGTTTAAAGGTAGCTTTAAGAGGTAGTAATACTTTGGCAAGTTTTTTAAATTCTGGAAAGGATCGGACTTCCGTAGAACAAAAAAGTGGGGTTTATAAAATTCCATGTACTTGTGGAAGCTCTTATGTGGGACGTACTAACCAGAATTTAAGAACGAGATTGCTACAACATCATAATTCCATTTCATCGTCTTTAAAGCAAAATACCAAACCTGAAGATTTCACGTCGGCCCTCGCGGAGCATATCTTTAATTTTCCAAATCATTTTATTTTGTTTGAAAATGTTTCTTTGATTTCTAGGGACCAAGGTTTAAAGCAAACTTTCAGGGAAACAATCGAAATTAAAAAAATTCTATTCAAGAATAATTCCATAAACAGAGATACAGGTGAATTTGGATTGAACTCAATTTATGATAATTTACTGAGGTCAAATAAAGTAAATATCACTTCACCTAAGAGCTATGACCTCTGTCCACGTAATACGTCAGTTAAATCTAATGAACCGGAACCGAAAAGGTCAAGGAGATTTGCCTCGGCTGTTGCATTGAAAAAAATAAGAGCAATAAACTATATGTAATTAGTTTATTAGGTATAAATTCTGTTTATTTTTATTCATTTCTTTTAGTTTTACTGCTGATGATGAACACTGTATATGTGTTCGAAATATCCAGTTAAATAATTTTATATTTCACTGTCAATAAAAAGGTATGATCCCTATTTTGAACTGTTTTACTTTCGTCATTGAAAGGCATTGTGTTCTTCGAAGTTATCTATGGCATATTAATTTTTCCTTTTTTAAACTAATAATAGCCTTATAATAACCGAAGTTAGATTTTTGTTTCAGTTGCTTAAGAATGACTCCTGAATCACAAAGGCTATTTAATTAGACTAATAGCCTCTTTTAAAGTATTAAAAAAAGAAACTTAAGTGTAAGAGCGAGCTACTGAAGAGAAGTAACCCATCTCATATACGTAATATTTTCTGTTTCATTTTAAATTTTAATGTTGCTTCTTACTTTTAGTTGAAAAAAATTGTTTTATTTAATTGCTGACCGTTTTTTAAACAATGTCGGGAAATCCAGTGCCCCCTCCATTGAAGATTCCCTTCCTCCATGAAAAATTTCTCCATGGAAAGATTCTCCCGCGTAACTTAAATTAGCGATATTTCCGGAACTAATTTGGTAAGGCATAGTAACAAAACAGCCAAAAAGGTCGAACATATTTTTATGAAAATGACAGTTACAAGTTGAGCAATTGTCAAATGACTAAAATGAAAGAAATATGCGATCTTTAAAAAATATACTTACTAATTTCTGTTTGTTTTAAGTTTTAATGATATTTCTTACTTTCAATCGGAAAAAATTTGTTTTATTTTATTTAATCAAACAGTTCGTGCTAATGAACTGCAGTAAGGAGCGACCCGGCTCAATAGTAACCAAAACTCTGAAAAATGGGATGTTGATACCAATAGCTACATCAAGAGAAATACATTTTAATGCTGATTTTAAACATCTAAGTTTCATCAAGTTTAGTCTTACCCATCAAAAGTTACGAGCCTGAGAAAATTCTAGTTAAGTCCGAATTTTGTAAAATAATGGCCGATATAAGCAATAATTTGTTTGTGTTATTTTCCGGCCAATCTTAGCGTTTAATTTTACCTTAAGCAGCCTCATCTATGATATTTATGTGATAATAAACCAAAGATATTGTCTGTGTTTGGCTCATGTTTGTCATTAAATAAAAAAAAACAAGTGTTTTAACTGAAAGTAAGGAGCGACATTAAAACTTAAAACGAATAGAAATTACTTCGTGTATGAAGGGGCTGCCTCCTCATCAACGCCCCGCTCTTTATGATAAAGTTTTGTACTATTTTAAAAAGTAGAGTTAAGAGAAATGGTCAAACTTTAGCGTAAGGAGCGGGGCGTTTATGAGGAGGCAGCCCCATTCATATACGAAATAATTTCTCTTCGTTTTAAGTTTTAATGTCACTCCTTACTTTCAGTTAAAAAACCTGTTTTTTTTTTAATTAATAATAGCTCTTTTGAAATTGCTATACTTTAGCGTAAATAGTGAGGCATTAACGAGGGGACGAATCCCAGCATAGATGTAATAATTTCTGTTCATTTTAAGGTTTCATGTTACTCCTTACTTTAAGATAGTTTTGTTTCTGATAGTCTTTCAAATAATGCTGGGATATCCAGCACCCCCTTCATAGAGATGATCTTCCCCCGTAAAAATTCCTCCATGGAAAGATCCTTCCACGCAACCATGTCAACTCACACCCCACCTCAACCTCTCCCATCAGAAAAAGTCGCTCCTGAATTGACTGTATATTTATTAATAACAAATACTGCATGTAAACAATGGACAAAGTTCATAACTTGCACCCCTTTCCCGGTGACTCTGAGATCGTCCTCAAAAACATAGTTATTAAATATTTGGACTCTGCTGAACAAAATGGCTATCTCAAAATTTTGATCCAGCAACTTAGGGAAAAATAAGCGTGAGAGGGGGCCTAGCCACCCTCCAATTTTTTGGTCACATAAAAAGTGCACTAGGACTTTTAATTTTCTTTCAATTGAGCCCTCTTTAGAAAATCTAAAGCCGATGGGTCGATTCGATCACCCCTGAAAAAAATGCAACAAAAAACAAACAAATAAACACGCATCCGTAATCTTCCTTCTGGCAAAAATACAAAATTCCAAATTTGTAAAGATAGGCTATTGAAACCTCCCCAGCAGTGTCCTCTGATGCGCCGAATCTAATGGTGTGACTTTCATTAAGATTGTATGACTTTTAGGGGGCGTTTCCCCCTTTTTCGAAAATAATGTAAATTTTCTCAGGCCCGTAAGTTTCGATGGGTAGGACTAAACTTGATTAAACTTATATGTTTAAAATCAGCATAAAAAACTGATTTCAGTTCTTACTACTGAAGTTGTCAACCCCCTTAAAGTTTCAAACTGGTATATCTCATGAAGGAATTTTTCTACCAAAAAAGGGATGACATACTTTGATCAGCTCATCAAGTTACCACGAACTGTTTGATCTTTTGGCAAGTTTTGCATTGTTTAAATTCGCCAGCAGTTTTTGGAATGGTTTATTGGGCGTTTTAATTCCATCGATGAGGCTTTCATATATAAAAAAGCCTCTAAAACTAGTTTGAGGAAAGAACGGTAATCTCCACAAAAATGTGTCTGTGACAAAAATTTTCCCGCAATTCTTCAGGAAAGCCATATAAATAAATAAAAAACTCATTTTAACATACTTGGCAATTAATATAAATGCATTCTAGTGTAAATATTGATTCAATTCGTGATATAAATACAACAAAAGCTTAATATCAATATGCTACATGCAACTCGGTCAGGCAAAATCATGAAGAGATTAATATAAATCAAAACTAAACGAAAAAATGTCTTGGATATCAATAAAAAGATTACTGCTCAACAGAACACTCAGAGCTATTTTCTAGATTTATTTTTATTGCCTTGTGTGTTTAATTTTACTTGATTTAATCTCTCCTTTTTTAATACTGAGGAAGCCATATTGAAATACAGGCAGTATATTCATTTATTTGATATTCTTATTTTTATTTCTACTGGCCGTAGACCCTTAGATCGACCCATAGACCGTATGGTGTAAACCCGTTCTTTTCAATATTTACTTCTTTGACTTCGACAATTGATAGGTTCACATGCACATGGAAAACGATTTCCATATAGTTTTACGGGTAGCGGTGGAATTTATGTGCTGCTCTGAACTAAACAACATAATAACGAAATCCTTATTTCATTGCATTCGGAGGATTTCAATTTATCAGATTTTCAGAGTTGCTTTCACCTATAATCCCTCCCCCCACTACGACCACGAATACCTAGGTATGGTTCTAGGTATCCACACAACTTGCGGATTTAATTTTTTTTTTTTTTTTTTAATGAAAATTATTATTGGGTAATACAATCGCCAGGGAGAAAAATGTGCGAACCAGGCATAAACCTATAAAGGTTTTGAAAATTTTCTAGGGATATAGTAGAGCAATAGGGGGAGGGGTCTGGGATGTAGTTAAGTTGTTCCTGTCTATGATTTTCAGGAAACAAATACAAAATTTCTTTACAATATTTGCAGATGGAGAACTAAAACCTGCTCCTTGGGCTTTTATTACTAGAAGAAGTTTGACGAACATCGCAACCACTATATTGGGGGTATTTTCCTCTTTTTTCTAAGACTATTCGAATATTCTTATTCTATTAACTTTTGATAAGTAAACCTCTACACATTGAGTACTCCATATTTACTTCCAACAAAATAACTGGGCAGGAAATTTTCACGAGGAGCGTGTTCCCCATTCCGAAAACCTTGTCTCTAGAGTCTAGAGCCTAGAAAAAAAACTGTTAAGAATGACAATAGTCATTCTTAACGTTATAGTCATTCTCATGCCTTGATAATATGGGTAAGTTAAATTCAAAACGTTTATGTTTGGTTAAATAAGCTTTTGAACAAATAGAAGTCATACTACTGTCGAACTAAAGCTCTCTGAATTGTTGCTCTTTCATAGGCTTGTAAACCAGATGGTCGTGGAAACGTTTTCAAATACAGGCCATTTTGATATTACTTTTATCGTCTTCGTATGGATAGCTTTTCTACCAAATGTCTTTGTTCCATTTTTATTCTTCATTTGGAGACTCAGCAGGTAAGTTGATTTTCTTTATATTTCAAACTTATCAAAGTTGCAGTAGCGGAATTTTACAGTTCTTGTCAAATTAAGATTTTTCGCCATCAGATAGCTTATGAATGGATTTTTTAATTCAAAAATACATTATAGTATATCATCAAGAGGCTCCTTGCTCAATCAATGTGTCTCTCATAAAACAAAAAGCCTAAGGAAATGATTTTTTAGTTTTTTTCTGCCTCTCCATTAGATTGATATGTTGTAATATGTTGTCTTTTTGTTATCACAGCCAAACAGTTAACTTATTTTTCATTTAGATTGATTTCAAACCCCCCACCCAACTCTTAAAAAAATAGGCGCTGAACCACTCAACTGAATTGATTCCTGGTGCCTAATTTAGTTCTCATTATACTTGGACATTTCGGCCTTTTCCTCAATTGTGCTATTTTGAATTTATTATCCATCTTCCCATCTTAATACTCGCAGCAGTCTATAAAGGAAACGTAAAATATGTTTTGGGCTTTATCTCAAATTATAGTGAAAACATATGTCGGTTTTAGCGTTTTCTCAGTTTAAATTATTCGTCTCTTTTTCTTTTAAAAACCAACATAATAGCCGACAAAATCCTTTAAGTATTTATCAATAGCAAACTAAAAAATACTTAACATGGGAGAGATAGAAAGATCATTTGGACAGCCGTGATCCCTTAAGTTTTACCTGTAATTTACAAATGATATCATACTTCTTAGAGAGAGAATGTGCATCGCTATATGGTGGTCCATGTTTCCAAAAGTTTGTTTTCTTGTTCTCATCAACATCCCAAACATCAAGAGATCAAAACTAATCAAAGGAAGCTGAGAACCTGTTCCATTTATGTGGTCATGCCGTCTCTGGGCAGTTAAGAGTTCGTCGAATCCATTTTTATTGATTAATTTCATCCCAGAAAAGCACACAAGGTCATGCTTTTGTTATTTTTATTTCAGAGTTTCCGTCAAGTAAGTGAACCGTGCTTTTTCACACAATTTCTTGACAGGCAAAAGTGGGGTAATGTAATGTGATTTGTTCAAGACCTTTCACCAGTAAATTGAGTTTACTCCTTTTACCACTCCCGAGATATTGTAAATAGAATTAATGAAAATCTTATTATGAGAATGCAAGAAAATTCAATTTCATTTGTTCCATTTTTTTTCTTTATTAAAGAGCCCTGGAGCATATTTCACGGATTATTCCTTGGGAAATAATCGCTTTGCTATTACAAAGTACATTAAACTGCCCTATTATTTATCATTTTTCCTTTTTTTTTATCAAGTCAAAATAAGAAGTTGACTATCGTTTCTTTTATTTGTATATTTTCCCCTCTTTCTATACGCTAACCTAGCTTTTGCGCTGTTAAACATTGAAGTGATAACGATAGATTTGATTTTATTTTTCTGCTGAAGTTAATGAAATTGCATGTTTTCTGGTGAATATTGTTTACAGAGTATTCATCCTCGATAGGTTTGTTCACGAACAAATCATTAGGTATAAAAAAAAACCAGTCGTGAAATGAAAATGTTATGTTAAACCTTGTCTCCGATTTAGCCTCAACTGGTATAGAAACTTAAAATTGTCTGAAGTTTACTCCTCTACTTTTTACGGTAAAAACCAAAATTGGTGGTATTGCTTATTGTGTTGCAATGTTGCAAGAACTATTTTTTTTTCCTTTTTTCAGTCCACCAATTTCAGCTTATTGCTAGAAAGTACTAAAGCAATGGTTTCTACGTAAAGTCTGGACCCTAGGCCAGATTGATGAATATGACATTTCATTTTGAAAGCTGGGTATCATTCTAGCCTGGGGCAGAAAGGATAGTTTTTGCTAGTAATAGAGCCAGAGCTTAATGTGTCTGAGTTGGAATGTAGTTTTGTAGGCTCTGTTAGAGAGGGCCATCTGAAGCTTTGTGTCTAAATTTTCATTCTATTGAGACATGTTTCTGCTTTCGACTGTAAAGCTCCGTTCTAGCAGAGGCTCTTCGCAGGTGCAGCGGTTAAAAGGGCCATTCACAAACGAAATTGAAGCCTTCTTTTTATTCCTGTCCAAGCAGAGATAGTAAAAATTTGTCTGCGGCAAAAAAAATATACGTTTGGACAAAAACAGATATATATATATATATATATATATATATATATATATTTTTTTAATGCCGGTCAATAGTCCCTTATGAGTTCATCAAAATATACTAGCTCTGTTGTTTTCTTGTACAAAAATCATTTATTGATACATCATTTTAAGAACAATGAGAGACTGTAAACTTTAGGGTTGATGTAGATAAAAATCTGCTTCAAATTTTAGACTAGGGAGTGACGTGTGAGTAATAATTGGCTGTTTCCTATTATTTGCATCTGATGCAATGGGAAGGGAAATTCCTTTTCTTGTCTGCTACACAAAGGGGCTTGGAAGTAAGAATTGGCTGTTAAAGTACGGTCATAATTTCGGTTAAGGGGTTAGGTATGCCACTTTTCAAATTTGGAGGGGTTGACAACATCAGCAGGGGAGATACAGGTAAGACAGACCCAGTAACGGGATTCCATTCCTGCCTTTTCTGTTTCTAGGATACCGGGACGAAATTTGTTCCATGGGATTGCTGATTCATTCCCGCTACCTTGCTATTTTTTTCAAACTCTTTCTCCAAAGAGTTTCTGAGAAAATACAGATTTTGGAAGAAAGGTCGAAAGGTCTGTCTTATCTGGAGGGGCCGGCAAGACAGACCATCAGAGGGGGAAAGACGAACCATCATTTTCGTAATCATGTTCGACTACATATTTCGTATAAGCATATCAAGCAAATATTCATCAATCGAGTAATAATGTATCAATCAAGTAAAATGTAACCATTGGCTCTTTATAACACACTAAAACCAGAAAAATCAACTCCAAATGTGAGGAATGACGCCTGCCTTGCCGTTCCTCCTGACGTGATAGGCTTTGGCAGTTTCATCAAAGCATCCTCAAGACTGACCCTTCCCTTTTCAGTCGCCTCTTGAAATTTATAAGAGGGAAAAATCCTCTTCCAAAAGAACACTTCAATCTCATCTTCAAGCTCGTGTCTCACCAAGACCTTTGCAACAATATATGATTTTATCCTCTTGCCAACCACTTTGACCAGAACAAAGTCGCCTTCTTCAGTTCCTTCCGGTCTTAAAAAAGCCTCACCATCCTCCTCAGTATCTCCGATGTGAAGGCTCTCGTCGCTCCTTGTATCACTAAGCACGAAGTCTTCCTCCACATCCAAGTCAGTCGTAACATGCTGTCTCTTTCTGTCCTGCTCGGCTTTTCTTCTTTGACTTCTTGGCTTCTTTAATTTGACGTCCTGCTTCAAGGCGCTCTTTTTCTGGTGTGTCAGTGAGAATTTTAGACTAGAACTTTTTGCGTCCTGTAGGTTTCTTTGACTTTGGTCCAGCTTTCGGGAACGGTCTGACGACTTTTGGCGTGACAGCCTTCGAGGCCTCATTAATGGTTGTTCAGTCAACAAGCTGGAGGGACCTCCTTCAACCTCACCTGAACAAGCAGGAGAGGGACTTCCTAGTAGGTATGTATAAAGGCGGAGGATATTTGCAATTGGGCACGAAAATTTAGCAAATAGCTTAAGGAGAGACAGAGATGTACTTGCCTGTTTAAAAATAGAGCAAATGTTGGCAGCCCATTTCAAATCTTTAGTCAGTGTGACCCCTAAGAGTTTAATTTTTGTTATAATTATTTCATTATGTATTGGTGTTATAAACGATGGCTTTGATCCAAGAAAACCGAAGGTCATAATACGAGATTTATGGGAGTTCACTTTAATTTTTGTTTTATGCTGCTTCGCTTACAATGTCTTCGGGAATTCCCTTTTCACTGCTCTTAATATTTCTTCTGCGATTTTTGAGCAATGACATGCCATCCATAAACTTGATATGTATATTCTTGATATGTCAGCTAGCTCCTCGAGTCAACTTTGAGTCAAGTTGTCTGTTTCTTTAAGACTAGTTAATTTAGCTTCGAGAATTATTCATCCAAGACGGACCCTAGTCCGTCCCAGGTCCGTCTTAACAAAAAACTATGTGGTCTGTCTTATCTGCAACAGGCACGATCTCGAACAACTATCAGCAAACTCGCTAGATAACACAGAATAGCGTTAAAGAAAGTATAGAGTGGGAACTCTTTGGTAGCAAAACCTCTAAAACATTGTATTTTCCACACCAGAGATATCATAAAATATACTTCACATCAAACTTTTCCAAAACAGCTTCTTAAAACATCAACTTGAATTTTCTTGAAAACTTACCAACGAATCTTCTTTTTTTGGCACAACTAAAGGCTTTACGGCTGTATCTTACTGTCACTACTAGATGAAATTGCTACAAACCTCTGAATTTTAAAACGCAAAGGTTCGTCTTAACTGCATGTCCGTCTTGGATGTATCTTCCCCGCAAAAGAAAAAAATTCTGTTCAAATTCTAAGACAAGGCATAGACTTATAAATAACAACTTACTGTTACATAACGGGCATCATCACAATGAGGGTTTGGCATCTTTTTCTTGTTGGCGTACCTATTATTGGTTTTGACATACGCTTTAGGCTAACACAAGTAATTTGCCTATATTTCTTTTGTTTTCGATGCATATAAACATGACCCCCCCCCCGGCACCAGGGGAAAGTTCTTTAAGTATTAAAAATTGTCCACTGTTAACGCATGGTATTTGTTATTGGGAAACTTGCATACATTATAGAGTGGGAAGACAAATTTTCTGCTGTTTTTTTTTCAGGGGGAACTTTCCATAGGGAGGGAAGTTTCCAGGGGTTGAACTTGTCAAAGGAAATTATATAGTGGGGGTATTTGCTAGGATTCCTATACAAAATATTTTTTTATATTTCTTGCATTCTCTTTTCCGTCTCAGTTTTAAGCTCGGAGCTGTTAATTGTAACTGCCTGAGTAAATTATAACCGAGATTGAAGTATCTAGAGAATATGTAACTGGGGAGAGTATTTCTCCGTGGAGGCGGAGCCAGATTTCCTGGGATTAATTAAAAAAGATCAGAAATTAAATAAAAAAAAAGTTTTTTATCCTGGAAGTAAGGAGCAACGTTAAAACTTAAAACGAACAGAAATTATTACGTATATGAAAGGGGGTTGCCTCCTCCCCAGCACCTCGCTCTACATTCTAGATTTTGTCTCAATTTCTTAAGAACAAGTGTATATATATATATATATATATATATATATATATATATACATATATATATATATATATATATATATATATATATATATATATATATATATATATATATATATATATATATATATATATATATATATATAAATAAGTTGTCTGTCTGTCTGTGGATCAGGTGACGTCATGTTTCTGTGTTGACTGACGTCATGAAATTAGTTGTCGTCATTTTTGCTTTGACGGTGACGTCATTAACGGTATTTAAGACATTTGTTCACGGAAAAATGTTTAATTGTAAAATGACTGAAGAACCTACAATGGCAACAGCCTAGGAAACTGTTCAAAGAGTTTATGCCAAAAAACTTGCTGCTGATAAAGAAAGTAAGAAAAGAAAGCGTTCCGAGGAATCACAAGAACAGCAAGAAAACAGGCTTGCAGCTGATAGAGAAAGTAAGAAAAGAAAGCGTTCCGGGGAATCACAAGAACAGCAAGAAAACAGGCTTGCGGCTAAAGAACGCAAAACCGCGCAGTTAGATGAAAATCCACCTGGACAGCGAGAGTCAAAACTGAAAATGATAGCGATGAGGATTGGGTTTGGGATTTTGACTTGGATAAGGTCATCAATGCCTACCAAATTTAAGTTAAAAAAACAAAGGTTCGTCGATATGTACTTCATAGTGACGCTGAAAAATAAAGAAGAAAAAGAAAACTGAAAAAAGAAAAAGGTAATGAACTAAAAAAAAACTAAAAAGAAAAAACACTCAAAGAGAAATTACAGACCGGGACACAAATGACGACCGAGACAGAGGGAATATAAGTGACGACCGAGAACCTCAAAGAGAAATTACAGACTGGGACACCCGGACACAAATCACGACCGGGACACAGGGAATATAAATGACGACCGGGACTCAGGGACACAACTACAAGGGGGACGCCGGGGGCACAGGCGGGATATATAAATGACGACCGGGACACAGGGATTGTTCGAATAGTTTTGTTATTCGAATGTTCGAATATGATGAAATAATTCAGACGTCATATAATGACGTCACTCGACAGACAGAGAGACAGACAGGCAGACAACTTATTTATATATATATATATATATATATATATATATATATATATATATATATATGTATATATATATATATATATATATATATATATATATATATATATATATATATATATATATATATATATATATATATATATATATGTATATATATATATAAATAAGTTGTCTGTCTGTCTGTCTCTCTGTCTGTCGAGTGACGTCATTATATGACGTCTGAATTATTTCATCATATACCAATTCAAAAACGAATGTATTCAAGCCGAAGTAGCTGAGTTGGTAAAGCGTTATGTTCCAGGTCCGAGAGGTTCCAGGTTCGAACCTTGGCTTTAGCATTAATACAAAAGAAGAAAAAAAACTAAAAAAGGTAAAAACTACAAAAAAACTAAAAAGAAAATACTAAAAAACTAAAAAGGTAAAAAACTAAAAAAAACTAAAAAAAGGTAAAAAACTAAAAACTAAAAAAGAAAAAAAAACTAAAAAAAACTAAAAAAAGGTAAAAACTACAAAAGAAACTAAAAAGAAAAAAACAAAAACTAATAAAAAAACTAAAAACTGAAAAAGAAAAAAACTAAAAAAAGGAAAAAAACTTAAAAATAAAGGAGAAAAAGAGAACTAAAAACCAGGACACAGAGAATATAAATGATGACCGGGACACTCAAAGAGAAATTACAGACTGGGACACTGGGACACAAATAATGACCGGGAGATATAAATGACGACCGGGACACTCAAAGATAAATTACAGACCGGGACACCGGGACACAAATGACGACCAGGATACCGGGAAACAAGGAATATAAATGACGACTGGGACGCTCAAAGAGAAATTACAGACTGGGACACTGGGACACAAATGACGACCGGGATACTGGGAATATAAATGACGACCGGGACACAGGGACACAACTACAAGGGTGATGCCGGGGCACAGGGGGATATATAAATGACGACGGGGATACAGGGAATGTTCGATTAGCAATCACCATCAACGAAGCTCAAGGGTAATCATTAGAATAATCAGGTATAGATCTGAATACGGATTGTTTTTCCCATGGACAATTTTATGTTTCATGTTCAAGAGTCGGTAAACCTGACAATCTATTTATATGCACAGACAATGGGATATCGAAGAATGTTGTATATTCGCAAGTTTTACGTATTAAAAACATATATATATATATATATATATATATATATATATATATATATATATATATATATATATATATATATATATATATATATATATATATATATATATATATATATATATATATATATATATATATCTTTCTATATTCACAGGTAGGACACAGGGACACAAATACAATGGCGCGTAACGACTTACGCGCACGAGGGGGGGGAGGCTTGGGGGGCGCGAAGCGCCCCCATCAATTAGGTGTTGGGGTGGCGCGAAGCGCTACCCCAACAGCTAGTATATATATATATATATATATATATATATATATATATATATATATATATATATATATATATATATATATATATATATATATATATATATATATATATATATATATATATATATATATATATATGTATATATATATGCTAGCTGACCCCTGCCACGCGTTGCTGGGGCGCACAGCACCCCAGAAACACGTTGAGTGTCCGCTAGTCTCCCCTAAACCCGTCGGGCCCCCCACCTACACGTTACAACGCCCCTGCCCCGCATTGTTTCACCGGTGAATGTCCAAAATACCTTTTTTTTTCTCTTTGGATTTAGTCGGTATTGCCAGTCAACTTTCTCAGTTTTATGCAAGGTTCGATGGTGACAGGTTAAGCTGGTTAAGTTTTTGGTTCTAGGCGTTGTCCTATGTCTAGGACCATTGGATCGATACGATCATGTGTCTTCTGGCAAAAAATACAAAATTCTACAATTTTTGCAGATAAGAGCTTGAAACGTCTTCAGTATGTTTCTCGGACACTCTGAATCTGATGTTGTGATTTTCGTTAGGATTCTATGACTTTTGGGGGGTATTTTCCTCTGTTTTCTGATATACAGCAAATGTTTTATTTTAGCTCGTAACTTTCTGAAGGTATAACTAAACTTGATAAAACTACTTATATGTAGAAGCAATTAAAAAGACGATTCTTTTGATGTAACTATTTGTATCAAAATTTCATTTTTTAGAGTTTTGGTTACTATTGAGCCGGATCACTCCTTACTACAGTTCTTTACCACGAACTGTTTGAAATAGTTCAAAATAGTAGAAATAATCGCGAGTGGTCCAAGACCCAGAATAATAATTTCTTGTATACTCAAGAAAGGTGGTAAAATCAACATATATAAACAAATAACATCCCTTACACAGTTAAGAGCTATTGAAAAATATGAGTGCAAAATCAGGCTACAGGCAATGAAAAAAGGCTTAGAACAAGCACTAGCTATTTATTAAAACACTTGTGATGAGATATTACCTAATAGAGAGCTGTTCTATGGCTCAAACTTCTGCTTTCTAAAGTATAAATCATACAGTGGTAGAGCTGTGTCATCAGATTCATGTAATTCCACTGCCTGGTTTTGACAGAAAACCAGAGTGATGGAAATAAACTTTCTCGCAAGACTCAGCAGAAAAGGAAGGTCTCTCCCATAACTATAATTAGGAACTTGACCTTAATGCTTGACATTTTAACGGTGCTCCAATATTTAAAAAAAAGAGAAAATTTAAGCAAAGTGAAAAGATTAGAAAAGAAAAAGCTAAAGATTTTTACGTTCTCCGACAAAACATAAGATATCGCTAAATTAAACTGTTAGAACAGCCTAAGGCTATTAAATTTGAAAATATGTGGAATCAGTTGTTCATTCTCTGGGAACAAAATAAGATTTAAAGCGACAATAACAGGCAATATCACTGGAGCATCATCAGTCAAGTTTCCACAGGAAATGGTAACAATATATACAGTGCTATAATTGAGGGCATAGATAATCATGGAATTAAGAATAAAAAGACAAGTCAATGTCATTCTTTATAAAGTAATTAAATGTTTTGTAATAAAGGTTTAAAAGTAAGTAAACGTTTTGAACAAGCACTAGCTATTTATTAGAACACTTGTAATGAGATATCACCTAATAGACAGCTGTTCTATGGCTCGAACTCCTGCGCTCGAAAGTATTAATCATGCAGTGTTAGAGCTGTGTCATCAGATTCATGTAATTCCACTGCCTGGTTTTGACAGAAAACCAGAGTGATGGAAATAAATTTTCTCGCAAGACTCTTAATGCTTGACTTTTTAATTGTCCTCCAATATAGTAACGAAAAAAAAAGAGAAAATTATAAGCAAAGTGAGAAGATTAGAGAAGAGAAAACTAAAGATTTTTACATTCTCCGACAAAACCTATGACACCGCTAAATTGTACCTTTAGAAAAGCCTAAGGCTATTAAATTTGAAAATTTATGAAATCAACTCTTAGTTTTCTGGGAAAAAAATAAATTTTGAAGCGACTTTAACAGGTAATATCACTCGAGTATCATCAGTCAAGTTTCCACAGGAAATGGTAACAATATATACAGTGCTATAATTGAGGGCATAGATAATCATGGAATTAAGAATAAAAAGACAAGTCAATGTCATTCTTTATAAAGTAATTAACCCTTAAAATAAATATTGCTTAAAATTTACAACATGTTTCTACCGTCCCAATTGTTGTTTTAATTGTTACCAGGGCTGCTTTTTTTACACTTTTTGCTCTTTTTACAAAATTTTACACTAACAGCCACTTGCAAAATCCCAAAGATTTTTAAAAATTATCTAGATATGAAAAATAATGATACAAAAGACTGTTTTTCTTTTTGTTAAATGCTTCGTGTATATTCTTCTCTCAAAGTTCGAAATACAAGACTGAAATTCCAACATCTTGAGAAAAATCCCAGAACCTGACGTCTCCAATTGCTAACAAGAAATCTCTGTTTGCTCGAGGAAACAAAAATGTTTGCTAACACACATGGGTTGCTGGTATGTTTTGAAAACATATAATTTGGGCAAAAAAAAATATCAAAACTTAAACATTCCATCCATCTTCCACGTTGTTAAATTTTAAACTCTGCAGTCTAGTATTCAACTGTACCTGGAAAGTTTTTCTCAAATTCTTATCCTGGAGTCTACCAGCATCATAATGTCCTGGGAGGTAGTTACCGTTCCGAATATTTCAGCTTTAAATTAATCTTAAACACTACTAGATGGTGATGTTTACTTTCAGCATCAATAACAGAATTCCAATAGCCCTAGTATCTTGTATTGGTCCTGCCAGTCTTCAGTTTATGATAACATAATCAATAAGGTTTGCTGTCTTACCATCACGTGAACACCATTTTAACTTATGGGCCATTTTCTGACCAAAACATTTTTATACCCAATTCTTATTAACTTCGAGTGGGTCTTCAGATAAAAAAAGAGCAAATTTGATGTGATAAAATGTAATTTTTAATCTTCCTTCATTCTAAGAAATATTTTTAAACTCCCATTTTATTGCAAAATATTTTAATTATAACATATTTAATTGAATTCATATGGTTACCTTTCCAAACGGGGAAAAAGTGAAGGGCAGGTGTAATGAGTGCTGCCAGGAAATTTTCAAGGTGTTAAAGCAGGTTTTACCAAGAGGTTTTTTTTTTCTATTTCACCAAGATTGATATTGGAATATGTCTTATTCTGATTTTTGCAAATTTTCAATATCTTCTTGCATTCGAGGTGGTGGGGAATTTAGAATTTATCCATTGATCCCACTCCACCTTGCACCCCTTCAAAAAAAAAAATCCTTATAAAAACAATTGTTGAAAAAATCCCGTTGAAATTCGTAAAAATGCTATCATGAACATTATTTTCTGAAATATAAGGCCTACTCCCTCCTACTGAGTAGAAATTGTCGCTCGTGGCATTATCACTTCTGAAATCATAAGCTTAACTAGATAATGTTTTAGTAATTTTGAATTAATGTTCTATCTCAGAAATTGCTTAATGGTATTGTGGAAAAAATTGTTTTTTTCCCTGCTTGCCCCACAGGATTGCAAAACAAATCCTTTTGAGTAACTTGCTTTAGTTACTCAATGCAATTTATAATTATTATGGAAGTTGTCAAGTGCTCTTGTTGTCCTTCTTTTTCCCACCAATTAGGAGAGAATCCACGGTGACGAAGTTGTTTTTCTCACGTACGATTCCCCTTAACAACATACAGCAGATTCTGTAAAACAAACACCTAATATCTTTATTCTAAAATTAATTATTCTTTTTCATGATTCGAACTGACGTTTCGTGGTTCCATATAGACGTGTCAGGGATTCTAAAAATCAGGATTACACTTAATCGTTGACTCATATAGGCTACCAAAGAGCGCAGCTTGACGGTTGTTGATACGCATTATATCTTGGAATAATAATTAGTAAACTAAACTGAGCCTTGCAGAGAAAGTCTTAAAAGAAGAAAATTTAAGAAATTGTTAAGAAGTTATGTATTAAACATTAAAATTTCTGAAGAACCACTGGAACGCGCTACCCTATCCTTTTTTAAATTTGTTTGATATCCATAAGAACAGTTATGCAGATATCAATCCATACCTTATTTGAATTTTTTTTAATATATACAGACCTAAATAGTATAATTCAGGTATGTCAGGATGGAAGGGGCCTTAGAACCACCCTCTCAAAATATGAATATTTTATCTTTAGTCACATGATATCCTATATCGTTTTTGTGTAGAATTGAATAAAAAATAAATAATTTTTTTTTCAACTGAAAGTAAGGAGCACAATTAAAACTTGAAAAGAGTGGAAATGATTCCAGATATGTCTTCACAACGTTTTAAACTTAACAAAAAATAAACTCTTGTACTTCCTTTCTACCCTTGTTGTAGCACGGTGGATTAATGCTCCAATTGGTGATACGGGGCTCGGGACACAATCCCCTCCACAGCAAGGTAGGGCGACCATCTTGCTACTTGTCCTAGTAAAAAAGACCCATCAACTAAAACGTCGATTCAACGCCCTATGCGCCAGCAATGGCTCTGGAGAATCTTTGTCCTTTTTTGTTTTTTATTGCCTTTCCAGAGTCTTACCAAAAAAATGATGATGGTTATACAATTTGGGAGAGTTAGCTTTTATTATTTTTAGAAAACTTTTTTCAGTCAAACTTTCAACTGGAATAAATGTGAATAAGAGAGGGCCTGCCGGCTCATCCCACCCTTTCTGAATACTGCACCAGGGTTTACACTTTTGCCAAGAAACAAGGTGGTTGGAAAGTACACAAGACCTATTCTTAAAATTATCACTTTAAACATTGACACTTTAATTTTTCAAACAATTCATGGTAACAAATTGTAAGTAAGAAGCAACTCGGCTCAATAGTAACTGAAACTCTAAAAAAAAGAATTTAGATATAAATCTATACCTCGAAAGAATTGCTGTTTTATGCTCATTCAAACATATACGATTTATTAAGTTTAGTCTTACCCATCAAAAGCTATGACCCGGAGAATATCTGCCTGATTTTCAAAAAGGGAGGAAACATAATCAAAACGTTAATGAATCTCCATGAAAATCGTACCGTCAGATTTTATATATCAGTAAAAACTACTGTAAGTGTTTTTATCTTCCATCTGCATAAATGTGACATTTTCAATTGTTTGCCAGACGAAAGATCCAGGATGCGCGTAGCATATGGGAGTGTAAGCATTAAATGATGAGTAATAAACTACGTGAATCAAACAGTTCGTGGTAACAAACTGTAGTAAGGAGCGACCCGGCTCAATAGTAAACGAAACTCTAAAAAACGGAATTTTGATGCAAAAATATACATCAAAAGAATTGGATTTTCATGATGATTTTAAATATATAAGTTTCATCAAATTTAGTCTTTGTCATCAAAAGTTACGAGCCTGAGAAAATTTGCCTTATTTTGGAAAATAGGGAGAAACACCCTCTAAAAGTCATAGAATCTTAACGAAAATCACACCATCGCATTTGGCGTATCAGAGAACCCTAAAGCAAAAATTTCAAGCTCCTATCTACAAAAATGTGGATATTCGTATTTTTGCCAGAAGACAAATCACAGGTGCGTATTTATTTGTTTGTCCCCCCAGGGGTCATCGTATCGACCAGGTGGTCCTAAAATGTCACAAAAGGGTTCTTTCTAACGGAAATGAAAAGTTATAGTGCCCTTTTTAAGTGACCAAAAAATTGGAGGGCACCTAAGCCCCCTCCCACGCTCATTTTTTCTCCAAAGTCAACGGATCAGAATTTTGAGATAGCCATTTTATTCCGCATAGTCAAAAATCATAATAACTATGTCTTTGGGAATGACTTACTCCACAAAAGTCCCTGGGGGAGGGGCTGCAAGTTACAAACTTCGACCAGTGTTTATATATAATAATGGTTATTGGGAAGTGTACAGACGTTTTCAGGGGATTTTTTTTTTTTGGTTTTGGGGGTGGGGTTGAGGGGAGGGGGCTATGTGGGAGGATCTTTCCTTGGAGAAATATGTCATGGGGGAACAGAAATTCAATGAAAAGGGCGCAAGATTTTCTAAAATTACTATAAAAAAAAGCAATGAAAAAATAAACATGGAAAAGTTTTTTCAATTGAAAGTAAGGAGTAGTATTGAAACTTAAAACGAACAGAGGTTATTACGCATATGAGGGGCTCTAAAAATACTTTAGCATAAAGAGCGAGGTATTTAGGAGGAGATAAATACCTCGCTCTTTGTGTTATAGTATTTTTAGTAATTTCAACTATTTATTCTACGGCCTTTCTGATTCAGGGGTCATTCTTAAGGAATTGGGACAAAACTTACGATTTAGTATAAAGAGAGAGGTATGAACGAGGGTACAAGCCCCCTCATATACATAATTAAATTTTAAGAATATAAAAGTTTGTTACGTAAGTTAATTCTTAAGTTACGTATATTTTTACTATTAAAAACATTCGTTAAAAATTAAAAATTATAGTTGCCTTTTGATGTAACAGAAAAATTACAGGGCAACTAGGCCTCCTTCCCCACCCCTTATTTCTCAAAATCGTCTGATCAAAACTAAGAGAAAGCCATTTAGCCAAAAAAGGAATTAATATGCAAATTTCATTTTAATAATTTATGTGTGGAGAGCCAAAATCAAACATGCATTAATTCAAAAACGTTCAGAAATTACATAATAAAACTACTTTTTTCAACTGAAAGTAAGGAGCGACATTAATACTTAAAACGAACAGAAATTACTCCGTATATGAAATGGGTTGTCCCCTCCGCCGTCCCTCGCTTTTTACGCTAAAGTTTGACTCTTTGCCACAATTCCGCTTTTTAAAACAATTAAAAGCTTTAGCGTAAAGTGCGAGGGATTGCGAAGGGGACAACCCATTTCATATACGGAGTAATTTCTGTTCGTTTTAAGTTTTAATGTCGCTCCTTACTTTCAGTTAAAAAAACTTGTTTTTTTTTATTTATAACAGTACAAGAGTTCAAACCTTAAAGTTTCTCTTCTGTAAAGAAGTCCAATCGAGCCTCTACTTTTAAATACTTCTTGCTACAATACTGGCTATTACTACACATTATTTTTCGTCAAAATTGACATTTTAATTTAATTTACGAGTAATTGCATAAATAAATATGAGTAATTACAAAAAATAATCAATATTATTGTATGCATTCTAACCAAGTTCAATCTAACCGAGAAACAGATTTATTTGCGATTGTAGTACTTGAGTGTTACCACTGAGGCCGATCTCAGTTCTTTACTTTTTTTGCAAATTACTTCTTTCTTTTTCTAATATAAGTTTCACAAATTTTCAGACCAACAAAGGAACGACTAAGCGATTATCTACGGATAAATTACAGACCGCATACAGCATCAACCCTTACAGCATCCCAGGAAGTCGAAGATTTTTCAGCTGGTATTGAGGGAGATGGTTCTTCTTGTTCCCGTATTTCCATATGCGATACTGTAGTACAGCGTTAGACTGGACGGATCTTTAATATGTATGGAAGGGTCATATTCAAATATGACCCTTCTATACATACCCAAAATACAAGGGGAAAATCTCAGCCCCCCTCTATCTCTGGCTCCTAACAGAAGTGTTTAGTTTTGCATAAAATACTTTGGAAATGAAAATCCCCTCCGAGAAGGATAAACCCATAAAATGTGATCTGGGGACAGGCGATGGTCCTCCGCCCAAACCTATCATTTACAAAAATGAGAAAAAACTACAGGTGGGGGGAGGCTAAAATGATAAATTTGACCAAACCGAGTGAAACGGAAAAATTTGTTTTTCAACCTGTTGCAAAAAATTAAAGATGAAAATAAAATCATTCGACAATTCTCACCATAAATTAAATACACAATACTGTGTAGTGTTAATATGGATAGTCAACGTAAATACAGTGTTAGATCGAATGGATCTCTAAATATGTATGGAAGGGTCATATTTAAATGTGACTCTATTTTAACAAATTTGCGAGTGAGAGAATATCCTATCTATATTTTAAGAAAATATTTTTCCTTGCAAAAGTCTTGAACATTATCGCTACTACTGCAATAAACCATGGCATTAATGATCTATCTAAGGTCAAAACAGCCACAAACGATAATCTTTACTCCAATCTAAATATAGCTTCATAATTTCTCTACCCAAAAAACTTCCCAGCCCTTTATATAATCATTTTCAAATTTTTTTCAACCACAATATTAGAACTTCCTGCTTTTCATTTGGCCTACTGTTAATTCGACAACCTTTTCACCCTCGACACGTGTTCCAGAGAACTTGACCTTTTTTTTTTATTATTGAACTAGAAAATAGGGCTGAAAGGCTTCTTGTTTCAAAAACAGTCTAAAAAAAGTAGTTAAGACTACTCTTAGACTATTGTATTGGAAAACCATCCGGTTAATTTTCTCCCAAATTTACAACCAAGTTTCACGGCTGCGCTATAAAATAGTAATTATCTTAGCTTCGACTGTCTTTTTTTAACTTTCTGACTTGTCATCCTATTATCTGGATTTTCTCAAATTAAAAAAAAAACAAAAAACTATGCCTTGGCTATTCTACTGTGTACTTCTTCACTGCATCCAATTTCATCACTAATAATAACACCTTCGTAGTAAAATATTCACCTGGTTTATGTTCTCATCACCTAATATAGCCTCGTCATTCCTGTTCATTCCTATATGACCGACTTAATCTTCTTAACATTTGCTTCAAGCCATGTTTGTGCCATTGACTGTCGAAACCAATAGAAATTCATTATTTTTACCCACAATATACTACCGAAAACATTTAAATCATCTGCATAATATGCACCGGGGCGAATTTTATATTTCATTTAATACCAAGTTTTTTCATAGCCGTTATTAAGTTGTTTAACGCAAAGTCAACCAATATAATCCAAAAAGATCCATCTAAAAAAAACGATCTAGCTCTGGCTCCACGTTGAAACTGGCTCTATACACAACCTCCTGGATCTAAACTAAACTGGACACCAGCCCTAGCTCCTACTTTGACTGTAGCAATATTACTTTCATTCACATTACTAATGATTTCAAAGTGACTTTCATACTACGTGCGTAATTCATGCTAATTAAATCCAAGCTAAGTAAGTTAAATTACGTTCAGGAATAATCTTTCATGCTCTAATAAGTCCTTTCACACTAGTCGAACATAAAAATTCATATAAACATTAAGGTCTTCGACTAAAATCACCAAGTCATAATAAACACAATATTTAAAATTTAGAGATGTGGAATAGAGACGAGGTTTTCAGCTCTGTTAATGCGCTCAAGTTTATTGCAGCACGATGTCTTGCGATGAAAAGACGGCGTGAAAGGTTTTCTAGGAAAAATTTGTTGATTTCCCAAATTTATTCACTGCTTATCCAGAATTCTCTTTGTTGCTACTAGTTTGATTTTTCTATAGAGTAACCAAAATTTACATAACATTCCATGGACAAATCAAGTTTTGACACTGCCTATGTCATTGACAAGATTTGCTCCTTAAAAAACAAATACCGTAACGTAACGTACTGTGAAAGCAACATAACACAAGCAACATCAAAAATATAAGTTCATTAATTCTTTTAACTTCTTGTTATCTTATGCTTTAACATATCTGTTAAAGTACATAATGATAACCAGATGCTTTGGTCCTGTACAGTAGGCCTATACCCTAGGAAATATTGTACGTTTTCTTCGTCTTAAATGTAAATACAATTTGTGCGCTTTTTCACCGTTCTGAAAGTGATGTAATATTAATAGCTATTACCTCTGTTATATGAATTTGCAAGGCTGAATATCCTAATAAGCCTCATTTTAATTCAGTTCCAGATTAAAAATAATAATAATAAATTAGCGCGAATCGTCGTGTTTCGTGTAACCTAGTAACCTCAGGCAACAATTGCTCTAAACTCACTTTCTTCGTCGGGATATATTTTGACTTTTGATGGTCAACTAGCACTATTTAGTCATTTGCTCATTTCTAAAATTTAGCTGGTAAATGAATACTTATGAATACTAGGCCAAGGGTGTAAATTTAAGATTACTTATTTCATATTCTATGCCGTGCCAGTGCAATACGCTAAAAAATAACACATTCAAAAAATTTTGTCATTCGGATCAAAATTTTTTTGATCCTTTTTGTCAACCTTGCAAAATTATGAAGTTTCGGTCTTTTTTTTTTTTAATTTTAGTCTCTTTAGTAAAAAAGATCACCTTTTTTTTGCTGATTTTTGACAAAATAGAATCAGCAAATATTTGGTCAGTGTAACCTTCCAAATATTGTCTTTTGAGTGATGATATTGATTCTTTTAATTCTTAATCATTCCCAGATAGGAAACAATTCCTTTAGAGAACTAGAATGAGCGTTAAGTGGTCACTAATTGCCAGTATTTTAGAAGGCTATTGTCCCTTACAAAATTTTGGGAAATAGCATAAAGAAATATTATAAGGAAGAATTCAAGAAGTAACTTAAGTAAAGCGCAAATATTTCTATTTTGAGCTAGCAAGCCGAGATTTTGCCCATTTAATTTAATTTCTGTTATTGTATCTCCAATTCCATTTCAGGGATTCTGAGTTCAGTATATTTTGGTTGCAAAAATCTAGCTGTATAGCTAGAAAATCTATCAGCTTTTTTTACATTGTTAACCATTTTTAGAGCGGTCTCTCTGATTACAAATTTTTTTCTAATTGTACAGTTGTTATGAAGACAGAATTGGGCTTCTTGTCTTTTGATTTTTTTTTTTGCCCTTTGGTGCGTTTTTACCATGACACATTGACTGTATTAAACGTAGTATTTGGTTTATTTCTATTTTAAGCGAATGACATTAGCCATTAAATTAAAATTGCATAAGGCTATAGTTTCCTTAATAATTAATTTTATCTCTTTAAAATAATTATTTCTCCCATTTTAATTTAGATGTAGTAACGAACTAATTACATCAATTTAAACAATTTATTTAAGCATTTGTCCAACTTTGGAGCATAAGTTGTGTTTTTCAAGTCCGTTTTCCTTGTACTGTCCTAGTCATAAAATAAGGGAGAAAAAATACAGAAATCAATGTTTTAGGAAAGAGGAAAAACATCTTTATTTTATTTTGCCAATATTTCAATGAGCCTCATAATAAGGTAAATTAGTTTGGATTTTCTTTTGATTGAAGCTACGATGACTCAGGTCAAAGAAAGTGAAGACAAGTTCAAAGGATCCTAGATTTCCCCCTCAATATTTGAACAAATGTAGCTGAATGGAATTTACAGTCAATTCAACGTGGAAATCTGACCCCAGAATTTTATATAATCCTATATATTGTAAAAGTTTATTTGCCTGAGTATTGCATAAACAACAGCGATGTGGTTTCTTTTCCATATAATAAAAAAAAGACATGAAAAAATTGGAACAGGCGCCTTTCAATTCAAGAATATGTGTTTGCAGAAAGATTAGCGTTAACAACTTGCAATCTCAAAATTTCCTTACCGGGTGAGATTTATGAAGATATGATATTAGATATGACATAGTATCGTCTTTTAAATAAGATAACAGTTTTTATTTCTGGTGTATAACTAGTTTGTGTGGCTTATATTGCAGTAATGTTTTAATGTTTTACTATCTTTTAATGTTTAGTACACTGTTAATTTATTTTAGAAAATATATTATTTTTGTAAAAAAAGGCTATAATAAAGAATTTCCAAATAGGCACACTTTACGGAGATATTTTCGAGCTGGCTAAGGAGGCTGAACCTAGCTTTCTATCTGATATTTACCACTAATAGAAATATACCAGACAAATATTCGTGAAAAGACAGTATTCAACTTTGGAAGCTAACTCAAGCCACGAGAAAAAGTACTTCTGGTTTGTAGTCTTAGTACTAACAAAAAAAGATTGAATTAATGGCAGAATAATATCAAACAGTTCGTGGTAACGGAATGTAGTAAGGAGCGACCCGGCTAAATAGTAACCAAAACTCTAAAAAGTATAATTTTTATAGCAATATTTACGTAAAAGAATTACATTTCAATGCTGAATTTAAATATATAAGTTTCATCAAGTTTAGTCTTACCCATCAAAAGTTACGAGCCTGAGAAAATTTGACTTATTTTAGAAAATAGGGGGAAACACCCCCCCTAAAAGTAATGCAACCTTAACGAAAATCACACCATAAGATTCTGCGTATCAGAAAACCCTTCTGTAGAAGTTTCAAGCTCCTATCTGCAAAAATGTGGAATTTCGCATTTTTTTGCCAGAAGGTAGATCACGGATGCGTGTTTATATGTTGTTTTTTTCCATGGGTGATCGTATCGACTCAGTGGTCCCAGAATGTCACGAGAGGGCTCATTCTAACGGAAATTAAAATTTCTAGTGCCCTTTTTAAGTGACCTAAAAATTGGAGGGCAGCTAGGCCCCTTCCCACACACTTTTTTCCCCAAAATCACCGGATGAAAAATCTGAGATAGCCATTTTATTCATCATAGTCGAAAAACCTAATAACTATGTCTTTGGGGACGACTTACTCCCTCAAAGTCCCCATGGGAGGGGCTGCAATTTGCAAACTTTGACCAGTGTTTAATTATAGTAATGGTTAATGATACAGACGTTTTCAGGGGAATTTTTTTATTTCAGGGGGGTTACGTGGGAGGATCTTTCCATGGAAGAATTTGTCATGGGGGAAGATAATTTCAATGAAGGGGGCACGGGATTTTCAAGCACTTAAAAAAAACAATGAAAAGAGAATATTATAAGTTTTTTCAACTGAAAGTAAGGAGCAGAATTAAAACTTAAAACGAACAGAAGTTATTACGCATATGAGGGGTTCCCCTCCTTGTAATACCCCACTCTTTACGTTAAAGTATTTTTAGCAATTTCAACTATTTATTCTATGGCCTTTGTGATTCAGTGGTCATTCTTATGGAATCGGGACAAAATTTAAGCTTTAGTGTAAAGAGCGAGGTATTGACGAGGGGGTGAGCCCCCTCATATACATAACAAAAACATACGAATATAGAAGTTCCTTACGTAAGTTAATTCGTAAGTTATGTATATTTTTTACTAATGAAAACGTTCGTAAAAAATTAACGTTCTAGTTTCCCTTTTAAGTAATCAAAAATTGGAGGGCAACTAGGCCTACTCCCCCAATCCTTTTCTCTCAAAATATTCCAATTAAAACTATGAGAAAGCCATTTAGCCAAAAAAAATTAATATGTGAATTTCGTTTCAATTATTTATGCGCAGAGAGCCAAAATCAAAACATGTATTAATTCAAAAACGTTCAGAAATTAAATAAAAATAACAAGTTTTTTTTAACTGATAGTAAGAAGCGACATTAAAACTTAAAACGAACAGAAATTACTCCGTATATGAAAGGGGCTTTTCCTCCTCAACGCCCCGCTCTTTACGCTAAAGTTTTTTAACTGGTTTAAAAAGTAGAGTTAAGAGAGAGAGTCAAACTTTAGCGTAAAGAGCGTGGGGTTGAGGAGGAAAGACCCTTTCATATACGGAGTAATTTCTGTTCGTTTTAAGTTTTAATGTCACTCCTTACTTTCAGTTAAAAAAACTTGTTTTTTATTTAATATAACTGAGGCCCAGTTTCTAGTCAAAATTTGTGGAGATATATTGACGAAGAAGATGGATTCGTCAATAAAAAAAAAAAACAACTTTTATTTTCAATGTGATGATATTTACTAATTTATTTTATGAGTTAGCTTCGTTTTCAGATGAAAAAAAGAGGAAAAATAATTTTTGCAAATGAGAGTAAAAAAAAGAAAAAACCAACTTTAAAATTTACACAAAAATAAACATAGAAAAAAAAACTAAATTGCGTTTAATTTCCGTAAGCCTGTGGGCCCCTCAACTCGTGACTCCCTATGCAAAAGATTAGCTCTTTTCCCGTCACAATGCTCCTACAATTTGATTAGCTTCGTTTTCAATTGGTTATCCGTAACTTGTTCTTTAGGTTAAAAGAGCAGGCATTCTTTTCTTCTTAACGCCAAATAATCTCTCAGCCATGGATGAAAAAAAAAGGAAAAATAATTTCTTCAAATGAGAGTAAAAAAAAAAACTTGAAAATTTACATAAAAATAAACATAGAAAAAAAACTAAATTACCCTAAATTTCAGTAAGCCTGTGAGCCCCTCAACTTGTGATTCCTTATGCAAAAGATTAGGTCTTTTCCAATCACAATATTGCTACAATTTAATTATTGAGATTGAAATATTTACACTGCACCGAAATATCTTCTGTTCAAGTTTATTACAATTCAAAACCTGTGAATGGGGCATATTTTCAACTTTAACTTAATGAGTGAGAGCTTGAGGTAAACTGTAATTTCTCATATATATATATATATATATATATATATATATATATATATATATATATATATATATATATATATATGACAATTCCTGTTTTATTGTCATCAACGTTAAGCTTTATTATAATTAAATAAGAAAAAACAGTTTTTTTTAACTGAATTTAATGGGCAAAATCAAAACCTAAAGCCAACAAAAATAAATCCGTGTATATCGGATATCGGCTCTTTAGGGTAAAGAGTGAGATGTTGAGGAAGGGATAGTCCCTTTCATATATGGTATAATTTCTGTTTGTTTTAAGTTTTTATGTCGCTTCTTACATACAGGCAAAATAACTTATTTTTTATTTAATTTATGTTTCAAATAATACAAAATATATATATTTTTTCAATTTCATTTGATGAACTTTCTTTATAATTCATTAAAAAACTTTTTTTTAAAAAAACAAGTTTTTCAAAGAAAGGTAAAGATCTCTATCAAGCTAAGAATGAGCAAAAATAAAGCCAAATAATCTTCCAAGCATAAACTACCGCAAGTCAATATCAGTAAGGAAATGGACCTCAAAACAAACAGGAATTACCATAAATAGCTGAGTCAAACTCAAAACAAGTAAAAATTAACATGAGTAGGGATGATAATCCCCATGCCTTTTCAAAACCAGAACACAATTTGCAATTCAATAATAATAATAATAATAATAATAAAAAATTGCCGTGGATTTTCGGCTTAATTGACATAATATTTATTCCTTCAAGTTTTCATATTTTTTTATTTATGAAAGCAATAAAAGCGAAATCAATTTGCATGTATTTTTTTTTCGTATTTTGTAAGCGTGTGTGTAACAAAATAGTTAAGTAATAATTTCGACTGAATGTGTTTTGGGAAAAGAAGAAGTCTGGGATATTGAAAGTCTTGTGCTATTTTTGAAATACGAGATCCATGTTAAACTTCATGCATGACCCCAAAGTGGAATAGATGCCATGTCAAGAGAATACATGATGAAGCATTTTATGGAATGGATTATAAATCTCTTTTATTACGATGATATTCTACCTGCCATTATTTCAATAGAAATATTCTATGCATTACTTTTTCTGTTACATTTATATTTAAGGTACACTAGCAAGTCGAACGTTTAGAATGTTTTTTTTTTTTTTAATTCAGAGATATAAGAAAAGGTATGTTCAGTGACAGAGGAGAGACTCATGTATGACCCCAAAGTGGAATAGATGCCATATCAAGAGAATACATAACTAGACCTCCGTTGCCTGTGCAACGGGAAGTGTTGCAGCAACTGTGCCCTGTTCCTTAGGGCACAGTTGCGGAGCAACACGTGCAACTGTGCCCTACGGGACACAGTTGCTATTTCCGGGAAATCTGAAAGAGATACGGAAATAACGTTTTATAGTTTTCTGCTTAACTTTTGATGGTCTAAACTAGGAAAATATAAAACAAACCAAATTCACCAAAAAATTTAAATTGCCCCGAGGGCATGACAAAACTTCCAAATAGAAAAACCCAAAGAAGGAATTTTATTTCGGAGAAACTATTGTAAGCTTCAGTTGTTAGGAGATCGAGACCTGTCGAACCGCGTTGGAAAAAAAATTCTAGCTGGTCCAGAACAGAAGTTACCTCTAGAACGTCGAAACTTCGGAAATTATTTCTTAGAGAACGAAGCAACTTGGTATATAGAACACTTCACTTCTTCTTTCATACTTTTCATAGCACTACTCGATAAAAATATAAGAAACATCAAAATCGAAAATTTGAGAAAATTCCCAAAAAAATCAGAACGAGATGGACTTTTCCGGAATTATTTCCGGGAAATCTGTAAGAGCTACGGAATTTTGTGCTCCAGTTCTCGAAGAGACAAATGAAAGTTCTATATGAGTTCAGCATAACTGTATTTCTAACAAGTTTATTTCCGAAGCTAGGGTCGTCTTAACTTGACGCCAAACATCGAACGCACAGTTTCTAAGAAAAAAACCGTTTTATTTTTTTTATGGAAAACTGTTAGAAATTTTAGGAACTTCTTTGGAATTTTTTTACTCTGTTTCACGTTTCTCTTCCCTCTGAAAAATCTTAAATTTTTAACTCTTTCCACTTCGGAGCTACAGGTCGCTGATCACGGTGAAAAAAAAACAACAAAAAAAACTACGAAAGCAGTAGTGTTGCTCCGCAACACAATGAAGTATTTTAATGAATGGATTAAAAACCTTCATCATTTTATGATGGTATTCTACACGTCACTATTTCAATAAAAGGAAAATTATGCTTTACTTTGTTCTATTACATTTATATTTAAGGTACGCTAGCAAGTCGAACGTTTAGAATGTTTGTTAAAAATTCAGAGATATAAGAAAGGGAATGTTCAGAGACTGACGAATTACTAGCGGGATCAGAGGGGTATATTAGAATCTTAGATAGGTTAACAGGGATAGGTTAACAGGTCTTACCAAAGTCTGGAAAGATGAGCTGATTTTGTTTTCAAATCCACACAGGGAGGAAAACAGACGGCAAGACGCAAAGGCGAAGCGTCATAGAGAGACAAAGACACAAACACATACACACATACACAAACACAAAAAAACAAACACACAAGCAAAAACAAACAGAGACAGACACAGAGACAGGCATAAAGATGGTCAAACACACAGGCAAAACACAGAGAGATACAAAGCACACATACACACACACAGATAGATAAAGAGACGGTAATACACAAGGGCACAGAGAGAGATAGAGACAAAAACATATACAAAAACACACAGGGGTCAGACACACAGGCAGAGAGAGAGAGAAATAGATAGATAGAAAAAGAAAGAGAGAGAGAGAGAGGGAGAGAGACAAAGGGAGAGATTGAGAGAGAGATACATATAAAAACACATAAAAGCACATAAGAGTCAGACACAAAAACTTACAAAGACAGACACAAAGATAAGCGTGATAGCCAATCAGACAGACATGCAGAGATAGAGGGAGACAAAAACACATACAAACACACAAAATTAAATACAAAAAGACACAAAGACAGACACAGATACAAGCAAACACCTGCTCAGACACACAGGCAGAGAGAAAGAGAGAAAAAACATGTACAAACACACAGAGTCAGAGAAACAAACACACGAAGATCAAAACAGAGACAAGAAAACAGACACACAGAGGCACAGTAAATGGCTCCTATACTATGCTTATTCATTTATGGCTGAATTAATCTTTTCATTTGGAACTCTCTGAGGTGTTGTTTTCCTTTAAATGTCGGATATTTCAATAAAAGTAAAGTCTTTTTCAGGTAAATTTTTGTGACATTGCCAAACCATATAAATTATTAGCATCCAAGCGAATTAAATTATTTGAAGGTTGTGTTTGATTAAAGTTTTTCATATATTTATTATTTGCTTTCGCATATCTTTTCATACACTGAGAAACATCTCCTCTCATTCTTTTTTCAATAAAGGTATATATATCATCGTCAGAAAATAATTGAATTTCATCTTTGGAATGTTTGAGAAAAGCTTCTCATGTTAGTCCTGGTGCTGAAAAGAAGTGAAATGGATATTGTTTATAATTATTTAAAAAAGCATTTCTAAAATTATCAACTGCATCTGATACACTAAAACATCTCTTTTAGATATAATTTAATGTAACCTAATAGCGTTTTACATTTAAACTATTTCCAAATAGATTCCGCTTTCATATATTCTTCTTCAGAAATATTTTTCCCTGTTAATCTAGAATAAAACTTGTTTATTGAAGGTAATTTTATATCATTTATAGCTATCAATATATTCATAGGGATATATACGTTTTCTTATTATTTCTTTGAATTCTTCGGTATTTTGAAATACATCAGAAGCATACTTGAAATTATTTTTTAAATGTAATTTACTTAACATTCGAATTTGGCTAAATTTTCAGAAAGCCGATCTAACGATGAAGCCATAAAACAGATTGAATCTATAAATCGCATTTCGTATTGGGTTCATCAACAGTTATTGTTTTATAAAACGATATAAATTCGATTCTGAATCAAAAATACCGTTATCAGGTACTAATCTTTAAGAAAAAAGGAGAGTCATATTTGGGAGATTATGCATTACAACAGGGACATGTTTAGGAATTTTAAAGTTTTTATTACATTCTCTATGAGTAAGTTCGCGTTAATTACTACTCAGAGGGTCGTGATCAAATGAAAATTATTATCTACTATCTTCATTTCACAAAAATGACAGCTTTTAATAGTTGCATTATTCCGTTTTCTCTTACTAGTTCTTGTGTATAACCATGATCTCTCAGTCTGTTTTCATATTCATTGGATATTTCTTTACACACTTCTGTTATGGTAATTAAAAAATGCCTTCTAGTATCCTCAGCTAAGTATTCATAATATTTAGTTTGTGTTTTATCAAAGAATAACATACTTGGAATCCGTAAGCAAATGGCTTTTGCACTGCTACTTTAATTGTTTTTTTACCTTTGTTTTGATTAAATTCTTCTTTATATGATTCAAAATCAGCTATTATGCAATATGGAACTTTTATTTGTTTTGCTAAATTCTTATACTCAATTTTGAATCCTGGTTTTGGCATAACTATATCAGAATCTTCACAATTTTCACTGTTAACTTGTTTTGTTTTTTTTTCAAATTTTTCTTGTTAATTAAAGTGTCTTCAACAGAATGTACATCGACCAATTTTATGCAGATTTTTATTTATTTGAGATGCAAGCAATCTACTTAAATCTGTAACTAAAACAATGACTGTCAAAATAGAATAAATGAATCATATGTGTGACAGTTTTCTCATTGATCTTAGTTTTAGGGAAAATGAGTCTTAACCACTTTATTTTCATTTATTTCAAGTAAACAAATTTTAATATAATTTTTTTTTCAAACTTGTAAACATCCCGAATGACCATAGGAAAATTTGTAATCCTTTGAAAGTTGAATTCATTTTCCTAGGGTGTATATTTTGATAGTCTATCAACATTTCTATCATTCGCTGTATGAAAATAAGAGAATACTGACCAAAGAAAGTATTTACAATCATAATTTTTTATATTAATGCAAGTTTTTTTTATTTTTTACAAATTCAGGTAGCTCTTTATAAGTACCTCCCACATAATTTGGTAACCTTATCATTATAAAATCTATTCCATATACTGTTTCAAATAATAAGCCTGATCTGGGTGTATTCTCTATGAATAATGTATGTATATTCCTGTGATTACTATTTAAATGGCTTTGTTCAATGGCACTATTTTTATTATCCAGGAGTAGCTTTGATATTGATTAGGTTCGAGTTCTTCATTATCCTTCCGGGAATAAAATATTACACATGTTGTTGATTGAACTCAGTAACTCATAGTCCAAAATTAGTCCAAAATCAGCTCTATTTGAATTTATTGAAATAGTAACTGTAAGGAATTTCTCTCTAATCTACTGAATACTTGGATTTTTATTGTAATCTTCTTCTTTAAACATGTACTTTGAGATATCTTGAAATTCTCTGAGTTTTTTCCTATTTATAAATAAATCCAAAATATCATTATTCCATTCTTTTTTAACGCTCTCTCTACCAGTTACATCTTGAATAAATTGTCGATTTTGATCTACATCCTTTTAATTGATTTATATTTGTTTATTAAAATAACTTTTTCCCTTATTCTTTACTTCATTATAATTTTCAGCAGTTAAAATCTGTTTTGATCTTAATTAATTCAGTAATTAATATATTTTGTATAATATTAAATTGAAGTTTAAAGTCTTAAATAAGTGTAATCTTTTCTTCGATTTAATTTTCTAATTTTAATTTCAATCCATGTTCAATATTGTAGTAGTGCTACTTTTTGTCTTTTTCACCTTTTTACATTTTCTGACCACTAAATATAATGATCGCACGTCAATATCTTATTATTAAGATGATCACTAATGTTATTAGATATTTTATGTTTTTTGCCAATAATTTTTAAATTATGGTCTTTGGCAAATAACCGCAATTCACTAATTGTATAATGCGGAATTGATTTTTTATTTTGACTAATTTGGATCACTTCTGCAATGCCAGCCATTAACAAAAGCTGACTTTATTAAACAAAATCCCAAATATTTAAATATAGTCAAGCCTGAGGAATTTTATTGCTTGCTATTTACTACTCTTGAGACTTTGCTGAGAACATAGGTATCTGCAGGTGTTTATTAATATGTTTAATAATTTAAATTTGTTTAATAATTTATATCTGTAATAAATGGAGATTTATAATGTGAAATAGTCGTATACAATGTGAAAAGGTTACTGTAATTGAATCTTTATTTCGGTCAGTTTAAAAAAGAAATGAATCGCCAATGATTAAGGGTATTTTTACATTTTTTGGTTGCAAGCAAAATTGTTTTTAAAAATAGGATGTAATCAGCAAAAATATGGGATAAAAGGAAGTGGTATTTGTACTGACATGAGTAGCGTAGAAAACAATATTAAAAATTAACTTAAAGAGCTCTTTATTAAACTAACTTCTTTAATAAAGAACTCTAATATTACAAATTTTTCAGGAATTGGTGATTTACATAGAAAATTAAATGAAGCTGGTTTTACTGTATCAAAAACTAAAATCAGAGATGTGTTGCAAAATCAAAAATAGTTATTGTTTAGATCATTCAGCTTATCATACATTTAAATGAAGCCGCGTTTACATTCATAGTATCAATGACCAGTGGAAATCAGGCTTTGTTAACATGCAGCAGTAAAAAAGTGAAAGAATAATTAAACTTACATCTTTTTAGTCAACGATTGTCTTAGTAAATAAATTTGGTGTGTTCCTTTAAAGGATAAGACGGGTAAAGAAATTATTAACATTTTTATAGATTTATTTGAAAATAGAAAAACTAAGAAATTACAAACAGATAAAGGTAAAGAATTTGTAATGAAAAAAGCTCATGTTTTCTTAAGAGTCATGGAATTCATTGGTTCTCATCTAAAAGTGAACTGAAAAGGTCAAATGGCTGAACGGTTCAAAAGAACAATCAAAGATATGCTATGGAAATATTTTACTCTTAACAACACAAACTTTGGATAGATGAATTACCCTCTTTTGTTGACAATTATAACAATTCTTATCATTGATCCATAAAAATGACACTAATAAAAGCGTGTGAAAAAGTAAATGAAAATAAGGTGCACGCTAATTTATTTCCTGACGTCGAGGTTCAAAGAACATCCACAAACAAATTCACTGTTGGTGATTTGATTAGAATTAACAAAAGGAAGGTTTTTCTTATAAAGTTTAGCTACCAAATTATACAACTGAAGTATTTCACATAGCTGCAGAGATACATATAACCGCTATAACGTAAGAAATGTCAGACGAAACTGGTGAACTCATTATTAGTGGTTTTTACGGACAAGAACTCTCGAAAGCTATAAAATAAAACTTTTATTCTATAAATAGATCCTAGAAAATTGAAAAAAACTTATTAGCGAGTATAGTGAAAAGTAGAGGAATTACCAGTAGAGAAAGTACCAACCAAATTACGCAACTGAAGTGTTTCAAATAGCTGCTGTAAAATATACAACCCCTATAACGTATGAATTATCGAATAAAACTGGAGACCTCTCTATTGGTGGTTTTTACAAAAAACCACTCTCGAAAGCTATTCAATAAAAAATTTCATTCTATAAACGGATCGTATAAAGTTGAATAAATTGTTAGCGAATATAGTTGAAAGTAGCAAAATACAAAGAAATATAGTTCAAGAACGTTTCTTAGAGGAAGATGGATTTCGTGATTATGCTGAAAAATTGGGTGCTCCAATCGTTGAAGCAGAAAATAAGAATACAAACATGATTACTAATTAATCGCATGAAAATGACTTACATGTAAGAAGACCATTGGAACGACTCGATAAATCTGTAAGCAACACATTTAGTTTAAAAGCAAGCAATCAAGCTCACTCAAATCAAGCTATTTTACCCCCGAATAAGCCAAATTTCATTGCTAATGTCGATTCTGGGGTAGATGATGAAGTTTTGAGAGAAATCAATAAGGACTTTGTTCCTAAAGTATCCTATTTTGAAATGCCTTTATTTAGATAATTGCCAATATTTAAAGGAGGCGATAGATGAATCAGAAAGATGTGAGTTATAGTGAATTAAAAGGACTTCGTAAAAAACTACAGATGTAGGTCAAAAGCTAAAGATAACTTCGATGTTATACAACATAAGAAACGAGCTGGGATTTTGGTGAATGCAAGTGATATGATTGAAAAATTATATAGTTTGCTTGGTAGCAGAGCTGCTTGAAATACATCTGCTGAAGCGAGAAATGAAGCTATTGACTTGCTCAATTCCTTATTCAAAGATAAAATTATTAAGAAAAATGACTATAATACTATTTACAAAAACTATCTCATAATTTCAATTTTTAAGAAAAAATACTTTTACAATCAATGGTTTTGATTATTATTAGTCGTAACAAAAGTGAAATCGTATAATCTTATACAAGTAATCTCATCACGTTAGGTCGAAACACTGATTATGAAGATGTATACTATGGTG
This sequence comes from Artemia franciscana, assembly GCF_032884065.1. NCBI lineage: Eukaryota > Metazoa > Arthropoda > Branchiopoda > Anostraca > Artemiidae > Artemia > Artemia franciscana. The sequence continues at coordinate 35,064,509 of NC_088865.1, forward strand.
CTCATGGTATAATATTAGTGACCTATTTAAAAACAATACGTTTGAATGTAGAGAAAAAATTAAGGATGAAGGGGTTAACATTGTAAGGCTAACATTATACCCAATGAGTTGTATTATGAAGAGGGTTTAAATTACTCTTAATCTTTATTTCAATTTATTCCTTGATCGATGCCCATTCAGTATGTCATTCAATCTAGCAGCAACGAAACTTGTTATTATTTAGAAAGAGAATTGTAAATTTTGGTTTAATAGCGATTTATGTTTTATTTTGTGATCTGAAAATGAAGATGAAATTAGTAATAAATATAATAAAGGTGCTAAAGTTCTTATAATTACAAGAAATGTTGATAAAATACATATTCACTCCTCAGTAGTAGATAGTTCAATTGTGAATGGGATTACAACCTCTGATTTGATCTCGAGTTCTACTCCAAAAACAGAACTTGGGATGCTATTCTGTGAGATTTTTTAGAAAGGCAATATCTTTCAATTAATTAAAACGAATATATCAACGCTCTAAAAATGACTATAACTTATCAATTAGGTAGATTAATTTATCTGAATGGAGAGAATATTGAATATGTTTTGGATTTGAAATATTTTAAGGGAAATTTGTTTAATAAAATTTATCTATAATAAATGTTGATCAATAAGAAACATTTACTGTATGCAAGATAGTTTGGTAGCGAGCTTGGTAATATCTTAAAAATAACCGTGAATTCTCAATCATTCAAGACGTCCATAAAATATAAAAATGAAGCTCGTTATGATTAAACCTCGACTGGAGCTATTTAAAAATCGAGCGATTGAAAATAGAAAAGATTGGATAGATTGTGATTAAAGAGAGTTAAATTATGTGAGATCTCTAAAGAACATCGTTCCAAATATTAAGAGGTATTTCAATAAATATTTTGAGGAACAGAGGAAAGGCTTATTGGAAGCAATGTTTTATGGAATGGTTTTAAACTACATCCCTGATAATGCTCTTGTTGAAAGCCTCAGTGACAATCGAAGATCCACCTTTACTGTTTGAAAATCATTTAAAGTTTATTTAATAGTTTTGTCTGTATATAAATGGTAGTGGATCAAGTAGTTGCTCCTTATTGGGAAATATTTGTAAAGCTTATAATTGATGATTCTACAACCAAATATGAATATACAGAAATCAGAGAAAACAATGTGAATGTATCTCATCAATTAGATTATAATTTCATCTTAAAAGATGTGGAATCTTGGATTCCTTCAACTGATATTTCCCTTTATGCAAAAGGGAAAAAGACACGATTGGATGGAACAAATATGCAAAATAATGAAGAAGCTAATTTATAAAATAATGGAATTATTTTTTTCGAAAATGCTGAATATATTATCATGGAATCCTCTATAGGAGGACAACTGCGGCAGGGCGTAAGATCCAGATTTATGGACAACGGCCTCTGCAAAGGGCTGCCTCGACCCTTTCGGGGTACCTGCAAGACTGGGAAACTTGCGGTCAATTTTTCCCACTTGAGGAGTGGCGCCCATCGAGGAAATTATAGCCTAGTAAACAACACAGCACTCGTACGGGATTCTGATTATTGGATAATTTTCTGGGCTTGGTTTGTTTTGATGGGCGTTTTCGGGCTGAAAAACCTCTTCCTAGCTAATTTATCTACTATGGGCTGCCTCCCCGTAGTAGCATAATATTTGTAGGCATGAATATATAATGAGTCGGAGGTAATAGGCTTGGGACTGTCTGTGCAGGATTTCGACTCTTGTTGATAGAAGAGCATCGCCAAGTGCTGAAAACCATGTTGTGACCAAGATGGGCCTAGGATTGCACAAAGCCTCCAACTTACTGAAGGTCCCAGGGACTTCTTGCTGTCCGGTTCTAGGCCGGCTTAGGCGCTTCGGTGTAGACTTGAGAAGATATGTTGGTCCCCATCCTGCACTGGTATCCGGGATCACTGCTTTTCTTGAGGCCAAAATAATTTCAAAGATTTAAAGAACATGAAAATTGGAACTTGGAATGTTACGACGTTAAAAAATGACTATCGCATCGACATTTTAACTGACGAATTCAGACGGTTTGAACTGGATTTATTAGAAGTTTCAGAAACTCATATCCCAGGGGTAGGAAGCATGAAATTAGGTGACATAGAATTTGTTTACTCAGGCAGGAAGGATGGGGTACATAGACAGGGAGTAGGGCTCATGATGAATAAGGAAGCTGCTAAGTCTTGTTTAGGCTGGCAAGGTATTAATAATAGAATACTAATTGCTCATTTTATGACTAAAAAGTTTAGGGTATCAGTTATAGTAATATATGCCCCCATTGAACCAAGTGATGGAGATGAATTTTACTTACAGTTACAGGAGCAAATAGACAGGGTACCAGGTAGAAACATGGTGTTTTTGCTAGGAGATTTTAATGCCCAGGTTGGTAGAAATAGGGATAGATGGTATCCTAGCCTAGGTAAATTTGGTGTAGGAAAAGAAAACAGTAATGGCTATAGGCTTTTGCAATTTTATAGGTATAACAACCTAGTTATAACCAATACGGTGTTTGGTCACAAAATGGCCTATAAGTTGACATGGTATTCACGTGATGGTAAGACAGCAAACCTTATTGATTATGTTATTGTAAACAGAAGACTAGCAGGATCAATACAAGATACTAGGGTGTATAGGAGTGCCGTTATTGATGTTAAAAGTAAAGATCACCATCTAGTAGTGTCTAAGGTTAATTTAAAGCTGAAATTTCGGAAGGGTAACTCCCTCCCGGAAAATTATTATGTTGGTAGACTTCAGGATGAAAATTTGAGAAAAAAAACTCCAGGAACAGTTGAGTACTAAACTTGAGGGTTTAAAATTTGACAATGTGGAAGATGGATGGAATAATTTCAGAAAAACAATTTGTGAAGTTGCTGATGGTGTCCTAGGGAAGAGTGCTAAGACAGCAACTAGGAATATTAGTGAAAAAGCTTTAGGTTTAATAGAGAGTAGAAGGGGTTTGTATAAGAATTATCTGAGTGATAAGTCGTATGAAAACAAAAGGAATGTAAAGAAAGTGGAGAAAGCATTAAAATATGAACTAAGGAGATGTGAAATGGAGGCGATGGATAAAATTGCTGAGGATCTGGAAGATGCAGCTAGACGGCATAATAGTAAAATATTATACTGGCATGTTAATAAATTGAAAGGGAATAGCCAATCCGGAATAGTCCCAGTTAAAGATAGAAATGGGGCCACAATTAGTGATAAGGAAAAAGTTAAAGAAAGATGGGTGGAACATTTTGAGAATGTGCTAAACCAAGATACAGTTGCAGGAAAAGATATAGATGAAAATGAAAAAATTTGTGATACCTTGGATGTGAAGGAAGATTTGTTTAGTGAGGAAGAATTAGCGACAGTACTAGAAGGATTAAAAATTTAATAAGGCCCCAGGTGCTGATAGTATGATTAATGAGTTCCTTAAATATGGTGGCTCTGAGGTTAGGAATAAGCTACTGAAGATTATGAACATGATTTTTTAAAAAGGGGAAGCACCCAATGATTTTAGGAAAACCTTAATTAAACCACTGTATAAGAAAGGTGACAAGAGTGAGTGTCGTATTTATCGAGGCATTAGTCTGGTCTCTGTAGGTAGCAAATTACTGAGTATTATGATACTTTTTAGACTGAGACATGCTGAAGACAAAGTTTTAAGGGAAGAACAATGCGGTTTTAGAAAAGGTAGAGGATGTGTCGACCATGTTTTCACTCTTAGGTTAATAATTGAGAAGTCCCTTCGTTGTCAAACACCTTTGGTCCTTAGTTTTATCGGTTATGAGCAAGCTTTCGATTCTGTTGATAGAACAGCGTTAACAAAGGTCTTATCGTTATATGGTATACCAGAAAAATACACTAAAGTGATTTGCGCTATGTACGAGATTGCGGGTAACGAAAAGATTGATCAGGTTGGTAGCTTCAGTTACCTTGGTAGTATTATTAGTAAAGATGGTGGGAGCAGTGAAGATGTTAAAAGTAGAATAGCTAAAGCTCAGGGTGTTTTTTCACAGTTAAAAAAAGTTTGGAAGAATAGAAAGATAAGCCTACAAACCAAGATTAGAATATTGGAAGCTACAGTGATGACAGTGGTCAAATATGGCTCTGAAGCATGGGCACTCCAAAAAGCAGATGAAAATTTACTAGATATTTTCCAGAGAAATTGCCTACGGATTGTTCTGGGTACCCGGCTGACTGACCGTACTTCAAACAGTAGGTTGTACGAAAAGTGTGGTTCAAGCCCGCTTTCTGGGGCTATAATGAAAGAAAGGTTGAGATGGCTAGGCCACGTTCTACGGATGAAGGATGACAGATTACCGAAGATTGTCCTTTTTGGCCCACCGTCTGGGGCTACACGGAAAGCAGGTCGTCCTTGTGTGGGTTGGGAGGATGTCATAAATAAAGATTTAAAGGAAATGGGAACTTCCTGGGAGGGTGTAAAGAGGGAGGCTTTAAATAGATTAGGTTGGAGGAGGAGCGTGCGTAGCTGTGTTGGCCTCAGGCAGCTTGGTGCTGCAGTGAGTTATTAGTAGTAGTAGTAGTAGTATATGTATTGAAAGTGTATGAAAAAATTAACACAAACAGAAATTATCACGCATATGAAGGGGGTTACCCCAAACTCAACACCTCGCTCTTTACACTAAAGCTCGAATTGTGTCCCAATTCTTTAAAAACGACTCCTGAAATTCAAGGGTCATTTATTTTGAACAATAAGAAGCTTTTTTTTAAAGTACTAAGAACTTCAGTGTAAAGAGCAAGGTGTTGAGAAAGGGCCAGCCCATTCATGTACGTAAAAGTTTCTTCTCATTTTAAGTTTTAATGTTGCTTCTTACTTTCGGATGAAAAAACTTGTTTTTTTAATTTAATTCTAAAAGGAAACAAAATGGAACCCTTAACGAGGCTGAGAACTATCCTTTACCAGTATCACACAAGAAAAAAAAGCTCGATCATCAAGCATTCTAAACTATCTTATAGTCGTTCTTATTATCATTCTTTTTTATTCTTAAACTTGATTAAACAAATGCTTTTTATTACAAATTAAAATCCTTTACTAAAGTAAATTCTTTGTGTAAAGAAGGCTGTCTTTATGTTTTTAAAATATAATGTTTGTATTTTTCTTTTGTACCCAAAGAATTCATTTTCATTTCTAGTAAAGGGAGGGGGCTGTAGAATTTTACTCTAGGATATCTTAATATCGGACAACACAGGAGGAATATCTTATTTTTCATACAAGATACAACCATTTTTTATTAACGAAAATTAGTTCTGTTTACCCCTTGTTGTTTTGCTCCGTTTCCATTGATACCTAAATTAGTTCATGGAAAAATTACTCTTTTGAGCTTGTATTTTTTCCTGGAATTATCGGTTGAGCAGAAGGAAATACCTATTAATACAAGAGCTGTTTCCACAGGGCTTTCTATAATTATCCCAGAAGATGAAATGAGTACTAGGTACTCTGGTCGTAATGTTTCATAAGAAAAAGTGTCTTCATCAGTTCTTCAGTGTCTTCGAGCATGCAAATTGTAAAATGACGGATTCTTGCGACATCAGTGCTTCCTCTGGATGAATGCTTCTCTGAATGATCTATCTGTGGCAGAAAATATCACTGCCACCTATTATTTTGAGGTTAAAATACGCTCAGTCTATTGAATGGTTCTAACTTTCAGTGACTGGGGCTTAAAACAAGAAAAATTTGCATTATAAAGACATGGATAATTATCTTGGAGTATCTAAGCTATATGGTACTCAGTTTAATTAAAATGAGAGCAACGTTGTTCGACAAATAATAATAAGGGATATTAAAACTTGAAACAGACGTCAAATCATATGAAAGGTCACAGTCGAAACGAACAGAAGCTGCATCAAACAACAAAGTAAATTTAAGGTGAACAGAAATTACCACAAATGCGTTTGAACTACCAGTTCCCGTAATGACCATTAAGCCAAATTAAATATAGTTTCAAAAGTCTTCTATTATTATTATGAAGTAGAAAATAGTAGTAGTAAAAACATCACTGCTTAAACTTCCAACATAGCTTCAGTTCTGATATCAGTATGTTTCCATAATCAGATAAGGTGTGATCTTTCAATATGGCACTAATTTTCTGTAACAGTTTCTTTTTTTAAACTACTCCTTTCAAATATGTACAACAATTACTTGCCTATGTGTAGCTTTTAATCATAGTTTGAAAAAGATATATAGTGGAAATTTTCACGTCTATCCCCTGTAAAAAAAATCAATATTTCTGTTGCTATTCTCCTTAGATAACCATATAATGCACCTATTTTCGTTTTCTTTTTTTAATTTGAACCCTTCCTCTTTTAAACACTGGATCCCCGTGAAAAATATATTAGAATAACAAAAAAAAAGAAGGAAAGATGATATTCAATAATCAAAACTAGAGGTTCAAAATACCAAAAATTCAATAACTAAGAAAAAAGTAAAGAGCCTCAAGATAAGAACCTTGGTGGCATAATAAAAAATGCACATAAAAATGGACATGCTGTAAAAATGTTCTTGAAAATGACTCCTTTCAGTTACCTTTGGCCAACTATCCTACTATTTTGTTTAGATTTATTTGAAGCTTTTCTTTCTTTTCAAAAAATAGCCACTCAATTTATGTGTACCCATTATTAACGCTACTACTCCTTTCTGCTTCTCATGCTACCCTTTATTAATTGTTTTTTGGTAAGATAAATTGCCTCAGGCGGTTTTTTAATACTTGGTATAATACCATTCCCTCCAGAGTCGTACCTGTTGGGTTAGGTTAGGTTAGGTTAGCCTACAAGGGCCTCCTGCAATCTGCCTCGACTCTTATGCAAGTGAACTTGCAATTATAAGCCAAGGGATTTGGGCGAGAAACAAAAAATTCAACTGTCTGTAATTGAACTTTGTTACAAAGGTTAAGAGAGTCTTCAACGGAGCAATAGCTACTTAGTTTGTTTTGCCTTAACACGCTCCAATTTGTAAATTTGTAATGTTAGCCTTGAACTCCGCCATAGGTGGTCCCAATTCCAGTTGCAAAACGAAGAGGGTTGGACGATAGGCTTGCTACATGTCCCTGTAATAAGAAACCAGTCACTAAATCGTCGACATAAGCCTCTGATATGACTACTACTTCCTTAAAAACCTCAGCATGCCTCCGGATCCGATTTTTGACTATGAAGGAACAACTGAAGCTTGGATTTAGGAATATGAGGACGATGAGCCAGATCTCAAAAACTGAACAGATACTGAAAGAAGTGATACAGTACAATATAAATGTAATAGCTATTAGTGAAACTAGATGGCTTGGTAGTGGGATGGAACCCCTATAAGGTGGCTACGTCCTCGCATACAGCAGACATAAAAGCAGACGCCAAGTTGGTTTAGGCGTACCGATATCGCCCACAGCTAGGCGAGCGAAGCTAAAATGGACACCTGTAAACGAAAGAATTATTTACACACGATTCTGGTCAGCCGATGGAAAACTCTCAATTGTTGCCTGATATGCACCAACTAACGAAGCAGTTGCAATAGAGAAAGACAACTTTAATGAAACACTACAAAGTGCTGTTGCAGTAATGCATAGACACTATATCACATGTGTCGTAGGTGATATTAATGCAAAAGCAGGATCTTGTCACATTTAATGTCCTGGATTCGTGCAACGACATGGAATGGGTGACATGAACTGAAGTGGAGTGCTACCTTCGCCCTGAAGAACGACTTTGTTAATAGGAGGTAAATTGTTTCAACATAAGGCCATCCACAAATATACATCGACTTCACCAGATGGCTCCACGCGCAACCAGATTGATCACCTTTTCTTCTCACGCAAGTGGTGGAAAAGTCTACTTGATTTGAGAAGCTATAGAGGTGCTGATATACAATCAGATCATAGCCTAATGGTTGCCAAGATCCATCTAAAATTAAAAGTAATAAACCAACAACACACAAACCCTTCAACGTTGAAAAACAGAACGACAAGAAAAAAATACGAATGTTTCAGTTAGAACTTTCAAATAGATTTGAAGCCCTACAATTGGAATTAGAACCAAATACTGATATCGAAAGTATGTGGGAGAAACTGAAAAGCACGTACAGAGGACTTGGAGAGGAGAAATTAGGCTATAAGATGAAAAAGAAAGAAAGATGGATCTCCGAACGAACCTAGAAACTTATTGATGCAAGAAAATTAGCCAAACCTTCCATTTAGTCTGGCCTCAGATGCATCTGAATCTATTGTTCTACAAGACTGATATAGAGTAATAGACAAACAAGTAAATAAGAGTGCCCAGGCCGACAAGAGGCAATTTATTGAACACAAAGCAGCTTTGGTGGAAGAAGCAGCATGGAAGGGAGATTCGAAAAAAGCCTATATACTAACCAGTGAGATAATTGGATTCAAGCCTGACAGGACTAATCTAGTAAAGGACGAGAATGGAGTCCTTTTTACAGACCCATTGAAGATTGACGAGAGGTGGGCAACCCACTTCGAGAACCTACTATATAGACCAAGACTAAATGACCGAGGTATAATCCCTGACACTCAAAATATGATTCTTAATGTAAATAAAGAGCCACTGTCTCAAGGAAAAATCATACCCGCTGTCAAAAAGCTGAAGAATTCCTGGAGCAGATGCCATTACATCTGAGATGCTGAAAACTTCCGTCTGAGACTGCATGACAGTTTGGGTTGAGCTGCTAACTCAGATATGGAGCGACGAAAAAGTGTCCAATAACTGGGTGAAAGGAAACATTATTAAGCGCTTAAAAAGAGGTGACGCGCTTGTTTGTGGCAACTGGTGAGGCATTGACATAATGTCGATACCTAATAAACTTATGTCAATTACTATACTAGATCGCCAATGGTTGAAACTGGACCAACATCTTTGTGATGAACAGCGTGGCTTCCGACCCGGAAGATTGTGTGCAGACCTTATTTACACTGAGAATGTTGGTTGAAGACTCAAAGGAATGAAATAAAACACTGTATCTTCTTTTCTTTGACCCAGAAAAAGGCCTTTGATTCGATTGACCAAGAAATCTTAGGGAAAATTGTCAAATACAATGGAATACCCCCTAAGATAGTAGAACTAACTATCGCCCTGTATAAGGAAACAGAATGTTGTGTACGAACAGAAAATGAAGTTACAAGATATTTCAAAATCATGACTGGTGTCAAACAAGGATGTGTATTATCACCACTTTTATTCACAATAGTAATGGACTACGCAATCAGACAGTCTACGGGCTATGGAGTAAACGTCAACAGAAAGTAACTTCCAGACTTGACTTTGCATATGATACAGTACTTCTAGAAGACGCCAAAGATTGATTTCAGCAGCTATTTAATGAAATCTAAGAAAAGCCCGAGAGGTTGGATTGTCGGTCAACGTCGACAAACCAAAAAGTATGTCCGCATTCGGCTCCCCCTAGCTCTCCAATGCTCCGATAAAACTGTTGAATATGTCCAAGAATTTAAATGCTTAGGAAGCTGGATAGAGAATACTGGAGATGTAACATTTGAAATCAAGACAAGGACTGGACAAGCATCAGGCGCCTTCAACAGACTGACACCAATTTGGAAAAGTAACAACTACTCACTTCGTTTAAAATTGTGCCTGTTCAACAACAATATGCTGTCTATATTGATGTATACCAGTGAATGTTTGAAACCCAACCAACAACCTGAAAAACCTACACTTGGGTTCGAAAACATTTGCCTTTTAAGGATCCTCAAAATCAGTTGGCATCATAAAATATTTATAGGGATATCCTGCTGAAAACAAACCAGCCAATAGTGACGGAAGCTGTGAAGTAACGAAGATTGACACATTTGGGTCATGTTCTACGCATGCCCGAAGACAGACAGCCCTCAAGAGTGTATCAGTGGCAGCCTGATGGAAGACGAAGACAACATCAACCAAAGCACACATACACAGCTTCGTTGTGAATGGGGACGGTTTGTCGAAGCCCTTTGCACCACTGATGGCTCAGGAGGATCTAAGGTCTAAGGTAGATAATGTTAGTCTCAGACTCAGGGTCAACGAGTCCCAAGATTCTTCGATACAGACTTTTGGCGATATTATGAGACGGTTGGATAATTTACCCTAAACAAACTTTTTTTTAAGTCACTTCAATAAAGATTTCAGCATAAGTTTTGCGCATAGCTTCCGAAAAAAAATTAAACCTTCTATCCATCTAATCTTAGCGACGTTTTTCACAAAATACCCTTCCTTATGGCAGTACACTTTAAAGGATAGTCAAAGAATGGACAATGACTTTAATTAACAGTTTTCGGCCCCAATTTGTGCCTACTACTGTCAAGGGCACTACGAAAAACTTGTGAGCACTGCCCTTTACTTCAACTATCTCTCTACCAGCTTATAGCTTGGAAGGGTTCTGTTCTTAAAGAGCCCTGGCCTACACCGACCTAAAGGTTGCTACCACATTAAGCTTAGCTACTTTGTTTTAAAGTAATCAATTTCTGAAACTGGACCTTTACATATAAAACATGGATTCATTTGTTTTTTTTTGCTTTTTTTTTCACAATACATTTTATAGTCCAAACCTAAGCTCCTATTCAAGAAAGTTATCTCTGTAATGCATTTTGTTATATTTGCTCATAAGAAAATACCCATAAGGCACCAGGCAGTAATTAAAACTAATATGTGCATAATCGTCTAAGCTAAGCCTAATCTTTGCAATAGTAATTGTGAGGAGGATAGCCAGATAGCCAAGGAACCAACCAAGCTAAAGCAACTGCTATTTTTATTAGTTTGTTAGTCTCTACTCCATGTGCTGCATTATGAATGAGCACTAAACAAACTGATCCACTAAACAAACACCGTTCTTAATAATGCAGATCCAATTTTATTAATGATAAAACATAATTTTTCCTTCCAATACACAATATATATATATATATATATATATATATATATATATATATATATATATATATATATATATATATATATATATATATATATATATATATATATATATATATATATATATATATATATATATAGTTTTTTTTCTTGCTCCTATTCTTTCCCCCCCAAGCCGATAAAATAAACACTCTCTAACCAACCATTCCCTGCAATTAAACAAACATAACTGAACATTCTTAATCTAACATTAAACACAATCTTCTTACCATTTCCCATTCACTGTCGGTATATATTTAAACATAAGTCTTTTAGTGAAGCACAAAATTCAATCACTTCTCCATTTAAAACTTATCCGGAAGTTTTTACGTATTTAGTGCCCAATATGACAAATGGAAAATAAACATGTAGTCGTCACACTTCTTGGTGTCCTTGCTTTTTAGAACTCCCCAGGTCATACCCATGTAAAATTGAATTAAAATAAATGGGAAACATTTTGGTGGAGTCTCTTCACACCTTATTTTCCCGGTTTCATGGCTACACCATGCAGTTGAATCTTCCTTATTCGAGAGTAGTAATTTGGTTATCTTCCCTAAAATAAAAATATCATCTTTTAATTTACAACGGAAGCATGTTTACGCTCATTCGTTTCTCAATCTTAGCCTCGTCATTCTTGGTCAAAGTTATTCATTCATTTTCCTTAGCGGTAGCTGGACTTAAATGTGTTTTATCTAAGAAACTAGGTAAAATCGATCTATTTCATTATTCATGGTCCTCCGAGGGATCGACTAAGTCCTAAAAATTGCGCTAAAGTCACTGATAAACACAAAATAAAAATGAACCAGTACAGATCCATATGGATTACCAAAATTCATTTTTATTTCTTTAGATTTCATGTTAAGTTTCATACTGTATATACGATTTGATACAAACGATGAAATTATTTTAAATGGTCTATATCCCACTAGTGCATTGTCCAATATTGCAGACAAAACAGCATGTCCCACAATATAAAATGCTTTCAATGTGGCTAAAAAACAATAAAAGCTTGAACCAACTTTCAAACCAGAATCCAAACAGTCATTCTCAAAAGTTGATAGAACCAAAATCGAATGTTCAGCAGAATGCTTAGTAGAAATGCACAGAAACCAAATTGACTAGAGGAAAAAAAAATCTTATAAATCATCTTATAATCCCAAAAATTTAAAGTATTAAGATTTTACGAAAAAAAACTACTTAGATGGCGATAATCAAACTTTCTCAAACAGCCTTTATATAACATGAAGAATTGAGATTGATCTACTAAAATGTTCGAATTACCTCCTTTATATCGCTGGTTTTACACCTAAAAGTCGTATCCGAAATTATCAAGCATCAGTAAAAAAAATGGTTAAAAAATGTATTTTTTAAGCTGGTCTGATGAGCCCTCTTTTGAATGCAGCTCTGCAAACGGCTTTTGGCTAGTATTTCAAAGTTTGAAAATATCAGACACAGCTTTTAGCCGTAACACCAAAAATATAATGGTATGACCTCTGGGTTTTTAAACAATCAAGAAAACACCCTCTTAGCTTGGGGCTATTAGACTACAAGGTAGTGTCACCACATTGTAATGAACTAAAATTGTACCAGCTTTCCTATCTTATAGGCGGTTAATCTACGGACTATACGTAATAAGGTGAGATCCTCCAAAATGATGCCGTAATTTATGGACCCCTGGCATGTCCAATTTGGACTATTCCCAATATATACTAAATTAACGATTTCTAATCCTATCTATATCAGCAGAATACTCTTAAATACAGTGTTTGCCAGTATTACTAGTTTATAACGCTGTTGGAAACGCTTTATTCACTGTAGTAACTGTGGTAGCCTATAACCTGTGGTAGCAAAGAACATGATTTAGACTCAAGAAGAAGTATGGAATGAAACAAACAGTTTCAGACTGGGAGCACTTTTTACTCTAAAATTTCATAATAGGAACGAAATTTATATATTTTGAAGAAGGTTTGTGAAAAACATAAAAGAAGGCTCACGTCCGAACAAAAAAGTTATCATCAAATATTTAATATTTGAAAAATCCCAATGGTTGTGTTTTCAAACCTAAAGTTAGAAAAAAAGATAAAATAAACTCTCAAAAATTGTCAAACAGTTTGTGGTATGTCAGGCGTGCCTTCAAGTCCTTAATTGCTTTTTCAAACGATGATTGGGTCACTGCCATTGTTGAATATTTTGCTATAATAGCTGCTCATGAGAAAATCTAGCTTAGAAAAAACCTGAGCTGAAGACTTACACACAACGGGGGCAATATTAAATCCCCCCTTTCCAAAAAAATCGGTTGTAATTTAACTTCAATTGGTAATATTCCTTAAGCTTGCAGTCAGCACGCCAGTAAACCGGACAAACAAAATATCTTGGCAAAGTAGAAGCGCTAAAATAACTAATTTCGAAACCTGGATCAAGTTCAAAGCAAACTATATTTAAAAAAAAAATCCAGTAAATCTCTCCAGTGTAAAATTTTCCCAGGAAAAATTCACCTTTCCCCGGAAATTTACTTCACCAAGGAAGATTCTTCCAATGGAAATCCAAACCAAGCACAAAATCCCCCCGAGAAAATGTCTGGATACTTCCCACTATATTTACTATACGTGAACAATTGGCAAATTTCATAACTTACCGGCATCTCTCCACGGACTACTACCTGTCTTTAGGCATCTCGCCTAAAGACATAGTTATTTGATCCTTCCACTATACTGAACAAAATGGCTATCTCCAAATTTTTATCAGAGTTTTTCGGGAAATAAATAGGCGTGGGAGGCGGTTCAGCTGCCCTCCAGCCTTTTTTGTCACTTGTAAAGAGCACTAGAATTTTCAGTTTCTGTTCAAATCCTCCCTCTCCCGACCTTCTAAGACTATTGTTTCAATACGATAGCCCCTGGGAAAAAAAAAACAACAAATAAACACGCATCCATAATCAGTCTTCTGGCAAAAATAGCAAAATTCCACATTTCCGCATATAGGAGCTGGAAACTTCCACACTAGGGTTCTCAAGTACGCTAAATCTGATGGTGTAATTTACTCTAGGAATCAAGATTCTTAGAGTCTTAGAGGGTGTTTAAATGATCTTGATGAATCTTGTATATTTTGAATCACCATTATATGCTGGTTCTTTTGATGTACCTACTGACATTAAAATTCCGTTTCTTGGAGTTTCGGTTACTATTGAGCCGTGTCACTCCTTACTTAAAGTTCGTTACCACGAACTGTTTGATATCAGTTTTATTTTTAGTTCATTATATGCCCATTATTGGTTTCAATCAATCAATCAATCTATTAATACTAAAAGAAAAACTATTACAAAAGTAAAGCAGTTACTAGGCCCAAGAAGCTTTGCTTGTAATGGACCACAGAGAACGAGAATAAAACACTTTTATGAAATACCTACAAAAAGAAACAAAAAAAAAACTCCGGAACAAGACAAGGACATTTAACAGATAGGATATTTAACAGATAGAAGATTTAGAAGGAGATTTAACATATAGCTGAAAAATATTTTAAAAGAAGAGAAGTGACATACAAATTAGGATAGAATTAAAAAAGAGAGCGAAAAATTATTGAACTGGAAAGATCCTACAAAATAATGCCTTTGCAGAAAGAAAAAGAGGGACATCCGAAGGGATGGAGTTCCATAATAGAATTGATTGATATACAGGAGACCTCTGGGCTGCTTTGGAAGATCGTTTGGTAAAAGTCGTCAAGAAGAATTACGTAAAGAAGAAAAGTACCTACCTGGGCCTGTCCGTGAGAAAAACTGCTGCAGGGGCGGTGTGAGAGTACCTAGAAAAGCAGAATGCGCTGAATAATAGTACTTTTACCTATAGTAGGATCCAGTGGAGCTATTCCAGTATCATTATAAAGATCAAAGGAAGGGTAAAGCCGAGAGAGAAGAGAAGTAGCCTTCACTGCCCTATTTTGGGCTCTTTGAAGTGAGCAGAGAAGAGATTTATTAGTATTACCCCAGACAGAGCAGCAATAAGAAAGGTAAAGATAAATAAAAGCATAAAAAAGAGAAACCATAATATCAGGAGGAAGAAATGAGTTAATCCCGTGCAACATTGAATACAGGCGGAGGATTAAGGAACGCATGTGAGTTCTATGCGGTTTAAAAGAAAGAAAACAGTCAAGATACACACCAAGAAATTCTACCATAGTAGCTTGTGGTATAATATCGTTCCCAAAAGTCAGTGTATTGGCTCCTGTACGTCTCTCATACGGTAAGGGGTCCTAAAGTTGACAGTAACACTCTTTCGGCTGTTGAGCCATACCATTTGACCAGAACCAATCCTTTGCTTTATCAAGAAGACCTTGAGCTATAGAAGTGGCAGATGGCAGGTCCACTGCAGCAATGAAAAAGTTACTGTTATCAGCAAAAAGAACAGGGTGAATTTATATATATATATATATATATATATATATATATATATATATATATATATATATATATATATATATATATATATATATATATGAAAGGGCCAAAACTATATTCTTAAGGGCCTATGAAAGGTTAGCCACGGCTTTGGTTAAAATATGTGCATTCAATCACAATTATAGGTAGGATAGCCAAATCTCTCCAAGGAAAAAAATATTCCATCAATCAGGAAATGAGATTATGACCTACTTTCCAAGGATGGTTTTCCCCTGATATGAAAAAAAAAATCGAATGATCACCAACAATGCTTCCACTGGAACGATTTGCATCACTTCATTTCTGAATGACAGTCATTGAAGATGATCCTGGGATTGATGGAAAATCGCGACAACAATAGCAGTCGGAAGAATGCATTAATCACAGCATATCCTGATATAAATTAACTTTCCCAAGGATCACTGCTAGTCATATATTCACGTCATTGCCATTACTTTTATTAAAGAGAAAATGCTTTATTATTTGAGTTTCAACTTAGAATGATATTGAATAGGACATTAGATTGTAATTAGAGATTAAATTGTTTTTTAAAGACTTGGACGAGCAAGATTGTTTTTATTTTAATACTTTTAATATTCTTTATTGAAATGTGCCTTAGCTGTGCCACCAAAGGAACGACTCAACGACAAATCTAAATTTTCCATCAAATGTCAGGGAATCAAGTTTTCCTTTGATAGTATCTCTAATGTATCTTTAAAGATCCCAAGAAGAGTGAACCGTTAAAAAATTGACTTACTCAGAAGCCATAGTCATTAAATCCATTAATCAAGTAATAGAGTGATTAATTGCAAAACGCACCAACATACAGCTCCCAACACACATAACCCTAAGCCAACGAATATGTCCCCGCTACATTTAGTGTTGTAACTGGTAAAATTCATCACGGTAAAATCGGTTATTTTACGTAATTTACCGTAATTTTACGGACCCCTGTAAAACTGGAGTTTTATCTATATTATGTTATTTACAGGTTTTACTTATTTTACCGGTATTTTGCGTATTTTACCGGTTTTTTACGTATTTTACCGGTATCTTACATATTTTACTGACATATTTTACAAGGCCTTGCAATTTTCACAGCACAAAGGCGTGATGAGGCTAGCAGTAACAAGTTTTGATATGATATTCTTTTGTGTATAGCTGTATAACCAAGTTTAAAATGTTGTCTGCCCGAGTCCAGTCTCTTGTTATTAGAACGATAAAGTGTATTTATAGTACAGGTAATTATAATTTTCAAATGGTGAAATGTTAGCTGCAATAAAATTATATTACTTCTGTGAGTGGTTAAAGACGAAAAGGGCTACAAGCAGGATTGGCTTAAATAAAATTAAATAGCCGAGAAAACGAGGGTAATGTCAGCCAGTGGACAGAGAAGATGCGAAAATGACAGAAGCAGACACTTCGTCAAGGACTTCAGCCCAGCTGTCTTCACTGCTCAAAATAGAAGAACAGAAACTAACCTTTCGAAGTAACTCTTAAAGAGCAGAAAAATGACTGGTTCAAACAAACCAAGCCAAAAGTAATTGAAAGACTATTCACCAATCAGATTTGGAAGGATTTTCTGCCTAGGAATTGACTTAGCTTTTCTACTGACTTAATTTTCGTTAAAAGTATGGTCAGATCAACATAATTTAGACTGAAGAAAAAATGTTATTTGCATACTTTTGTTTTAAGTTATTCTAAATTAGGTTTATAAGAATTTCTTCAATATCTCTATTTAAAGCAAGTTTTGTATTTATGGATTTCTTAATTTCAATTACCTTCCTAAAATAATATGCCATTTGCTTTAGATATTAAAGTTGCCTCACCAATAAGAACTAAATAATCTGGATTCTCAATGATTGGGAGGACCAGAGCAGAACCAATATCCTCATTTTTATTTTAAATTTTACATCCCGGAGAAATGTTGTGTTCATGCCGTCGTTCCCCCGGGAGCCAATGTTTACCCCTTCCCCCTGGAAATACTTCTCAAGGAGAATTCTTCCATCCCCTATAAACTTGGAATTTCTACTCTCCTGTTTAAGTTAGAGTCAATCGTATAGCATTGCTTAAACCAAATACCCATAAGGGCTCAAAGTATTAATATTTGTTCATTTATATTTTCCCAGAGGTACGTCATGTGGAAGAGGTGGTCGAGTAATTTTTGTTGGGGATCAGTCAATTATAAATCAAAAGTTCCAGTGCCCATTTCAAAGATTTAGCCTGCTTTTCAAAAAATTGCTACCGAAGGTGTTGTTACTGACTACAGTGTCTTCAAGAGACTCTTATTCTAGTTTAATAACACTTGTGTATCAGCAGTTATTTGAAAGAATCTTCAAATAAATACAGAGTTAGTTCTAAGGGAGAGACAGTGAAGGCTGGAGGTAGAAATTGACATATAATTCTCAGGGCCATATCCTAGACTTCAGTTTTTATCGGGGAGAAAGGGCTTCCGAAAAGGCACAGTTATCTGAATCAGAATCTGATTCTGAAAGGGAGAAAGTAGATTTGCCAACAGATCCTGTTAAAATCGGTATTAATCACTGAAAGTGACTGAACATTCTGCTATTATGATCCTGTGCTTAGTTAATCAAAGTCATTAAGTGTTACAAGCCACTTTTATTTACGTGTTTCCATTACTTTTATAAATAAATGAAAACTAACATGTATATGATATGAGAAATACAACTGAATGCGGCTAATTAAATATGCAATGCTGTTAGGGTAACATTTCTTAGGTTTAAATATAGAAAAAAATTAGTAACATGATTTAGTTTTAAATATTCATTAATATGATAGAACTCTAGATGATGTTGCACTACCTTTTTTAAGCCCAGGAAAATCAAAATCATCAAAGTATTTTCTTAAAAGCTGAAATTGATGCTTAGAAAAAATGCTCAACTTGTCTGGTAGCTACGGTGCAACTCTAAAACACTAATTTTACCCTATATTCTCTAGTGAGTACCATATTATAGAGTACCATATTATACCCTGTTTTACCAATCTTACCTTATTTCTCCATTTTTACCACTTTTACTTTCCGAGTTCCATTTTACGGTAATTTTACAATACGACCTACATTACTCCCCAACTACAAAATTTCTGACACACTCCGCATATAAATTTTCGCTCAATATTTCCATTCCACATACTTTCTCACTATCAGACAATTCGTGGTAACAAAATCTAAATTAGGAGTGACTCGGGTCAATAGTAACCGAAAGTGTAAAAAAAAGAATTATGGCAACAATTAATATATTAAGCTGATTTTCTTTTTGTACTGATTTCTGATATATAACATTCATTAAGTTTAAATCCACCCATCAAAAGCTACAAGCCTGAGAAAATTGCCTGAATTTTATAAAAGAGAGAAACGCCCAAAAAAAGGCAAGAGATTTTCACGAGTCACACGATTAGATTCAGCATATCAAAGAACTCTACCGTAGAAATTTTGTTTTTTTTCTGAAATTAAGATCATGGAAATGTGTTTATTTATTAATTTTTAATATTATGTTATTGTTCTTTTCCAGTGGTGATCGTATTAAACTGATAGTCCTTGAAAATCGGGAGAGGGCTTGTGTGAACAGAGATTCAAATTTCTTGATTTCTTTTTAAGTGGCCAAAAAAATGTGTACTTAGTGCGGGAAAATGGCACTTTCTGCCATTTTGTGAAATTTTTCCTCAAAGAGGACCAAGCTGATATTGAATGTAGATTCTGATATAGCTGATCGTTTTAAAAGTGTAAGAATACTATATTATAAGTTTTTCAGTTGCAGAAGAAAATAATGCCACACGGTGGCACATTCACTGTTGACTAGTCACTTAGTTAATATAGTGGGTTAAAAAGGACATATCAAACAGTTCGTGGTAACGAACTGTAGTAAGGAGCGACCCGGCTCAATAGTAAACGAAACTCTAAAAAACGGAATTTTAATACTAAAAGATATATCAGAAGAATTGGATTTTTATGCTGATTTTAAATATATAAGTCATCAAAAGTTACGAGCCTGAGAAAATTTGCCTTATTTTGGAAAATAGGGGGAAACACCCCCTAAAAGTCATAGGATCTTAACGAAAATCACACCATCGCATTCAGAGTATCAGAGAACCCTATAGATGAAATTTCAAAGTCCAATCTAAACAAATGTGGGATTTCGTATTTTTTGCCAGAAGACAAATCACGGGTGAGTGTTTATTTGTTTGTTTTTATTTTTTCCCCAGGGGTCATTGTATCGACCAAGTGGTCCCAGAGTGTTGCAAGAGGGCTCATTCTAAAGGAAATGATAAGTTCTAGTACCCTTTTTAAGTGACCAAAAATTGGAGGGCACCTAGGCCCCCTCCCACGCTCATTTTTTCCTAAAGTCAACGGATCAAAATTTTGAGATAGTCATTTTGTTCCGCATAGTCAAAAACCATAATAACTATGTCTTTGGGGATGACTTACCCCCCCCCCCCCACAGTCCCTGGGGAGGGGCTGCAAGTTACGAATTTTGACCAATGTTTACATACAGTAATGGTTATTGGGAAGTGTACTGACGTTTTCAGGGGGATTTTTTTGGTTTGGGTGTGGGGTTCAGGGGAGGGGGCTATATGGGAGGATCTTTCCTTGGAGGAATATTTCATGGGGGAAGAGAAATTCAATGAAAAGTGCGCAAGATTTTCTAGCATTATTATTAAAAAAGAAAAAAAAAAAACAATGAAAATATAAACAAGAAAAAGTTTTTTCAATTGAAAGTAAGGAGAAGCATTAAAACTTAAAACGAACAGAGATTATTACGCATATGATGCGTTCTAAAAATACTTTAGCATAAAGAGCGAGGTATTTAGGAGGAGATAAATACTTCGCTCTTTATGCTAAATTATTTTTAGTAATTTCAACTATTTATTCTACGGCCTTTCTGGTTCAGGGATCATTCTTAAGCAATTGGGACAAAACTTAAGATTTAGTGTGAAGAGCGATGTATTAACGAGGGGACAAACCCCCTCATATGTATAATCAAAAATATAAGAATATAAAAGTTTGTTATGTAAGTTAATTCTTAAGTTACGTATATTTTTTCTAATAAAAACGTTTGTTAAAAATTAAAAGTTCTAGTTGCCTTTTTAAGTATTTTTTTTTTGGTTTTTGGGGTGGGGATGAGGGGAGGGGGCTATGTGGGAGGATCTTTTCTTGGAGAAATATGTCATGAGGGAAGAAACATTCAATGAAAAGGGTGCAAGATTTTCTAAAACTACTATAAAAAAAACAATGCAAAAATAAACATGAAAAAGTTTTTCGATTGAAAGTAAGGAGTAGCATTGAAACTTAAAACGAACAGAGATTATTACGCATATGAGGGGTTCTAAAAATACTTTAGCATAAAGAGCGAGGTATTTAGGAGGAGATAAATACCTCGCTTTTTATGCTAAAGTATTTTTAGTAATTTCAACTATTTACTCTACGGCCTTTCTGATTCAGGGGTCATTCTTAAAGAATTGAGACAAAACTTACGATTTAGTGTAAAGAGCGAGGCATTAACGAGGGTACAAACCTCCTTATATACATAATGAAAATGTAAGAATATAAAAGTTTGTTACGTAAGTTAATTCTTAAGTTACGTATAGTTTTTACTAATAGAAACGTTCTTTAAAAATTATAGTTGCCTTTTTATGTAACCGAAAAATTAGAGGGCAACTAGGCCTCCTTCCCCACCTCTTATTTCTCAAAATCGTCTGATCAAAACTAAGAGAAAGCCATTTAGCCAAAAAAAGAATTAACATGCAAATTTCATTTTAATAGTTTATGTACGGAGAGCCAAAATCAGACATCCATTAATTCAAAAACTTTTAGAAATTAAATAAAAAAACAAGTTTTTGAAATGAAAGTAAGGAGCGACATTAGAACTTAAAACGAACAGAAATTACTCCGTATATGAAAGGGGCTTTTCCTCCTCGACACCCCGCTCCTTGCGCTAAAGTTTGATTCTTTCTCGCAACTCTACTTTTTAAAATAATAAAAAACTTTAGCGTAAAGAGCGGGGCGCCGAGGAGGAAAAGCCCCTCTCATATACGGAGTAATTTCTGTTCGTTTTAAGTTCTAATGTCGCTCTTTACTTTCATTTCAAAAAACTTGTTTTTTTTTATTTAATATCTCAAAACTTGAAATAACTCGGTTGATTCACTTGATTTTTCATAAAATTGTGTTTAGGATGTATAATTGCACATCAGCTATTATGAAGGTGCTCGGGCATCGTACAGTCGTGGGGAACATGCCTAAAATTACTCATTTGAAAGCCCAGACTGTTTAAATGACCATGAGCCTTCAGGTAAATACAGAAAGAGGTATGGGCGAGGGATGCGGGTTTGACTTAGTCCATCATCGTTTAGACTAACTGTAAATGATGGTGCCTTGAAGTAGTACCTCATTACTTATTGCAGAAAAGATGGTTCTGACGTTTATTTTAAAGCTTTTTTACCTCAACTGATTTGCGTCATATTTTATAAAGTTACATGCAGTGATGTGTGTGTGTGCATTAGCTATTGTACTTAAGGAGCGATGGGTAATTTTATGGGTGGACGGGGAGGGGGGGGCAGATGCCTCAAAGGGTACATTTTAATTCCCTAGTATCCTAATCCTCATCAGGCCATCAGATAAATAACAAATTTGGAGGAAGGGTGGAGACATTGACATTTCATCCCACCCTGCTTCCAGGAAAGTTTTTGTTTTCCTCTTACTTATAGCTTCAGTATAGTGGACGGGGGGGGGGCAGATGCCTCAAAGGGTACATTTTAATTCCCTAATATCCTAATCCTCATCAGGCCATCAGATAAATAACAAATTCGGAGGAAGGGTGGAGACATTGACATTTCATCCCACCCTGCTTCCAGGAAAATTTTTGTTTTCCTCTTACTTATAGTTTCAGTATTGGGGATAATGATCCCCTCCCATTATAAAATCTTTTTTACGTAGCTTAGAATATTAAATTTACCTACCTACCAGCATATAGGTTGAAAAATTGAGGAGGGTCGTTTTTATAATCACGAGGAAGTGTCTGGAAATACTCACGAGGAAATACTTTTTAAGAGTTTATTCAACCCGACTGCTGTTCATAGAAAATTCTGACTAAATATTTATATTTGTCCTTAAATTACAGTTAAAACCCAAAGTTTTAATTCTTAAGTAGAAAAACTGAAAAAGTGTAATGCTACCAACCTATTTACTGTTGTTGATACATACTGTTAGAAAAAAAGAAATCGGGGATTTATGGTACCGGTACTCCACATCATATCTTGGCTAGGCCCGGGCAGGCTTTAAAAAACTATCAGAAATAAAACAAAGTAAGTTTTTCAACAAAATTATTCTATATACAAGAGGGAATTCTCTTTCCTCCATCCATTGCTCTTTGTGCTAAAATTCGAATTTTCATACTGGTTCTTTAACTAAAGCTGATAAACCAGTTCGTGGAAACGAACTGCAGTAAGGAGCGACCCGGCTCAATAGTAACCAAAACTCTAAAAAATGGAATTTTGATGCCAATAGCTACAGCAAAAGAATTGCATTTTAATGCTGATTTTAAATATATAAGTTTCATCAAGTTTAATCATATTCATCAAAAGTTACGAGCCTGAAAAAATTTGCCTTATTTTAGAAAACAGGGGGAAACAACTCCTAAAAGTAATAGAATCTTAACTAAAATCATACCATCAGACTTAGTGTATCAGAGAACTCTAATGTAGAAGTTTCAAGCTCCTATCTACACAAATGTGGAATTTTGTATTTTTTGCCAGAAGCCAGATCACGGATGCGTGTTTATTTGTTGTTTTTTTTTTTTTTTTTTTTTCTTTTTCCCAGGGTTGATCGTATCGACACAGTAGTCCTAGAATCTTGCACGATGGCTCATTCTAGCGGAAATGAAAAGCTCTAGTGCCCTTTTTAAGTGACCAAAAATATTGGAGGGCACCTTGGCCCCCTCCCCCGCTAATTATTTTCCCAAAGTCATCGGATCAAAATTCTGATACCCATTTTATTCAGCGTAGTCGAAAAACCTTATAACTATGTCTTTGGGGACGACTGACTTCCCCACAGTCTCAGTGGGAGGGGCCACAACTTACAAACTTTGACCAGTGCTTACACATATTAATGGTTATTTAGAAGTGTACAGACGTTTTCTGGGGTATTTTAGGTTGGGGGGGTTGAGAAGAGGGGGAAATGTTGGGGGAACTTTCCTTGGAGGAATTTGTCATGGGGAAAGAAATGTTTCATGAAGGGAGCGCAGGATTCTCTATCATTATTTAAAAAAAAATGAAAAAATAAACCTGAAAAAGATTTTTTGAACTGAAAGTAAGGAGAAGCATTAAAACTTAAAACGAACAGAAATTATTACGCATATGATGGGGTCACCTCCTCCTAATACCTCGCTCTTTACGCTAAAGCATTTTTAGTAATTTCAAATATTTATTCCACGGCTTTTGTGATTCAGGGGTCATTCTTAAGAAATTGGGACAAAATTTAAGCTTTAGAGTAAAGAGCGAGGTACTGACGAGCGGGTGAACCCCTTCATATACGTAATAAAAATATGATAATATAGAGGTTCATTACGTAAGCTAATTTTTAAGTTACGTATATCTTTTACTAATAAAAAGATTCGTAAAAATTAAAAGCTCTAGTTGCCTTTTTAAGTAACCAAAAAAATCGGAAGGCAACTAGGCCTCCTCCCCCGCTCATTTTTTGTCAAAATCATTCGATCAAAACTATGAGAAAGTCATTCAGCCAAAAAAAATGAATATGCAAATTTCGTTTTAATTATTCATCTGCGGAGAGCCAAAATCAAAACATGCATTGATTCAAAAACGTTCAGAAATTAATTAAAAAAACAAGTTTTTTTAACGGAAAGTAAGGAGCAACATTAAAACTTAAAACGAACAAAAATTAATTCGTATATAAAAGGGGCTGCTTCCTCATCAACGCCCCGCTCTTTACGCTAAAGTTTTTCACTATTTTAAAAAGAAGAGTTGAGAGAAAGAGTAAAACTAACATCTAATCAATCCTCCACTCTTTAGGCTAAAGTTTTATAGTGCTTTAACAATACTTCTCATTCCATTTCAGCGGCTCTTGTGGATGATTATTAATTTAAAAAAACAAGTTTTTTTTAACGTAATGGCGTAATGGTTTCTGTTCGTTTTAAGTTTTTATGCTGTTCCCTACCTTCAATTGAAAAATCTTGTATTTTTATTTAATTCAATAAAACAAGGTACCTTAACTGCTTAATAAAAATTTGGCCATCTCACCTGAATCTATTGAAGAATAAATAGCTTCGAAGCAGCAAAGCCACTACAGAAATTTTTTGGGCTTGGCTGAGGATGGCAGGGATTAATTTTTTTTTGCTTTAAGTCTTATATTGCACCAAACTTTTTTTTTCGCTTTGATGATTTAATTTAGTATCTTTGGTATATAATTCCATAAATTCAACAGCTGTGTGACAAGCAAAATGGAAATACAAGCCCATAAGGACGTCAAATCTATTCCCTTTTTATATTCTTTTGACTTCAAGCTCCTTGGTTTACTTTTGATTTAAGGCCCAGTTAATTGGAAAAGTTCACTCAAGAAATGAGCCATTGTTAGCAGCGTCATATTTTTCCAGAATGTCCTTTTCTACTTTCTTAAGATGACTACAATAAATCCTCAAGTTTTTTGTATATTTTTGTAAGTAAAATGGAAAGTGATTTAAATCGACTTTTAACAATTTCACAGATGAGTATCCACATAAGAGAGAGAGAGAGAGAGAGAGAGAGAGAGAGAGAGAGAGAGAGAGAGAGAGAGAGAGAGAGAGAGAGAGAGAGAGAGAGAATAACTCTAGTTTTATTCTTGGATCTACATCTATGGAATGCCGTATCTTGAATCGATATTAAATAATCTTAAATGATGCAAATCAAGCGATAACACAGATCAAACAGGTTACTTACGATAATCAAACAGTTCGTTTGGTAACGAACTGTAGTAAGGAGCGACCCGGCTCAATAGTAAACGAAACTAAAAAAAACGGAATTTTGATGCTAAAATATACATCAAAAGAGTCGGATTTTCATGCTGATTTTAAATATATAAATTTCATCAAGTTTAGTCTTTGTCATCAAAAATTACGAGCCTGAGAAAATTTGCCTTATTTAGAAAATAGGGGGGAAAACCCCGTAAAAGTCATAGAATCTTAACGAAAATCACACCATCGCATTCGGCGTATCAGAGACCCCTGACGCAACAATTTCAAGCTCCTATCTACAAAAATGTGGAATTTTGTATTTTTTGCCAGAAGACAAATCACGGGTGCGTGTTTATTTGTTTTTTTTTTTGTTTTTTTTTCCCCAGGGGTCATCGTATCGACCAAGTGGTCCTAGAATGTCGCATAAGGGCTCATTCTAACGGAAATGAAAAGTTCTGGTGCCCTTTTTAAGTGACCAAAAAATTGGAGGGCAACTAGGCCCCCTCACACGCTCATTTTCTCCAAAGTCAACGGATCAAAATTTTGAGATAGCCATTTTGTTCCGCATAGTCAAAAACCATAAAACTATGTCTTTGGGAATGACTTACTCCCCCACAGTCCTTGGGGGAGGGGCTGCAAGTTACAAACTTTGACCAGTGTTTACATATAATAATGGTTATGGGAAGTGTACAGACGTTTTCAGGGGGATTTTTTTTGGTTTTTGGGGTGGGGATGAGGGGAGGGGGCTATGTGGGAGGATCTTTTCTTGGAGAAATATGTCATGAGGGAAGAAACATTCAATGAAAAGGGTGCAGGATTTTCTAAAACTACTATAAAAAAACAATGCAAAAATAAACATGAAAAAGTTTTTTCGATTGAAAGTAAGGAGTAGCATTGAAACTTAAAACGAACAGAGATTATTACGCATATGAGGGGTTCTAAAAATACTTTAGCATAAAGAGCGAGGTATTTAGGAGGAGATAAATACCTCGCTTTTTATGCTAAAGTATTTTTAGTAATTTCAACTATTTACTCTACGGCCTTTCTGATTCAGGGGTCATTCTTAAAGAATTGAGACAAAACTTACGATTTAGTGTAAAGAGCGAGGCATTAACGAGGGTACAAACCCCCTTATATACATAATAAAAATTAAGAATATAAAAGTTTGTTACGTAAGTTAATTCTTAAGTTACGTATATGTTTTTACTAATAGAAACGTTCTTTAAAAATTATAGTTGCCTTTTTATGTAACCGAAAAATTAGAGGGCAACTAGGCCTCCTTCCCCACCCCTTATTTCTCAAAATCGTCTGATCAAAACTAAGAGAAAGCCATTTAGCCAAAAAAGGAATTAATATGCAAATTTCATTTAATAATTTATACGTGGAGAGCCAAAATCAAGCATGCATTAATTCAAAAACGTTCAGAAATTAAATAAAAAAAATAGTTTTTTAACTGTAAGTAAGGTGCGACTTTAAAACTTAAAACAAACAGAAATTACTCCATATATGAAATGGGTTGTCCCCTCTTCAACGCCTCGCTCTTTACGCTAAAGCTTTTCATCGTTTTAAAAAGTAAAATTGTGGCAAAGAGTCAAACTTTAGCGTAAAGAGCGAGGCGTTGAGGAGGGGACAACCCATTTCATATACGGAGTAATTTCTGTTCGTTTTAATTTTTAATTTTGCTCCTTGCTTACAGTTAAAAAAACTAGTTTTTTTTTTATTTAATTCGCCTATAGATTCGTGCATCTATAATTCTAATTTATGTATGTTAGATTACAAGGAAATAGAAGGAACGCCTCTGCGGTGGAAATCCTCTTATTAGAATTTAATAACCTATGCAAGCTAAATGGAACGAAATATATTACTGACTAATCTCTCATTACAAAAAAAAAATTCTTTCAATTAACGTAATAGATAAAAGACGCACATTTCTAAGATGAAAACTTCTCGAAGGTGATGGAAATAAGCATCATAAATCAACTGATTTAATTTTAGGTCTATCTTACTTTGTAATTTTTTTTTATAGACGCATTACTCACAGATTAAAAGAGATAAGATCACTGATCCACCGATATATGGTAAGTTTTAGAGAGAGAAAAGTTTTACGTCGGAAAAATGGCTTCAATTTTACTTGTGGGGGAGGGGAGGAAAACAGACAATAACGATATATTTCAAGAAATGAGATTTAAACAATAGAAAAGCTTACCTTTCTTGAGATAGAGTTTCCGTCTTTGAACGTTTTACCCTGAATTTCTGGGATTAGGAGGACTAACTTTCCTTTGCCCCCCCCCCCCCTGTGAATAGCTACTCCTACCCGAACTATTGAGCATCTTTGTAGCCTAAAAAGTATATATTACCAAAAGAAATTGAATGAGTCAATGACGTAAACGAGAACATTATAGCACTCTTCCCTCTAATTCCTAAGAATATTATTATCATACTAAGAACAGCGACAACAATAGATACCATTGTCTGTAAAGTTTCATTAAGGTCTGACTTGATGGAAACTTTGGATAAAATCCGTCTACCGAAGACACATGATGAGTCATTAATTTACTCCAGTAATACCAAGTTCCAGGTTTATCTAGTGCACTTTTGTAAATTCAAAGGCTTCCTAGAAGTTGTTCTTATTCATTGAATTGAAGCTTGATATATAATCGGTGACCTTTCATTTGGAGTTTTCCAGCTAATTTGACTCGTACCCTGTTTATCTCTAATCAAGAAATTCATAAACTTGGGCCGAAACAGTTATTAAAAAACATGATTACACTGGGTGAGAGTTTATTAAAGGTAAATCTAATTATGTTAGCTTGTTCATATATAGTTTTTATTGGTGAGTTGTTGAAAAAAGTAAAAAAGATAATTTTGTCAATGAAAGCAGGGACTGATAAAGAAATTTAGTATATAATTTTAAAGCCTCGCAGATTACAGTTTCCGAAAAGGCGGAGGGTCTTCTTCGAAATGATTTGACGGACAAATAATAATCATTACTAGTCATGCTAGTCAATGTCATACTAATCAATAATAGTAATAAAGTAAGGAACTCCCGACACACGGTAGTTACAAGTTAATCTAAGCTAATGAGTGAACTTCGGCTAAACTAAAAAGTCCTCTTATTGGTTCTACAGGACCTAAAACAGGCAATCATGAAAACAATAATTGTAGGTGTTGTGAGGATTATGAAGATTGTCTGTACCGGCACCTCAGGTGGCTCTGATGATGATGGTGATACAACACTATTTATCTTTAATGGTTTAGTTATTTCAAGGATACAAGGATTATTTTTACCTAGGTTGCAAAAAATTTGCTATTCATTTTTTACCGTGGCTTGAAGGTTGTTTTAACTCCCTATATTTGGAAGTCTAGATATTTAAAAGCCCAGGTGTCTTAGCTGTGCAAAAAATTACACAGGATAAAATTTATTATTTATTTATTTATTCCCAGAGGCCCTTCATATGGAAGACGTCGTCATATAAACTTCGGGGGGGACTCAGTCGATTGGAAATTGGAAATTCTAGTGCCCTTTTTAAGAGTCAAAGGTAATTGGAGGGCGAACAGCCTTTTTTCCAAAATGTATCCGATAAAAATGTTGAGATAGCTATTTTGTTAGATATAGTTCAAAGATCATATGAGAAAACTGGTGTCGAAACAACCCCCCAAGTCCCGAGAGCAGACGTTATAAGTTATGTCCTGGGGATTATATGGTTCTTATGGAAGGGATGCGTTTATAAGCTTCAGACAGGGCCCATTTGATTGGAAATTGAAAGTTCTAGTTTACTTTTCATAATTCAAAAAATGTCGTAGGGCAGCTAGAACCCCTCTCTCCACGCCCTTTTCCCTCAAACCCAAATCGATGAGAAGTTTGAGATAGCCATTTTTTAAAAATGGTTCAAAGATCATAGAACGAAAACTTTGGGGTCGACCAAACCTCCCAGGGGCCGGGTGCAGGCGTTGTAAGTTATGCCCTGGAGGCATATATAGTTCTTATTGAAGAAATGCTCGTTTAAACTTCGAAAAAAACTCATTTGATTGGAAGTTGAAAATTTTAGATCAGTTTTTAGGATTCAAAAGTGACCAGAACGCAATTAACCCCCCACGCCTCTTTGCCCCCTAATCTATCCGATAAAAATTTTGAGATAGCCATTTTGTTAAAAATACTTCAAATGTCAGGCGATGTCGACACGGGTGCAGGTGTTGTAAGTTATACCCTGAGGCATATATGGCTCTTATGAAAGGGATGCAATAAACTTCAGAGAGGGCTAATTTGATTGGAAATTGAAAGTTCCAGTTAACTTTGAAGAGTCAAACGAGATCCGATTGCAAACCTTTCTCCAAACCTATGCGATAAAAGTTTGCGATAGCCATTTTGTTAAAAATAGTTCAAAGGTCAGATAAGAAAAGTCTAATTGTGATAATACCCCTAGGGCAAGAGGACAGGCCTTGTAAGTTATACTTCGGGGGCATATATGGTTCTTATGGAAGGGAAGCTCGTATAAATGTCGGAGAGGGCTCCTTTGGCTGGAAATTGAAAGTTCCAATTCATTTTTTAAGGGTAAAAAGAGATCGAAGAAAAACTAGCCCCCAACGCTCTTTAAACCCAAACCCATCCGGTACGATTTTTTAGATAAATTTTTTTTAATAGTTCAAAGGTCAGATAATAAAAATCTAGGGTCGGCACAGCCCCCCAGGGCCTGGGGGCAGGTGTTGTAGGTATTGAAGATATAATACGTTCTATTAGGCCCTTAGGGGGCATACGATTAGAGATCACATCCCCTCAGGGTGT